>NW_018397261.1:1191751-1253007 GCF_002168275.2 Theobroma umbraticum | reverse complement strand
TAGTAGTAATACTAATATATAAGAAAAGTTATAAATAAATATACAAATAACTTGATTTCATATATGAAAGAATTCCTTTCCACCAGCTATTATAAAATCAAATGTGAAATTTTATTATAATAACCCACCGAGAGCAAGAATAATAAGAAAAGTTTTGGCAATTTTCGTACGAGAAATTAAGGAGCCACATGTATGAATATGAGATAAGTAGGACCCCAATGCTCTGGCTGATAGTGAGAGACCAACCGATTCGATTTTATGGTTTATTTATTTCATAAAGAACGAATTTTTGGTATTTTATTGGTTCAACTAAATCTGGGGAAGGTTTTATGTAAATCTGCCTTGATTGATTATTGTCGCTCAATTTGCTTCATGCTTTGACCCTTTCTAATTAATCAGGCTGCACACATTGCTTGCTACGCTACATGTATCCTTTCCTATGCTATTATTTTTTGATCCAAGGCAAAGGCCAACCATTTACTCTACCCTATGCTAAGGCATATGGCTTGCTTGGTATGGTACAAATGTGTCAATGTCAATTGAGCGCTACTAGACATCATTCTCACTCTACCTAGAAAACATGGATAATCCCCATCTTATGAGCCCATAGAAATTGTCAAGTAAAGTAGAAAAAATAGGTTTTAATTAATTCTCCTTCCACCTTACTTTTCTTACAATGAAAACTAAATTTTATTAGCCCAGAAAAGCATTAGTCCAACAGCACCAGTAGCCCCACAAGCACAACAAGAATGGCTTTTTCTCCCTTGTAGTCGACTCTTCCATGTTCTCTCTAGAAATTAAAAATCCTCAATGTTGAAATTCGCTAAGGTTATGAACTAAATAGAAGCAAAAACCTTCCCAACAACACAATCCAGTTGAAGTCAACAAAAATCACGCTTGAGAGTTGAATCTTGAAACACAATGGTCAACAAATTGATGGTAAAGACCTAGCTTAGAAAGGACAAAGGGGGCTTAATGGGTTGAAAGCGTGAAATGGTTTAGACTCATTCTTTTCTTTTTTAAAAAATAAATTCAAACAAGGAGGAAAATGCTCATCATGGGAAGGAATTAAAAAGAAATTAAAAAGCTAAAGATGTTGAAAAAGAGAAGGAAGACCAGAAAAAAAAAATGTTTTGGTGGATGCATTTTTAGATGCTATTAATTCGAGGATATTTTAATTATTTTGTAAAATTAGTTGACGTTATTTGAGATTTTGGGACAGATTGTCTATTTCTAACAGTAATGAAATTATGGTCAAAATCTAGAGAAGTAAAAATAATTTATCCAAAAAAATTATAATTTTAATAAAAAAATACTAAAATCAATAATTTTTTCTTAAATTTCATGAAAACAAAAAAGAAAGAAACAGACCGTAGCTATTTGCTAATGCAAAAGATTTCTCACTTTTCTATGACTTGGTTTTGCTAATTGGTATGATGAAAGGGGAGTGATATGCCTACGGTTGGTATCTAAAGTTTCGACCAAAATTTCATCCACATTTATTACTTGAGTAAGTCCAAATATTCTAATCGGTAAGCTTGTGGATCGGAGAGTATCATCGCAGCTCTAGAAAGAAGCAGTACTAACTTTCTCTTACTATTTAAGACCGAAGTTTTGCCTAAAGTAAGCCCGCAAGATAAGGTTAAATGTTTGTTTTTTTAGAGAAAACTTGAGGAATGACTGAGAAGAAAGAGGGGAGAAATATTCTGGAAATTTATATAGAATTCAAAGTTACATACAAGTCTCTGTTGAGATGCTTGCATAAATACCTAACTTAATTAGTTCACTATATATCTAGAAGAATCAATTAAATTAACTTCATTAAGCTAGAGTCATAATTTAGTAATGTATGACAATTGGTGTATGTATACCCGAATCACAAATCAGATTATTTAAGTGGCGTGAACATACACTATTCAAATCTTAATCCATTCTAAAATTTCTTTGTCAAATCTCAATTAAATTTAAAAATTAATTAATTATTGATTAAACAATTAAAAGCATCGAGAACATATTTGAATAAACAAAACTATATCCATTTTTGATAAATAAAAGAGAAATTAATATTCAACTTACATGTTGAAATCCAACATAATCCTCAGAATGCAAATTAGTTCATGATATCTAAGTAAAATATTATCTAAAGAAATTTAGCAATGAATTCAAGTAAAAGAAAATAAGAGAAAAACAAAATAGAGAAAGAAACTATATTGAAGCTTTTGATCTTGAATCTCTCTCAATCCCTCTTGCTTTCTTGCTTGATCTTAGTTCTAATTCTTCAGAATAGCTAGTGTTGTCCTCTCTGAGAATTTTCTGAAAAAGTACCTTAAATAAACTCAAAATTAACCTAATTTTTAAATTTTCCCATCACATAATTACTTTTGGAAATAGGCTTCAGCGCGGTGGCTCTCACTTTGAGAGTTACGACCCTCAATAGTTCTCACTTTGAAGTTTGCCACAAATTCTTTTCAGTGCTAGGGTTTAGGGTTTTAAGAGTCGTGGCTCTCAAGTGTTGTAAATTGTTTTACTTTCTTGGTGCAATACTCTCATTTTGACATGGATTTGACCACTTTCCAATCTAAATTGGGTAAAGTAATAAACATTAAAACTGTAGCTCTTCTTTTCAACTTTCTAGTAATCAAAGAATTACCTCATTTGGTGTTTGTACAAAGAGTTATGATAAAAATACCGCAACATGTTTAGCAAATTTTACTCTAACCATCTTGCATAGTTCACTTCCATGAAGATTTTTATACTTGACAACCTTCAAAATAGATACCAAATCAATGATTTCTCAAATGAAGACTATTGATATGAAAATAAGCTCAAATTACTCAAATTAAAAATAATTCAAAAATGTATTAAACTAAATAAAGAAAAATATAAAAATTACCTAAAACTAACTTGAAAACATAAGAATTATTCTATTTTTTATAATTAAAATGTGACAAAATAACTCTATATCATAGAGTTATCAAATGTTAGTGTTGACGTGGTAATGAGGTGTGATTGACATGTTGATGCAGTAATGTCATGTCACTTTATCATGACGACGTGGCGTTGCCACGTCACCCAAACATGCTGAAATGATGCTACCACATGGCACTAACATACTAATGTGGCATTGCCATGTGGCAAATCAGAAAAAAAAATTTCAAAAAAAAAAAATTTAGGCAACATCAGAAAGGTTAAATTGAAGAAAAATGTATGGTACAGGGAATAAATTGAAAAAAAAATAGTGCATAAGGACTAATTTGAATAAAATTTTAGTGTTTAGTGACTAAATTGAAAAAAAAAATTATTTTAATTAAAGAAATTAGTTGAGAACATGCCTGCCGCATGGCTTTTTTGTCAGATGGCTTCAAGGGGTATTATTCAGCTTTGCTTGGGATAATTAAGAACAAGTGAGCGACGACAAAGGTTGTGGCTAAGAAGTTAAAAGATGATATCATCAAGATGTCATTCCTAAGGGCAAGACAAATTAAAGTGTTGGTGAAAAAAAAGCTAAGTGTGACAATTGGTCTAAAAAAGGCTGGACGAACCAAGTTAAGAGTGATGAAGCAAGTGCAAGAGAATTATGTAGAGGAGTTTAAAAGATTAAAAGAGTATGATAATGAGCTTCTAAAGACAAATGAAGGATGAACCATTAAAATACAGTTGGATAAGTTTGCACCAGATGAGATAGCAGTGTTGCATTGAATGTACCTTTGCTTTGGAGCATTGAAGATTAGTTTTTTAAAAGGCTATAGACCTAAATTTGGATTGGATGGTTTTTTTTTAAGGGTTTTGTCAAAAGATAGCTTTTGTTTGCTGTTATATGAGATAGGAACAACCAAATGTTCTCCCTAACATGAGCATTAGTCAGTGGTGTCGAGAACAAAGATCATTAGAAATGGATTTTGGAGCTATTATGTGTTGATGTAGGCATCGAAGATGGAATGGAGTGGACCATCATGAGTGACACACAAAAGTTATTTTTTCTCTGTATTTTAATTGGTACTTTTTTTAATCCAAATGTGGCTATCAAAGTTGCAAATATCGCAATTTTGTGTCTAAAATAATAAATAAGACTATTAGAATTTTTTTAATATAATTTGATGTTATGTACTGTTGTAGACACTAATTTTTAATTATGAGTAATTAAATAAGTGTTTTTACTCTTTATATGTGTTTTTATTTTTATTTTCCTTTACTTTATTTTAGTAGCTTATTTGATTTTCTTTTATTTTAGGCAAATTCAATTAAATATGCAGTGGACTTTGGGGCTCAAGCTTTGTCTTGGTTACTCATCAAAAGTCTATTCAATTTAATAGGCAGGGCCAATGTGATTAAAATTGAAATACAATGGATCAAAATTAAGAAAACAAAATTAAGACTAATAGGCTGAAATTGAAATGATCTAAACAAAGAACATTCTGAAACACAAAATAAAAATGAGAAAAATAGAAAATTTTGAAAAAAAAAGAGTAACAGAAAGCCAGCTGGACACAGGACAAACCCATGCCCAGCTCAACAAGGTGCGTTTACAGCTTGTCAGGCACAATTGTGCCTAGATGCTAGAAATACGCATCTGGCAAGATACCTCTCAGTGTTGGGGGCACAAGTGGCTGCATCCCCAGCACTCAAGAAGGTATCTATAAAACATTGCGCTCTTCCTAAATCACTAAGGAATAAACCAACTTTTAAAAAGAGGATTTTCATAAACCTTAGAGGAAGTCGAATTTCAAAAAAAAAAAAACCTTAATGAAATTCTTGCAGAGAAAACTTTAGAATCAAAAAACCCTTACTTTCCTACTCTACCAGTCGCATGTTACAACCACAAGAAAACAAAAAAAAAAATGCCTTAAAGGCATAAAATCAAAGAAATGTGCAATAATAGAGAAAAGGGGAAACCATGGGTGTGAAAGGGCGTTGGTTGTTGAGGAGGATTTAGGGAGTTTTAGGTTTCAAAGTTTTTCAAATCTTTCTTTTTTCCGATTGGAGTAGAAAGTGGGGTGGGTTTCTAGTGAAGTAAAAAGGAAAAGGCTTTGATGTTGTACTGATGGGGGACTGAGTGGCGGAAATGTCAGTGCTGAGAGTGAAGAAAGAATGAATGGCGGAAGAGAAAAGGCAGAGTGAAAAAAAGAGTTGAAGGGTTAGAGAGAGGTGAGGGAGTAGCCATTCGCCTTAGAGAGAGAAAGTGGAGAGGGGAAATTAAGAGAGAGGGAGAAAAGGGGGTTTAAATACCTATGGTTTAGAGACTTAAAGGGGCACCATTGTTGCAACTGTTGTAAAGCAAAAGGGTGGTTCTTGAACGACATCGTTTAGAGGGATTTCAACAAATCAAATGGTGCGTTTTGCTGGGCTTCGGTGGGCTACTGTGATCCTTCATAGTTTAGTCACTCCTGGACCAACCACTGCTTAAACAAGGTAAGGTCCAATTTCATTGGTTTTTTTTCATTTAAATGTGGTTTGGTTTGGGTGCATTTGGTTAGCCCAATATTTTGTTGAATATATATATAGGTATATAATTAATTAAAATAGGAGGATGCAAAAAATATTGAAAAATTATATAATATCAGGGTAAGAATATGGAGTAAAAAAAAAGCAAAAAATTGTAAACATGAAATAAATAAATATTTAGGTTTAGAAAGGTAAAATATATAGAGAGAAAATAAATGATAATAGATTTAGGTGGGAAGATATAAAAATAAATAAATATTCAATTATGACAAATAGATTTAAATAGGAAGGAATAGAGAAATATTTAGTTATAGAGAAACAAATTTAGATAGATGAAAAAATATCAAAAACAATATATGTATATTTAGTCATAAGGAAAAAATAGATTAGGTAAGTAGTAAAAATAATAATAAAACATGTGGTCATAAAAATAGGTTACGTAAATAAGTAAACTAGAAAAAAATATAGAAAAAATATTTATTCACAAAAAGGGTGGATTAAGTAAAAATTATATAAATAATAATAATTATAAAATAAAATTATTGGTTATAAAAGAAATATTTAGGTAAAAAGAAAACCAATATAGTAAATAGATGGATACTTAAATAAAAAAATATAGCTAGGTAAAAATAGTCATAATAAAATGTTTATTTATACCAGAACGAAATAATAAAAAGAGAGAAACTTCAAAGAAATAATGAAAAAGCTATAGGTATATTGAAATTTATAATTTTATCAAACACCATCATTGCATCATTTAGATATCATGTCATTGTGTGTGCGAGTCTAAGCCTCGATGATAGGACTTTTTGAGGGAGCTTGAGAAGGCAAGTGTTTTCAAAAAATTCTCTAGGTGAAAGCATATTTTGAGTCCCACCTGTACAATGGGAAGGTTTGGAGAATATCTTTAATAAAAGGCTTTTGCTCGTATTAAGGTCTTCATTTATGAAAATATTATTTTTTCTTGCAAACGACTACCCCGTGATGGAATTAACTCGTTAAATTTATGAAGGTGCATTTTTCAAGTATTTCCCTAGGTGAGAGAGTATCGCCGGATCATACAAATATCTTCAATAAAAGGTTTTCATTTGGCATTATCCAGATTTTACGCCATGCATTTCATAATTGCATCATGTGCACGTCATAGCCGCAAAAATCGAATAAAATGTTTTAATTTGCTAATAAAATTAAGATACAATAAATAAACGATAATTAGGGAAACATAAGAATAAAATCGATGGTTTACGTTATAACAAGATACCATATAATTAAATGGTACTGTTCATTGGATGGGTGTCACAAGGGTGCTAATCCATCCCTATGTGTAACTGTAAAGTGGAACCTAACTTTAAAAATTTACAGACTAGATGATTGTTCTTTAGACAGACCTAAAATCAATTTAGGACTTCGTTGAATAGAACAAATTTAACAAATGACCAATCGCATCTAAATTAAAAAAAAGATTAATAGCGACTCTTAATTTTTCCTCGTCTAGTGGTCTGGTTCCTAAACCCATACGTTACGATAGTTTGGCGACTCCACTAGGGACATAGAGAGTCAAGCCATTAATTATTTATAGGTTATCCTAAGCCTTAAATAATTTAGTGTTTCGTTTAGTATCAATAATTTATTTTGTATACTTTTGTTTGACGCATTTATTTATTTTGTTATTGTTATTCTATTGTGTTTATATAATTATGGGGAATTTAGGATAGAAGGATGTGAGACATCAATCAAAGGTTGCTATGTTCTTTCACACGCACACGACAAGTCTTGCATTCATGCATAAGCTTTATAATTGGGCTGTATCTTTTGTTACGAAAGGGTTTAATAGCTGCACTTTCATGAGGTGATAACCTCCATATGGGTTGGTGAAGACTCTTATTGAGATTGAACCTAGTTCGCTTGAAGCTTATAATGAGTGAGGATTGAACTGCCTTATTAGTCCAAGTGGAAGACAATAAGGAACAATTTGGGAACTTTTAGCTTCGTTTAAACCACAAACTTAGCATATAGAATGTTGTGGACAGCCTCTTCCTAAGTAGAGCCTTACCCATGAGCATATACCCTTTGATTAGGAACACATGAAGGAATCTTGTCACATCTTTTATTCTAAATTCCTTGCCATAAAGTAACAAAAGTATCATGGAGTAGATCATGTCTAATGACGTTATAAATATTTATACTATTAATTAGCATTTTTCATTTATTTCTTTAAATATGAATTATTTTTAATTTTCATGAAATTTTTCATCCTATTAACTTGAATTTATTTTTGCTCCTAATGTTATCTTTTTCATGCACACATTTGCTTCAATCATAATTGCATGTAGAGAGAAATATTGGCTGTGCAACACCAATTAACCAAAGAATCACCGATTACATCCATGGCATCATTATTAGTAGGCCTGCTTAATAAATACTAGAATGGTTATGAAGCAGAGTTGCCAATAAGACAAGTGCAATAGAACAAAAGGAATTGTTTGGTTAAGGGGTATGTATAAACTTTACTAGAAAAAGTTCACCTCGATCTTAGATAGAATGACTTGACAAAAATGATAAGTGTTTGGGAGTAGTGAAGGTGCATCAGTCAGGATGGTTTCTATAGCAAATACAAGCATATCGCATGGCTTCTCTATATATGTGAGGATGATCAACTACTCAAGACCATCACTCAGTTTTAGGATCCTTCATATGGTTGTTTCGAGTTCAATGAAGTAAACATGACACCAACTATAGAATAATATTCATCACTACTTCATATAGAACAAATGCAACCAAACAAAATATATTAGAGAGCCAAAAAGATTGGACATCGAAGGAAGTTGGCCAAGTTGTTAGACATTACCATCGAAGAGGTTGATCAGCATTTGAAGAAGAAAAGAGATACAGAGTTCTTCCCCGTTAAGCTTTTTGAGTGACTATATTAAGAAACATATGAGAATTGAACAAGGTCATCTTGCCGTCGCCTTGGTGATATACGGGTTAATGGTTTTCCAAAAAATCTTAGGCCATGTTGAAGCATCAGTCATAGATTTCTTCGATCAAGTCATAAGAAACATTGACTTATCTCTCGCCATCCTAGCGAAAACGTTCAAGTTATTAAATTATTATCGATAGAAAGGTGAAAGGCTTTTCATCGGGTGTGCTCAACTTCTCACCATATGGATCAAGGGTCACTTCAAGTGTAAAGTAGATAAATTTCAAAAGCTTTTTCTATCATTGAGCTGCCCTATTCTTGAATTCTATGAAAGTGAATGGCCAATTTACGAGAAAATGGAAGAATGGATAGTATGGCTTAGAAGATTGATAAGTGTGGAGGTAACTTGGAGAGCTCTTTGGATGCCTATAATGCAATTGATGTACAAATATGGAGATGAGCTATGGGCATCGCTGATGGGACCTTGGGGAGTAATTAGTTATGCTCCAATAATGGCGTGAAGGTAGTTTGGTAGTTTAGATTCGAACAATTTGTGCCCATGACCCACTAGCTCAATCAGTTAGAGTTCATGTACAAAGAACTTAGGGTTTTAAAGAAGATTCAAGAAATAGTACAAGCTTGAAAAAGACAAGTCAGATGGATCAGGGAAGGTTCACTGACGAGGTCATTGTGGGATATTTAGCTTGGCATGCCTAAAGAGTAAAAGATGTCATGTGCCTTTCAAAAAGTGCGTCTAGACTCTTTATTGGTCTAGAGCCATAAGATGTTCTCTTTGAAAATGAATTGGCTAGAAGGAAACTTGAGACAAAAATGATGAAGATGAACATAGATGAAGTTGAGTTAGAAGAGGTAAAGAAAGAAGCCTCAAAGAAGGTTCAAAAAGCTCAAGATGAATGAAATGGTGGAAGAACATGTTTGAAAATTCGAATGAGACATGCTTATCTTTGGTTCCTGAGATTTAAGAAATGCATACCACCAATGATACTTTGTAAAGCAAGGTGCAGCTAGAAGAGCAAAGCATACAAGAACTCAAGAATGATTGCAATCTAATTGAGACTACCATGGAAGGATACAAAGGGAAATATGAAGCTGTTAGGCAAGAATGCTTTCAAATGTGAGAGATGAAAAATTTATATAAGCAAGACCTCTAAAAGAAGTGTGCTAAAATGGAATGGATATTGACGCAGATGAAGGAAATAGCTTTTAAAGTAAGGGAGATAGCAAACAAGACTAACAAGTTCAGGCGAGAGATTCTTCCAAAGGATGAGTTAAGTGAGCGTTTGATAAGTCAGGTTGCCTTAAGATAGTATAGGATCAATATGATCCAGTTGGTTTTTTCTTTTGAAGCTAATGATGTAAATGTTTATATATGGAACTAATTGGATATTCAATTTTATGGATATGGATTTCTTATGGTAATTGTTGTTGGATGGCCAATATTTTTCCACTTGCATTATAATTATATGATTCACTTAATAAAGGCATAAAAAATGATATTTATTTGTTGACATTTAATTAATTAATTAATAAAACTCTAACTTATGAAAATGATCAAATAAAAGAAAATTCCAAAGAGTCGAATTCCTCACAAATAAAATGCAAGGTTCTGCTCAAAGGTCATAGGGGATGAAGAATTTGAGATGATGGATAAAATCGAGAAGAAGCAAAAGGAGATAATGGGTTAGTTGACTAAAATCTGGGAAATGATGTCCATTGATAAGGGAAAGAGGGTGATGGGAAGTTCGAGTTCATCGAAAGAGATATAACCTTCTGATACCAATGTGGAGCTTGCATATTCCCCCAAGATTTACCCCACCACATATAAGAAACCCTCAAGCTCCTATGTTGTAAGTTGGCCCATATCCATTCTTCAGAATGTCTTTGCCTATGGGATCTTCTTCGACCTATGTTCAACTAAGGCTGATTAGGGGAAGGAGTCCTTCAGATCTTATTTCTGTGCCTAATTTGGATGATCTGAAAGAATAAGAAAAGCTTAAATGTGGTTATTCTAAATCAAAAGATAACCTTGAAACTCATTAAAAGTACGACTTGCTAGGAGAGGTTACGGATGGCAGAAAGGATGGACATGTTTTGTCCCATGGACATAATAGAGCTTTGACTTGTACTTAATGTGGTTATCCCTCCAAAATTCAAAATTCTCGATTTTGAAAAAATATGATGGCACGAAATTCCCGATCACACACATTACCATGTATTACAAAAGAATGGCTGTGTATGCATATGATGACAAGCTCTTGATACATTACTTCCAAGATAGCTTTATGGGAGCCCTGGCAATGTGGTATGTCTAATTATATCGCAACCAAATCCATACATGGAAGGACTTTGTTAGGGCATTTGTGGCCCAATACAAGCATGTTGCAAACATGGCCCCTAACCATCTCTTTCTACAAAATAGATAGAAAAAACTCATTGAAAGCTTCAAAGAATATGACCAAAGGTGGAGAAATATGGCTTCTCATGTTCAACCACCTTTGATTGAAAAAGAGACCATCGTGATGTTTGTCAATACCTTATGAGCACCTTGCTATGAAAGGTTGGTTGGTGGTGCTACAAAGTGTTAGAAATTTTGAGAATACGATGCCCTAAAAAGCAAGTATATTCTCATGCTTAATTTTATTAAATTTATTTTTAATAAAAATACATTTTGATAATAAGACGAAGAGTTTGTTTTAATAAACTTTGAATGTGATGCCTATGAGAACTTGGACCCATCTACTGATTGATATGTCCTACATAAGGAAGAGTTACATGATTGTGAGGGCCTTTGATGGAACAAGAAGAGAAGTGGTGGGAAATATTGAGATACCCATAGAGGTGGGTCGTTATACCTTCATTATAGACTTCCAAGTAATGGACATTGCCCTTTTTTACAATTACTTGTTGAGACGACCATGGATTCATATGGCCGGGGCAATACCGTTAACTCTTCATCAAAAAGTTAAATTCATAGTAGAGGGAAGGCTTGTGTGCGTCAATAGAGAAGAAGATCTAATTGTAAGTAAACCTGCGGATAGTCCTTATGTGGAAGCTATTGACGAAGTGCCTAAATGTTCTTTTTGATCCTTTGAATTTGTCAATGCCACTTATGTGGGAAAAAAAGCATCGCTACCCATCCCAAAGTTACCCAAGATCACTGAGATGACAATTAACTAGATGGCAGGGAGAGGGTGCTGACTTGGGCCAGGATTGGGAAAGAAACTGTAAGGTATCAAAAGGCCAGTACTAGCTGTCAAGAATGAAGAAAGGTTTGGTTTAGGGTACAAGCCAACGAGGAAGGAAATATATGATATGATAGTTGAAAGAAGAAGAAAAAGGTTAGCTAGCTTCAAGGGATGTGGATTGAAGATTACAGAAATGACATTTCCCCACTTCTACGAAACATTTTAGTTTGGAGGTTACATTGTTTCGGGGGCACTCATTCGTACGAACCAAGTATCTTTGCAAGCTCTAAGTGTTGCATTCTATGACTTCTCAATATGTACTATGGAAGGGGATGAAGAGCAACCATAAAATGGAAAGGTCATGCTTGCGGCATCCATCGAACCACCTCAATTAAAGTTAAGCAACTAGACTACCATGTGTTTACCAATCTCTTACGGCTCTTTTTCAATGTAATGCATAATTGAAAATCCATGCTTATGCCCAAGAGCATTGGAAATCTTTCATGTGTAAAAGGTTTTTTATTGCATTATTTTAATAAAATGACACGCTTAATGCATTTCTCATATTTCCTCTTAATGCTATTATTTTTTATTTTCCTTGCCTTGATCATTTATGTCTACAATATTGCTACATTCTTCAATTTCATCTATTTACTAGGGTTCCAAATAATGAACATGAAGATAGTAGTGATAGTGATCTAAAGGTCAATTTTGAAAAAGGCATATGTGTCAACGAACTTGACAATATCGAGAATGTGGAGGATTATGATTAGATTGTCCCACATTAAGAGCCTTTAGAAATAATTAATTTGGGAACTGAAGAGAATAAGAAAGAGGTTAAAATTGGTACCACATTACAACCTTTTGAAAAACAAAAGTTAATAACTCTCCTCCATAAATATGTTGACATGTTTGCATGGCCTTACCAAGACATGTTGGGACTTAACACGGATATTGTAGCTTATAAGCTACCTTTGAAACTAGAATGTAAACCAATTAAGTAGAAGGTGAGGAGAATGAAACTCGAAATTCTGCTGAAAATTAAAGAAAAGGTAAAAAAGCAATTCGATGCAGGATTTCTAGAAGTAGTAAAGTATCTAGAATGGGTTGCAAACATTGTCTTAGTGCCCAAGAAAGATGGAAAGGTTCGAATGTGTGTGGATTATTGAGATTTAAATAAAGCAAGTCCACAAGATAATTTTCCTTTACCCTACATTGATACCTTTATTAACAACATTGCCCGCCATTCTGTGTTTTCATTTATGGATGGCTTTTTAGGATATAACCAAATTAAGATGACAACAGAAGACAAAAAAAAACCACCTTTATAACTATGTGGGGGACTTTTTGTTATAAGGTGATGCCATTTGGTTTGAAAAATGCAGGTGCAACTTATCAAAGGGCTATAATGACCCTTTTCCATGACATGATGCACAAGGAAGTGGAAATATATGTGGATGATATGATTATGAGGGCCCGAAAAGTGGAAAATCATGCAGTTAATCTTGAAAAGTTGTTTAAAAGGTTGTGAAAATTTCAACTTAGGCTAAATCTGGCAAATGCATATTTTGCACCACTTTTGGAAAGTTACTTAATTTCATTGTCAATAAAAAAAGAATAAAGGTTGATCTAGATAAAATTCAAGCAATTCATAATTTACCTCTTCTTAGAACACAAAGGAAGTTAGAAGTTTTTTGGGAAGATTGAACTACATAGGGTGGTTCATCTAACAACTCATTTCTAAATACGACCCAATTTTCAAGCTTCTCCACAAGCACGATTCGGGGGCATGGAACGAACAGTGCTAAGTTGCTTTTGAGAAGGTTAAGGAATACCTTCTAAGTCTTCCAGTGTTGATACCACTTGTGGTTAGAAAACCTCTTATTTTGTATTTAACAATAAATGAAGGATCCATGGGATATGTGTTGGGACATTATGATTATACAGGCAAGAAAAAAAGGGTCATTTATTACCTAAGCAAAAAGTTCTCTGATTATGAGTCTAAGCATTCCCTGTTGGAAAAAATGTGTTGTGCATTGGCTTGGATAGCATATCGACTCAAGTAATATATGCTATATCATACAACCTGACTTATAGCAAAATTCGATCCCATTAAATGCATATTTGAAAAGTCGTCCTTTCTCCATGTGGGGCATGGATTTGACTAAATCTTAGAGAATAGTGCAGGAAGTTGATGAAAGAATTTGTGGGACATATGCAAGTGGGCATATGTTTGCTAAGCAAATCATGAGGGTAGGATATTATTGGCTTACACTGGAATCAGATTGCTTAAATTTTTCCCAAAAATGTCACAAGTGCAACATATATGCAGACAAAATCCACACTTCTTCAATCTAGCTACACGTTCTAACATCGCCATGGCCTTTCTCCATTTGGGGCATGGATGTGATTGGATTGATAACCCTAAAGGCATCAAATGGACATTGGTTCATTTTGGTGGCAATTGATTATTTTACAAAATGGGTGGAAGTAGCCTCTTATGCTAATGTGACTCAAAAAGTGGGATGTAAGTTTATCAAAAAAGAGATAATATGCAGATATGGACTTTTAAAAAGGATCATTGCATATAACATCAGTAATCTCAATCGTTCATTGATGAAGGAAGTTTGTGTGAATTCAAAATCAAGCATCACAATTCGGCATCTTATCACCCAAAGATGGATTGAGCGTTAGAAGCAACCAACAAAAACATCAAAAAGATAATTGAAAAGATGACTAATGTGTGCAAAGATTGGCATGAGAAGTTGTTTATGTGGTTCGGCCTCTTGCCTATGTCCATAAAGTAAAATCGTCCTTATTATTAAGCAATTAAAGTACAATAAATTGACTTTTATGGTTCCTCAAACCAATCAAATATCCTTTGCATGCCTTTTCTCAATAGCCTCTCAAGAACACTCACTCAAACCACTTTAGCTCCACTTAGAGTAAAAGACAAAGGTACAAGGTGTTCTTTCTTTAGAGCTCTCAAAGCACTACTCACTATTCTAAATCCTAAAGGTCCACTTTGATAATATAAAAGTCCAAAGTAAAATGTGATTAAGACTCAATGTGGAACAAGAAGTTTAAAACCATACAACTACTCAATGCTATACAGAAATAAGAATTCTAATCAATTAAGATCCAAAATTCTTGTCAACCTAAAACTCAATAGAGAAGCTAGCAATAAGTCATATATGTGCCCTATTTGTTGATTCAAGCAGCCAAACAATACATTTTTTTATCATATTATATTCATAACCATTAATTTTTCTTATATTGAGTTTCCTCAGAGAAGTTTGGTTATTTGCTTTCTTGTTTTTGTTGCATAATTGTTTCAGTTGAATTATGTATAGTTTCATTTACCAAAAATTCATGTATCAAATTTGATCATGAAATTCATTTTCGGGTTTTGGTAAATTACTCTCAAGTTAATAACAATGATCATATCTTCATATATAATTTGATATAATATCAAAGACCATAAATGATCATTGCTGCAACTCTACTTGGGTTCTACAAAATCATAAATAATCCAAATAACCAATAAGATAATTCCCATTTCTTTTTTTTGAGGAGGGGGGGGGGGGAGGAAATAATTGGTCATTAAATTTTATGACCTGTTAAATGAACATCGCTTATAAATAGGAAACAATGTCACTGCTAGAGTAGATACAATTGCATCAGGGACGGATGTTGATCAAGGGCATTTGGGCCTTCCACGTTTGGTCTTCTGGTTGTAGCAAAGGCACACAACTTTGTTTCCATAGAAGCCAAGAGGGATGCAGAGGCAATTGGCATAGCATTTTTGATAGAAAAACATGCATGGTTTGTGGTACTAAGTTTGGCCACATCTTCTTTTGCATTTATTGGGCCATTCTGTTCATTTCATCCCAAAAATACATAAAAGAATGTTCAACATATATATCACTTTTTATTGCTAAAGTATAAAGATATAAAATTTATAATCAAGTCTTTTAATGCTATTGGCAACCTAATTAAAGAAAACAAATCAAAACCTATTTTGATAATTTTAGAAATTGTTGTTTAAATGAAAAGGATATAGTAATGATGAAGATGATGGAATGAAGAAATGGTATTGAAGATTAATCACTTATGGTAGCTCTTTAGACTTCGAAGTCCATAGTTCCCCTAAAGAAGGTGAACAAATTTGCTTGTTAATAAAAAAGTAAACAGTGGAATTGCAAACATAGAGAATCATGACACGATTCAACAAGGAATTAAGAAAAAGGAAGCAAAAACTTACACCATCTAGATGGTATTGGCTTTCCTTTTCCGTAACCTACAAAGAAGCATTTGTCACAAAAATTTACCAACACAAAAGAAGTGGACCTACTACCATAAGCAGATTTAGGGTAACAAAATTTTACATATATCTGTGTATGTGTATGCTTGTGTTTGTCGATACACACACCTGTAAATACTTTTTTTTTCAACCTTTTAACTAAGATCAAGTGTTATTTTTTTCTTCTGGTGAGAGGAACTCACTGTGGTTACAACCATGGAAATGCCAAGAAGTGCTAGGAGTAATAGGGAGACAAGCTTAACCATGGTCAATTTACTACAAGTTGGCAACAAAACCTCTATAAGGGAAAAAGAAAGAAGAAAGAGAGAGGCTCGATTGAGCTAAAATTAAAGATTAATGGGTGTAGTGTTGGGCTATTTTAATCTGCTTAAGTTAGAAAGCCAAGGTAGTGTTGGTTATAAATATAACTCTTGGAGGAGTTAGCTTGCTTAGGCTAATTGATCTATTGTGACTATAAATTACTTTTAAAAAGACAAAAAGAAAGAAAAATAGTAATTAACTGATTTCACATGCAGCGATCATTATTCATTTTCCCACTAACCCCATTATCTTAGTTACAGTAGATATTTTGGTCCATTTTTTCACTTAATTCTTTTACCTTGTATTAGCTCTTATTCTTCCCTAATTTTCAACCAAGTTATGACTAATGTAATAAACTAAAGTATGACTAAAATATTGTGATTATTGCAATAATCTCATTTGTAGTGAGATAGGTCCATGCATTCAGAAATATTTAAGTGAAAGTGACGTTTGTTAACATGATATACGATTGTTTGATAAAATAAGACTTAATTAACCAAAATTACACTTATCAAAATTTTAAAAGGTATACCAGTAAGTTCATCGAAATGTCAATGCATTGATATCGGGTAAGTAACATGGCCAGTTATATGTAGACCTCAGCAATTGTCAGCAGGCAAATTAGATCACATTCATTACAATTCCAAGGAAACCAATATTCATTTTAAAAAATCATAAATAGTTTATCCTACCCCAAGTAAGTACCCAAAACTTCATTCTCCATCGATCCAGTCCAAAAAAAAAATTTGTGAGCCTAGGATTTTACATCAACTGTTAGAATGCGATCTAGTGGTCAACATGGCAAGATCTTAGAATGAGCAAACATAAAAGGCCTTTGTCAAGTTCAAGTATGGGATTTGTGCTAAGGGAAAATTTTAGGAGCTCATAATTGAATAGGAAGTAGAGTCCTTTTATGTGCAAGTATTTGCATCAAGCACATGACCAAAAGACGTTCCAAAACAACAACAGCCCATACCTTGTGCTATAAACCATGCATTCTTGTTTGTTTATGCTCTATAGATTAATGTTCTAAGTCTCTATTCCTTGCTAAGAAAGGGAAACTTTGTTAAGCTAGCCACTCATGTTTGCACAAGCATACTATATATAATTTATACCTTCGTGAGAAAATTGAAGGATAACTGTTGGCTGTCCAAATCAATAAAATGTTATTTCTAATTATGAGTTAATATGGATTGTAGGAGAATTGGGATTCGACAATGGTAATATTGCCATGTCTTTTTTGTATCTTTCTCATCAGTTAATTATAGTCTTTTGACTATTGTCAAACTTATAAATATCATATTAACAGCATTTTATATATAGCTTCAATTCACTAGCTTTCACAATGATGGGTATATAACAAATATGCCAATGCTAGTTTCAACAGATACAATGTAGGTTAATCAAATTGTTTTAACCCTTTGGTTCAATTTCTTAGATAAAAAAAATTATGATCCTCAAATTTAAATATAGAAACATGTTTCCTACAAAAATGCATTTGAAATAGCAGTTTTTCTTTTAGTATTTTAGTACCTACACGGAAATCTTCACCCCATGACCGTTAGGTCTTAGCTAAGATCTTTTAGCCATTTGGATCAGTTTCGGATAGAAAAAAACTATCAATTTCAACAAAACAAGAAAGGGAGATCAATACATAGAGGTTTATTGAATCAGTTATAAGTCTATTACAAGACCAATATATACTTGCTAAAAAATGGATTATAGGCTAACTACATAAGCTTAACTAATTTGCTTAAGTAAAACTTTATTGATTAAGTAGTCACATGCTCCACAAGTGAGATGTATGCGCATGTGTACGACTTAATATTCTTCTTAAGATGAGCATGGATATTCAAAATGTTCATGTTGCTCAATAAGAATTGAAACTATCTGGGTAGAAAAAACTTCATCAATAAGTCTGCTTGTTGCTGATTTGTGTGAATATAGCATAGAATTATGATCCCTGCAAGGACTTTTTCTCAAATAAAATAACAACCCACTTCAATATACTTTGTTCTCTCATGAAATATGGGATTTTTGTAAATATGTATTGTACATTGGTTATCATAGTAAAAAGCAATTGTTTTAGGATGATCAACACCAAAATCTTTAAGTAGGAATAGCAACCACATAATCTCACAAGAAGTTGTTGCCATTGCTCTATACTCTATCTTTGTTGAACTCTTGTCACCATAGATTGCTTTTAAGACTTCCAGCTAATGAGTGAATCACCAAAGAAAATACTTTAACTTGTCACTAATTTTCTTCTGTTTAGATAACCTACCCAATCATTACCAGTGTATTCCTTAAGGTGCAATGTAGATGTAGATGCTGGTACCCTTTTAGGTATTTTAACACTTTGTATCCTACTTGTAGATGTCAATTACCAGGCTTGTCCATAAACTAAGATAAAAGCTGTACTACATATGCTATATCAAGCTTGATAAATGTCAAAGATAAAAGCTTTCCAACCAGTTGTATATATTTAAAAGAATATGTCAATTGATCATTATCACTAACACTTGATAATTTGTTATTATAATTATAAAAGTGGACAATAGCTTGGCTCCCAAAAGACCATGCTTTTCTAACAGATCTAGTGTGTACTTTTTTTGACACAATGAGATACCTTTATTTGATCATGCAATCTCTATACCAAGATAGTACTTAAGTGTCCTATGATCTTTCAACTTAAAATTTGATCTTAAATACTATTTTACATCATTTGCAACATTCACAGAAGAATCGACACTCGGTTTATCATTAACATACACTAGCAAAGCTATACAATAACATTTTCTGTTGTGAGTTTGATAAACAAGGAATAATTTGATTTTCATTGAATGAATCCATGTTGTACCAAAGACTATAAATTTAGTAGTCCACTATTTGGATTCTTGTTTTAGTCCATAAAGTGAATTTTAAAGCTTACAAACTAGTTTGGACCTTAATGGATACTTCTCTTTAATTGCAATACCTTGTGGCAATTACATATAAACATCCTCCTATTGAGAAATGCATTATTAATGTTTAATTGGTACAAGGACCATACTTTTATGGTTATTAATACGAAAAATACCTTTATTGTTGTCTACTTGGCCACAAGACTAAAAGTTTTCTGGTACTTAAAACCCTTTCTTTAATTGTATACCTTTGCTACAACCCTTGCCTCGTACCTTTCCACACTACCATTTACAAGACCTTTCACATTATAAATCCACTAACAAACAAACAAAGGAACAATAAACCATGTTCTATTTTTTTCTAAATCATCTAATTTAGTCTTCATGCATTTTGCCATCAAACATGTTGGACAGCTTGGGAATGAGAACTAGGTTTTGGTATATGTTATAAGACAATACGAAATGCTCTACGAGTTGAAGAAATTTTCTTAGAAGATAGATACTTAACAATAAAGTGTGTTATGACAGGATTTGCATGAGAAGGTAATTGATAGTGATATGATTCAAGATATTTAAGGTGGTTTTCTAATCCTAGTACTTTTGCTAAGAGATGGTGGCTCTTCTAAATGAACAATTTGATCAACATTGAAAGGGATGTCCTGAAGATCAAGAATAACAACAGAATCAGTGGATGAGGTATCATCACCAATTTCATGTGTGGATTTGAACATGAAGTTTGTGAGGGATTGATTTAAGATCAAGGCTTAGAGATATTAGAAGAAAGTGAAAAATCAATAAGTTGAATGTTAGGAACAATGTCACTAGTAAATGAAATAGTGAACTGATTAAAGAGATTATGAGAATAATGAATGAAATTTGAATTTTGGAAAAGGAAAATGTTTTCATGGAAGATGACATCTTTGGAAATGAAACACTTATGAGTTTGCAAATTATAAAGTTTGTATCCTTTTACTAATAAAAATACATTTCTTAGCCTAAAGTTTAAACTTCTTCCTATTGTGTGGTAGTGTACAAGCAAAGCATAGTGAACCAAAAACCCTAAGATGTGAATAGGAAAAAGGTTTTCAAAACAAGAGCTCATATGGTGTTTTGTTTTGAAGTGCAATTATAGGTATCCTATTTATAACGTGTTGCTACAAGGATAGAATCCCTTTAAAACTTAAGAGATAAGGAAGATTGAAAAATAAAGGGCTTTAGCAACTACTAACAAATTCTGGTGCTTTCACTTAACCACCCCATTTTTTGTTGAAAGGTATTCACACAAGACAATTTGTGTACAATACTCTTTAAAGAGTAAAATTCAATCAAATTAAACTCTGGACGATTGTTAGACAATAATTGTTTAACAAATATATTGACCAAATTATCAACCATATGATAGAGTGTGGGAATAATAGTTCCAACATCAAATTTTGATCTAATTAGAAATATCCAAGTAAACCTAGTCTAATAATTTGTAATGGGAAGAAAGAAATGATGACCAGTAATAGTAGAGATCGAATAAGGCCTTAGTATGTCTGCATGAATTAATTCAAAAGGAAAGTTTGTAGATTGAACATGCGAATGGAATGAAAATATTTTCTGTTTAGCTGAAGGACAAACATTATATGGCAAATCTTCTTTGTGTGATACATTAGAACATATTTGATGAATCATCCTTATTTTATTTGATGAAACATGTCTTCACCTATAATGCCAAACAGTAAAGTCTTTAGACACAAAATTGCATGAATTTACAGACATATGAGGAACAATAGAAACAAACTTTGATTGTCAGGCAATTGTACATCTAATTTGCTTTACATGAAGTATAGTCTAGTTGTAACTTTAGCAAATCCATTCATTGTCCATGAATTGAGATCCTAAATCAGACAATTGTTATCCGTGAAAAAAAGATAATGATTTTGTTTTCTATGATCTAACTAACAGACATGAGATTGAATTTGAATAAGGGAACATAAAAGCCGTCGTCTAGAACTAAAGATTTTGTCAATTTCACTATCCATACATCTATGATAGGGGATTTTGTATTGTTTTGCATTTGAAAAAACATGCTTTGGACTAGTTTTGAAACAATGAAAGAATTTGAGGCACAAATAACAAAGTGAGTTTGTGATAATACATGCTAGAGTTGAGTTAAAAAGAGAATGTTTTTCTAGTTGATGTGTTGATGAATGAGGTTCTTGTTCATTATCTATACCATGCTAAACGATAAGTGTCATAAGCTTATAATTTTGACTTTTTGTCAACGACAATTAGGACATGGATTTGTTAACTATTTCCTCAATTTGATCCTATTGTGTAATGGTAATAATGCCATTAATAGATGCCATTCCTCTTCCAATATTTTCTTTGGTTTTGGTGAATTTAAAGTCCATTGGAAATCCAATGATCCTATACTATTTCTCCTTTAAATGTCCATTCTTGCCACAATGTGTACAAACTAATTTACTCTTATTTCTCCTTTTGCCATAAAAAACTATTGCCATAATAGTGGCCTCTATGAACGATTGTGACTATAGAAAGAGTGATCTCTATGACTCCTCACTAAGTACCAGATGTCTCATCAAGGGTAGGGAATGGGTTAAGCATAACTATTTGAGATCCTAAGGCAAAATAGGCTTCATTTAAAACATTTAGGAATTTAAAAACATTATCCTTTTGGCATTGTTTGATGTACTTTTGAAAGCATGCTTGATTACAACTCCTACACTCACAATGAGGTAAAGCCCTATAATTTCTTAATTCCTCCCCGCAGTCCATTCATTTCAATGAAATAGGTGTCAGCTGATCTTGTTCCTTGAGTAATACTGTAGAAGGAGAATGGTAGGTTACATATAGACTTGACAATTCATGTTTTCATGCCATATAAATATAGGGTATTAACAGTTGTACGAATTAAAAAAAAACATGCTAATTAATTAATTGTGTTAAGGTCTTAAACACATACATGAATATGTTTAATAAACATATAACATGATACAACACGGCTAGCACATTTATTAAATGTGTTGGGTTAAATTTTATATGACTCGACACAATTAACACGATTAAAGCAATTAAATTAACATATGTAGATGTAAAATATAATTCTATTGTTAAAATTTTCAACAAAATTATAAATATCATAATTTAATATAAATAAATTTTAATTATCATAAATATATTAGTATTTATATGGATTAATAAATGTATCTTACCGGTATACTAAACATATCTACACAATACATGAACAAGATTAAATAAATGGATAATAAATAAGTCACAAGTTATAAGGATACATGATAACACAATTAAGTGAGTTTGACACAGTTAAGACACGATTTATTCGTGTCTTAGAAATGTCAACACATTTTATGCACGAAACACGATTAGCGTAAACACAAACCCATTTAAATCAGTGTTGTGTTCATGTTGTATTATCCTTTTGTATACAAAATTGCCAGGTCTAGCTGCATTTCCTCAAATCATTTGATTGTAAAAATAGTTTCTTTAAAGTTTTCCTTATCTAGTAAGCAGATTTCATGTAAAATATAGTTAATGTGATCAATGGTGGAATTGATTCAAGAAGCCATGCCACAACAAGATTGTTACACCTAGTCTAAGGCACTTAGAAATCATTGTAACCCTAATATCTTTAATCGATCCATAGAAAAATCCAGAGTTATTGTGAATTGAGAGGGTTAACATGAATGATCAACTCCAAGAAACATAATTGCTTGAGACAAACTTGGGATTACTATCATTGAACCTTGGTGATTGGAGTAATGAAGAAAATAAGCAAATGGGGATCTTCTAATGACATGATTGTTGATTTGGAAGACCAAACATCCATTGAAAGGAAATTTGAAGAATTATGGATTTTAATTTTGAGAAAGTAAGAATAGATAATTGTCGAGATTGAAATATGGAAGCAATCGCAGGTGAACTCCTAAACACATAATGATATCATGTTAATTTCAAGAAACGAAGAAAGGGCAATTGATACACAAAGAAGAAAATGAAATTGTATTCATTCAATCATTTACAATTATGACTAGTACATTCACTTACTAAAATTGGGTTATATGCTGATTACAGAAACTTAATTAATTTACATAATTAATGCTTTAAGCAGCAACATACGCCATACATGATGCATACAAGTGAGATGCTTGTGCATGATGTATGACTCTTAATAAAAACAATTGCTGATTAAATGGAACCCTTGCACGGACAGAGATGAATTGACAGAGAATGATTGGGAAAATTGAAAGGAGAAGTGCAAGGTAGTGATTACAGGATAAGATCACTACCATATTCAATAATAACTTACTACCAGAAGCTAACTCTCCATGTTTGTGCACAATCTTTGTAAAATATGGGCAGGTTGTAGATGTCTTCACACTTAAGCACTTTAATCGTGGGAGAATCTTTAGCTATGTTCGACTTAACTCCATGGTAGAAGCTCAACGAGCATCTTGATAGCATACAACCATAAGCTGAAAGTCTCTTTATCCTAACATAAACCTAGGAATGCCTACTAAAGAAAGATAACAAGTCCCAAAACATTTGGAAATCAAAGTTATTTGAAGTAAAGATCAACATAACAAAGAAATGGTGGTAGACAACAATATAGAAATACAACCTAGAACTTGAGAGTAGTCACAACAACTAAAGTCATTTTATTTCCCAATAACTACAAAAGAATGGTAGAATTGGAGAAAAGCAAATATCATACCATTAAGATTTGAAGAGGGACTTTGCAAATCTACGTGAAGATGCTTTACCACTTCCACCTAGCTTAGGTAATTGTAAGTTGTGTACAAGATTCATCTATGATAAGTCACTTCATTGGTTGGAAGGTTGCCTTGTAGGTGTTGTAAAAATGCTCTAGAACCAAAAGCAATGATGGATGAAATGAGTAAAGAAGGCAAAATAGAGGTAATAATGAGGCAACTCTCAAGCTCTCTATTTTTTTATGTCTTTCCAAAACAAATTTGTGACAGAAGATAAGAATTTTAACGATTAGCAATGGTTGAATAGGTGGTTCGATGGGCTATAACCATGGACTCTGAATATTAGATTTCACACTCGATGTTGCTAGATTTCATGTTTTGGAGTTCCTATCCATGTTGGGAACAAATTAACCTTCCACGATATTACCACTTTTTGGGGTGATTTGGTTTATCTTAGGGATGATACTCAAAATCTACATTCTTTTAAGAAAGCATTTATGCTAATTATATTAAACTCTCTGCATAAAATTGATGAGTGTATTCATTTAGCACTTAAGAATTAAGTTTATTTAAATAATGTGTAAGAGTTCTTACCTAACTTGGTGTTAGAATTTTCAAGTTAAACAAGGTGGAAGGATGGTGATGGTAATTTAAGCTTGTTTTCCAAATCATCACCCATGGTGGAAATCTTCACTAGAAATTTGGGAAAGAAAGGTGACCATGGCGTTTCATTCTATTGGGCTAAAGCTACAACCGAGTATGGTGATGATAGAGTTGGGTAGATTTTTTTCGACGGACCCGTAGTAATAGCCCAATAAATGTGGTTAAAGCATGGTGGAGCTAAAGAGTATTGTGGGCGGTGAAAAGAATACTATTACAAGCCAACATAAAGCCCAAATGGTAAACCGAGTATTTCTCTTCATGTCATTCATAACTAAGACCAATGTAACCCAAGCCCATGCACACAAGAGCTCTCTCCCAATAGCTTTACATCGAATAGCCCAATCATGATGACCCTAATCAAGAATGAAAACCCAATCAAACAATCAGTCAGCCTTTTTGCGCAGGCCTAAATGTTCAACCTATTAGAAAAGCCCAGAATAACTTGATGGATAATTTAAGCAATCTCGGGCCAGAGGTTCCCTAACTTGAATTCCAGTCCAATGAGCATTTTGAGAAGCCAAATGACAATGGGTCTCAACTTGGTTCAAATGCCCTAATTCCCAATTCTTGCCATTTTCAAGTCAATCTTTTTTTAGAACCCGACCAACAGTTGGAACCCACATCGCACCTCTTCATCACCATAGTGCCCTAATCACCCATATCATAAGGTGAACAAAAACCAATTCAAACAAAGCAAACAACTAAGGAAGTCATAATGATTGATTTGGTGGAAGAGGGCCTACGAGTGAAATTTGAGAGGAAATATAAAAAATTAAGAGAAAAAAGAATTAGAAGCTTATAAAACAAAAAGTCATCTCCATTTTAGGGTAGTATGGTTTCTAACGTTGCAATTTCAAATGGTGATATACTTCACAAAAATCAAGCCATTCTCTATGAGGCAAAGGATGTTTGGGATAGGGTTCTAGAATTTGGTTTATCCCCCAATTGCTTTGAGCAATGAATTGTCAAGTAAATTGAAAGGGTAGAAACAAGAAATACACGACGCAAGTAAACTGATGGGAGCATGGCCACTCAACAATTTTGGATTTTTTTGTTCGGTTTGTTTATTTCTTTTTTCTCTCCATTGTCTATATCACAATTATGTTAGAACTTTTTCTCAAGGGTTAATTTTCTACTAATGACTATTTTACTTGTTGATATTCGTCTTGGGCTTTTTTTTACTAGTGGTTATTTAATCTGCTGATATTCTTCTTGGGCATTTATTGGTGCTAGCATTGTATTGCTTGGAAATTTCTCTTGCAAGAACACTGCTTTTGGTAGTAATTTTTAATCCCTGACTATCACTGAAAAAAGCAAGTATTTTCTAATTGTGACTTCATTGTTGCTATGGTTCCAATTTTTTCTCTATGTATCCTTACATGGAACGTTTGAGGCCTTTGAGGCTCAACAAAGACCATAATGGTGAAAAAGGTTGTACAGGCACATAGAGTTCAAATACTTTAAATCCAAGAAATGAAACTTATAGGAAATCTGGACAAAATTATGCAGTAGATTTGGGTCACAGGCAACCCAAGTTGGGCCTATAGTGCTGCTGAAGGTAGATCAAGAGGTCTATTATTAATTTGGGATAAGTCCTTTTTCTCTCAAGGTGCAGTTGTAATATATAGTGGATATATCATTTTAAGTGGGATATGGACTATTTATGAATTTAAATGCACTATTATCAATGTATATGCCTTATGTGATACTGATGACAAGAAACTCACGTGGACTAATATTCTGTCCCTTAGAGAATCATTTTTTGATGGCTAGTGTTGTAAAGGTGATTTCAATGTTGTCATGACCAGTGATGAAAGAATGGGTTGCTCTCAAGTGTGCTATGGTATTTTTGATTTTAAGTATTTTATTAATGAATGTGAAATAATTGACTTGCTTTTAATGGGCACGAAGTTTACTTGGTTTGCCCCAAGTTCAATACATAGCCGATTGGATCGTTTTCTTTTTTTCATCGAAATGGTTACTTTCACAATCTCTAACAACAAAGCTTTGAATGAGATTTGTCATATCACAATCCTATCCTACTTTTTTCTAATGATACTAATTGGGGGTCGAGACCGTTCCATTTTCAAGATTGTTGTCTTGCGGAAAAGAATTTCACAAACATTATTTCTACAAAGCGGAGAAACTTTGAGGTGGAGGGATTGGCTAGCCATTGCCTTATGATGAAACTGAATTAGTTGTAGTCTTTTCTAAAGCAATGGAATAGGGATGTCTTTGGACATATTGACACTACGATTACAAACTTGAAAAAGAGACTTGATGTGTTTAATAAGATAGGGAATTCTCGCGACCTCACATTTGATGAAGAAATAATGAAGAAGGACATCAGTTGAAAACTATGGAAAGTTAAAAGGAACAAGGAATCCATTTGGTGGCAAAAGTCATGCATAAAATAGATATGGGAAGAGTAAAAAATATCAAAATTTTTCATTGCAAAGTAAAAGCTCACTTTAGGCATAACTTCATGGGAGGGATCATGTGGAATGACTCTTGGATTTTCGAACCTAAAAAAGTGCGGAAAGCTTCTTTTAAGTATTTTGGGGGTTGTATCACCTTGAAGCTTTAGTCACTATAGAGGAGTTTAGGGCTGTTGTATGATATTGTGATGGCTCTAAAGCATCAGGCTTCGATGGCTTTAACTTCAACTTTTTTAAGAAACCATGGGCCATAATATGTACGGAAACTCTCTTTTACATCTTGGAGTTTATGGAGACTGGGAAATTGGACAATGGCTTAAAATCTTTTTTCATTACACTCACCCCTAAGGTCTCTAACCTTACAACTTTCGAGGACTATAAGCCAATTAGTCTTGTGAACTCATTGTATGAGATATTTGTAAAAATCTTGGCCAACCATCTAAAAAATATTCATACAATGATTAGTGATACACATAGTGCTTTGTTAGGGGATGCCAAATTACATATGGTATTATACTTATTATGAAATTATCCATAGCATGAGGAAAAAGGATCACAATGATGGGGGTATTGTTCTTAAACTTGAATTTTAGAAATTCTAGTTAGGATTATTTGATGATGGTTAAGGAGTATATGGGTTTTGGTAACAAATAGCGTTAGTGGATATATGAGTGCATCCTACAGTTAGAGTCTCAGTTATTGTGAATAACTCAACCACCCTAGAATCTATGCTAAGTTGAAGCCTCCGATAGGGTGATCCTTTCTTCCTTTTTCTCTTTATTATAACAGTTGAAACAATTCATTAGTTTCTTCTTTGTGCAAAACGGCTTAATTTTTTCCATGGCATCACTGTCATTGAGTTAGAATTATCGCTATCTCATCTATAATTTGCTAATGATACAATTATCTTTATGAGGTGGGATCATAATGATGTTGTCAATGTTATACATCTATTGTGGTGCTTTGAGCTAATCTCTAGGTTACATATAAACTTCGAGAAATCTCGTACATATCTTGTGGACATTGATGTAAATGTAGCTGAAAACATGGCTAATGTGCTACAGTGTATGGTTGGCTGCCTTCCTTTCATATATTTAGATATTCCAATCGGAGCTAATCCAAGAAAATTTTGCACTTGCATTATGGCAAAGGAAGTACTTTTATATGGAGGAAGGTTAGCTTTTATTAATTCTATGCTTAATTCTCTAACCCTTTTAATATTTATCAATCTTTTAGGCAATAGCAAGGTTCTCAACAAGCTTGAATAGATCAGAAGATCATTTTTGTGGAAAAGAGATAGAGAAATACCAAAATTCAAATGGATTACTATTGTACAAGCTTGAATATTGGTATAATAATTAAGTTGAAAAACTTTCTTGGTGAGTTTGTAAATGATCTAATATCAAGCCACGTGTCTCAAAACTACCTTAGAAATCTTAATTAGAAGTATGAGAATAAGTATGGATGTTAGATAGATGAGGTTTTCGGATAAATGAAAGGAATCTATGAAGAAAATATCGATGCCTACAAGAGAAGTATCGAAACTTTTTCTTCAGAATGCCTTAGAGAGCGTTATATTTAAAAAGTATTGATACTAACAAGGAATGTATTGATATGTGTTGTCTAGAATGCCTTAAAAAGCATTATGTTGAAAAGTATCAATACCTATAAGGGAGGTATCGAAATGTTTTGTCCTGAATGTTTTTGGGAAGCGTTTTGCCTAAAATGTATCTACATCCACGTCTTAGGTATTGATACTTTTGACATGTTGTGCAAAATAAAAGAGGTAATAACATGAGGAAACCTGCCAAAAAGCTTAGATATCGGATAAGAAGCTCAACTCTTTCTTATTTTCACTTTCCTTTCCCTATCACACCTTTTCTCTTGCCCACACCTAAATCTTAACTCCAAGATTGTATTTTGAAGCTTCATTGAAAGTTCTTACACTTGGATCTAACCTCCCTAAACTCACCAAGGTAAGGTTTCAAGCATTGCCCAAGTAATGCAAATGGGTATGGATTATGAGAATGATGTTGAAAAAAACCTAGATCTAAGGATAAGTTAGATGGAGAATGTTAAAAGGATAATTATATTCTCTTTAGCTTGAAAGAACTTATATGAAATAAAGGTTTCAAGGGAAACCTAAGTTATTAAAATGGGTATGAAATGTTTGAGGTTAGGAAGTATTGTTAGAAGTTAGATTGTTAGGTAGATTTCCAGCCTGGAAAGAACATGTTAAATTACTTTATTGTGTACATTGTATGTGTTAGGTTCTCTTGAAGCTCCAAGATCAACTAGTTAAAGAAGATTGAATCATGGTGGTCTTGAATTGGTAACAATGGCATAAAAGGTGAGTGGATTTGCATTAATATGTTTTGATAAGAAAAGCATGAAAAATGTTTACTTGAAAAGAATGTGCCCAGTACATGTTTTGATACGGTTTTTCAAGTAAGGTTTGGCACATATGTATGTAGATGTGTTTTTATATAATGAACTTGTAAAGGAATAAGCCTTTTAACTTGTGTGATTTATTAATGTTGTACCATGCTAAGCATGAAGGTGTTTTCAAATGTGAAATTTTAATGTTTTGCGAAGTTATATAATGTTGAGGATTTTAAAATGATGTAAATGTTTAAATTTTAATGGTATTGAAAGCCTTATGAATTATTGAACCTCATTATGGAGGGGCTTGGTTTGACAAATTGGGTGGCATGGTGGATGGAACTTCATGCCATATGAAATGAAATTGTGGATGATACATGTAAAAGAGCTAAATATTTTGGGTAAAATAGCTTAAGAGAAGGACCTAGGCAAGCAGCAACATTTGTTAGACATTGTGCATAATGGGACCACCCTAGCTAGCAAAGGGGAGTAGATATGATGCTAGGTATGTGTGGCGGAGGATGGCACATGTTACTTTTATGAGGTCATTGGCTATATGCACTGGATGGTATGATGAGGGTTAGCTACACAAAGATCACCCCTAATAGTAGAGAATGGAATATGCTATCTGTCTGTTTAAGGTCCAAAGGACCATATGGATGTAAGTACTTCATAGGTATACTCCACCATGAAAAATGTTTATGAATTGTGAAATGAATTTTATAATGACTTTGATTTGAATGATAAATCTAGTTTGAAATTATGTTTTGGAAGTAATTAGTAAACAATGGAAGTGTTTTATAAAGTGTCTTGTGTTTAAGCTTGTACGGTTGTAGTTACAAGTCTTGGAAAATGTATAAGTGCTGTAAAACTATAAATTTTTAAAAGAGATATCGATACCTTTGAATAAGGTATCGATACTTGTTCTTCAGGGTGTTTTCAAAAACAGTTATAGAATAAAAATATCGATACCTTCAATGAAAGTATTAATACTTTTAAAGAAAAATAAGTGTAAGGGGTACTCAGTGTTATAAGTATTAATACTTATAGCCCAAGTATCGATACCTTTAATATGTTTTCTCAAAGTTTGTGAGTCTTAAACTTGTTTTATTTGTAGTGGTGCCTCATTACAAAGATATATGGGGCAGGTAAAACATGTTATTTACTAATAGTGCACAACATAGGGAAAATGTCGGCAATGTGGAAGAGTATCACTTATCTTCCTTCTAGAAAGGGATTCTAGGGACTTTTAGGGTTTGATGCTTGTATTTGGATCGTAAAAGATGGCTTCTTAATGCGTTTTTGGCAAGATTTTAGGCTACATGCTTAGACACCTTTAAGCAATATATATGTTTGACTTATTCTCTTGCATCTAATAAGGAGGTAAAGGTGGTGGGCATATGGAATAATGGTGAATGGGCTATTAATTTTTGAAAGACTTTATATTCATGGGAAAAACAGACTTTCCATGAACTATTTCACTCTCTTTTAACGATAATACCTATTCTAGGCAGAAAAGATAAACTCATAAGGAGACATGACCTAAGAGGTAAGTTCTCTGTCAAATCCTTACAGCCATGCTTGACCGCTCTAATGATGATCAACAAGTATGGCTCTCTTCCATTTAGTGCCTTTCTATACCTTAAAAGATTTAGTTCTTTATTTGGCTAACTATATTAGAGTCCACACCAACTAAGGCATTTTTTTGCTCCTGAGGAGTTCATCTCACTGATTCCCATTTACGATGCGCTTGGTGTGATTTAGAGAGTGAAACTTGTACCCATACACTTTTAGTGTGTCGTTTCAGCTAGGTTGTATGGTTTTTGGCACTAAATTGGTGGGGGCATCTCATCGGTTGTTTCATCATCTATTGACTCACACATCCAAGCATGGATGGGATATAACCATAGGAAGCACCTATGCAAATGTTGGATGATAGTTTGTGGATCCACATTGTGGTCATTATGATTGACAAGAAATGAAGTGGTTTTCAATGGCAAGCAATAGGGTGGCAGGGAGGTTTTCTTCATTATCAAAATGCAATCTCTCGTATGGTTACGTGGTTGTCAAGGTCTAGAGTTTATTGATGAGGTTAGTTGGTGGTGTCGAACATGGGATGCAAGTCTTAGGCGAGCTCTTCTACACATTAAAGTTAATATATTCCCGCAACCTCCCTTGTTTGGTGAGTTTTGTTAGCTTTAAAATTATTATAGTATTGATTATGACAAAATGATCAAATTCGCTTGAACATTATTTGAGTAATCCTTGACAAGTTTTTGAAATGATTTAACTCCTATATATTTGTTCTTACATAATTACAAGCTTGACTCTTGAAGTAATTGAATTATATCTATAAGCTTGTATGACTTAAGTGTATGAGTGTTATGATTCCTATTCATTAAAGTCTGATTCAAAGATTAAAGGAAAATTTTCATGCACTCATTATGGGGGAGTTTTGAATTTTTTTTAATGATGATAAAAAAAGAGAAAAGGAAAACTGAGTTAAATTGAGTGTGATAGGTTTTCATGTTTAATTTATGTGTGTGATGCTTAGTTATGGTTTTATTGAATATTATGTGCTAATTATTATGGATATTCAATATATCTTGTTTAGCTACTGTGAATATTGTATATCTTATTTAGCTATTGTAGATATTATAAATATTTTATTGCAAATCCTTAAAGAAAACTAGATACATTGACTAAGGGGGAGCGACTCATTATGCATAAAGATTTGAAGCATTCATATTGAACATAGACATTGCACTCTTAATCTAGGAGTATTTTGTCATCATAAAAAATAAGAGAAGAAAATGTTGCCTCTATATATTTTTAATGATAACAAAATCTTTTCATTCATTGGTGTCTAATTATATTGTTTAAGTGAGCAAGGGAAAGCTTAAATTCATTAATATATTTGGTATTTGAAAGTAAGTCAAGATTCTTGTTCAGTTGTAAGATGGGCTAATTGGTTAAACAATCAAAAAAGAAAGAGTTTTAATGAAGACAGATTAGTCTTAACCTATTAACACAAATCCTTAATTGATTAAAACAATTTTAAGTGCTACACCAAGGATAGACAGAAAGGTTTTAACTAGTTAACATAAAGTTTAATCAGTTAAGTGGGTGCTGAATGCAAAACAGAAGCCTCTTAGTAGGTTAACCAAGGGAGCTAGTCAGCTAAAATCCAAAAGTGAAGATCCAAAATGAAGGCAGTCAAATTTGAGACGAACAATTCAAGAAGTCTCAGATGATTAACATATCTCATGGTTGTTTAAGCGAAATAGAAGATCAACGTTACCAAGCTAAGATAAGAATTAATCAAACAAAGAAAAGTTGGTGAAGCTAGTTGCTCTAGAAACAGTAAGCTCTTAATTGATTAAAGTCTTTCTTAACTAATTAACAGAGTAAAGTAGATTGCAAGACAAAAAAGACTTAATCCATTAAGAAGTATGGTTAGCCAACTAAAAGCTCACAGTCAGAGAATTTGATTGCAAGACAGAGAAGACTTAATCAACTAAGTAGTATGGTTAGCCAACTAAAAGCTCACTGTCAGAAAATTTGAAATTAAGCACCGAAGAACCAAATAACGGCAATAAACAGCTAGTTTCTATCTCCAACTGCTAGAAGTGATTTTGTAAGTATTTAAAGCCTCAAATAGTCAAAAAACAGATAGAGAAGTTATCCAAAGTGATTTGGAGCTTAGGAGGCCAAAAACCTTCTTTTTACACTTGTATTTCACTCCCATCCTTTGGAAAAGTAGCTAAGTGATCAATTGTACTTCATCTTTGCTCTATTTCTTATTTATTTAGAGTGTAAGAGACATTCTAAGGGGTAGATCAAGCTTGGGTTAGCTTGGTTGTTATTGTAGATTTTAACTAAGCCTTAGAAAAGTTAGTTTTGGGTTTTGGTTGATCTTGAGAAAAATCATTTTTAAAGGTTGTGGCTGAGTCTGTGAAAAGCCATTTTGGGTTTTGGTCGATCCCATGAAATATCATTATTAAAGGTTATGGCTGAGCCTGTGAAAAGTTATTTTGGGTTTTAATTGATTGAGAGATCAAGATAATGGATGTAGATCCAAGAGACCAAACCACTATAAATCATTATGTTTTATCTGCTTTCTTTTATTTTCTTCTTACTCTTAGCAGTTAAATCATTCCTTAACAAGCTTTAAACTTTTATTTTCAAATTCCTTTAATCAGCTCTTTACTTAGAAAGAATTTTTGTGTCATTTCAAAAGTACTATTCATTTCCCCTATAGCACACTCTTTGGGACCAACAAGTATAAATTTAAGGTTGATGGCTTCAATGGAAGAAAATTGAGACCGACAGTATGTGATGGGGTCCATAGAGACTCCAAGATTTATGTATTGGTGTCTTCTTTGGCTCACTTGGTACTCAGGACATCAACTACACAGAGATTATGGTGAAAAAATATGCCCTCGGTTTATTTGCATCTTCCTCATTTGTAGGCACTAGGAAACTAATCATTGGGTGAGACTCGACTGTAGTGGTCTTATGGATGCTATGAGCTGACTGTTAACCATGGAACAAATGGTACATTTTTAATGGGATTGACAATCTTATGTAGTCTATTGGTGAAGTAGCCATTGCCCACACGTTGGATGAGGGGAACTCATTTGCGGATGCATTAGCCAAATATGGTGTGGACAAAGACTATGTATTCAGCATGATGGTAAATAGTTCATGGTTTCCTGCCGCTGTCACATGATGTTCTTGGCTCTTTTTGTTCTCTAGCTATCACTTGTGCTTTACGGCTCTGCCTTATTTTAGTAGGATTATGCTACTCTTTCTTTATCATGTGTGTTGTGGCAAATGTCTATACCGCCACAAGGTGCTTTATGGTGTATTGTTAGCATGGGCTGATCTCTTGTCACTGTAACTTTCCGCGACATAGATATAAATAAATCCTACTTTGGTTGAGAAAAAAAAAATTGCTGATTAAATGGACCAGGGGTAGTTGAAGTTGATGCTGATATTTACTTTATAAGCTTCGAAGTTGGAGCACAACTTGTATCTATCTAGTACTAATAACATGACTGAGAGGGACTCGTGCGTCGTTGGCATTAGCAAAACGAGATAAAATAGCAAGAAAGCAAAGAAACAAGTAGATGAATTGCTGCCCTATCAACAAAGGGGAAAAAGTGCATGAAAATATGGGTTAGTTTCATCAGTTGCCTTCTAAAAATAAGTTTAATGGAGGCACTGGCACCGCATTTGTGGATCGAACAGGTTCCAACTCTCCAGCCCTGTGAGCCCATTGAATTTGCATGGGTAGTTTGTGCTGCACAATATAGATTTTCATTTTCTTTCTTTGACAGTTCCCCAACAACATTCGGAAATTGGGATAGTGAATTTTTTATGACTTGGACGTTCGGCCTGTATCATTGTTTCTTCAAGTTCGAGTAGCCATGTTAATATAACAATCTCTCCATCACTGCATTCACTTAATCACACACAACAAACAGAAAAAGGATGGCTCTTGGGATTGTGTTATCTCCCTGGTTCATTCTTCTTCCCCTCAGTCTCCCTGGGATTATTATCTCCATCAATTTCGGGCCTCAAACTGAGAGAAAGGGCATGAAGCCCGGTAGACCCATTTAGCCCATCATATATAAAATAAGACAGTTAGGACAGGACCAGGATGCATTCATATTGATCCTTTCCATCCGTTGGCACTTCCATGATGCTGAAGCCAATTAATTGCTTAAGGAATAAGCTCACATACCGTTTATCTAGATGAACCATGGCAATAAAATTACTTTTTCCGGAAGCATAACTGGTCTCAGCATCAATATATAGGATGCATTTAGTATATAGTCCCAAAGTGGAAGGGAATAGTGGATTCAATATTCTTTCATCCGGCTATTAACCATGATCATCGGAAAGATTTAAGAATTATAGGATTATTGATCATTAAGGATAAATCATACATGTTAGTATCAAACATTTTTTTGATTTGAAGAAAAATTAATTTTGAATCTATTTTTTGAGTAAAAAGACATATGTACTTATCATTTAGTTAAATGTTTATATACACGAGAATATTACATTTGCTTGAAAAAGAATATACAAACTAAGAATGCATGCTTTATCAAACTTGTTTACAAAATTTCATATTGATCTTGGCAAAAATAACCCATTAATCTTAAGTCTCCAACTTCAACCACAGGTACATAATGAAGTATCGAAGAAAAGAAGAATTTATGTGGTTTAAACAATGTTAAGTTTAATAAACTAAACTTCTCTCCAAGAACTTAGAAAAAAAAAACAGATCATAGTGCGTACACCATCTATAAACAATTTTGGATCTAAAACATGTGAGAAGCTGAATATAAAATGGATCCTAGGGAAAAGCCAAGGAGATCTCGTTAATCGTAAAATGTTTAAAGAGAAGGTTACGCCACAAGCAAAGGGCACAAGTTGCTCTGACATTATTCGTATTAACTTCGGATAGCGTTCTTCAATACAATATTGCTGCTTCCTTCTAAGACGGATGACAAAGGACATTAATGAACATACGTAATGGTTAAGCAAATTAGGACACCAACTAAAAAATAAAGCTACGTAGAGCTGTGGATTTTATGCATGGTTCTTTCGAATACAAAAGCAGCTTAACATCATAAAATCATAATAGAAAATAACGCATACCAAGTATGTATTTTCTAGCTCTCAAAATATACTTGCAGCGAAAATCCTCCCGTTTAAGATACATCTTCGCCCCAAATATTCATTTCATATGATGTATATATCTGGATATCACGCTATCAGCCTGTCATAGTCTGAGCGCCCTTTATTGTTAAGATTTTAAATGGAAAATATTGACTTAGAATGCCTTTCAAGCAACTTGTTTTCTCATTCAATCTTCCCACATTTCACATGCATACATATGCATACACACTAAGTATGAGTCAAGGGAAACATTTGATTTGTCATTAATCATCTTGGTGTGAACAATGAACCGACAGTGTAGTTCATCAGATAGGTTCTTTAGATTCTTAAGGCTTAACATTCTGCTAAAGCACTGAACCAATTGACCTTCCTTTCCCTCTCCTTTACGTTTACTTAGTTTCCTTCAATTGTCATTTTGACAAACATTTCACACGGGCATGAGATGAGACCCTTGACGGCATAGAAATAAAGGGAACAAAAAGAAACTAGGCAAGCTCATATCCTGGGGCCAGGACGATACAGCTACATTCCAGAAGTTGCATCAAATAAAGGCATGTGAATTATTTTTATAGTGTTTGTCCACGCTGGATAGTCCTACAACACTTCCACATGATCAGGATCAGGATCAAGATGTGGTATGATCAGCATTCTGGTTGACTAATCAAATATTGGTACTGGAAAGGGCTACTCTCAATCCAATTTTTTCCTAGGAGTGCAAAGTTTTTAAGATTCTTTGATTTGTAATAATAGACAAGAAATTTTACAAATTAAGTTGCCTGTCTGATTTAGAATCTATAGATATATAAGAAAATATTATCCTAAAACCAGCATAGCACATAAACAGTTTTCATTGTCTACTGGTCAACTTATCTATCAGCATCTTGCTTCTACTGATTCTGTCCTTGGTGTAATTCACTCCTCGTTCTGTATGCTATACTGTATCTTCTTTCTTCAAAGTAGTAGTTTTCAATCTCTAGCACTCTAGATTTAAATTTTACATGAAGTTATTAATTTATGTTCTGACTTCTTAATAACAAAGTTCAAAAGGGAGTTTAACAAGCAAATCTTATTCTATATATATAACACTTGAGCATATTCTCTTGCAGATAAATAGACAAGTCATTTATTTAGACCCTTAAGGATGCGAAGTTGAGTTCCTGTTTTTGACAATATTTGATTAATTTTTATTAGCAGAGGGTAGCGCAACCTAGACATATCTTTTTCCCATATAGTATATTACGAATTTGAAGTGTGCAAACACCTTCAAGAAAATGGATGGAGAGAAGTCTTTCCACTTGTTCTTTGTAATCTCTTCTCTTAAATATATTCTATGTTCTTTTCTATTAAGTCCCACTGACCCCAAAATAGAGGAAGCCGCTTTATATATTCTGAAGCTTAAAAGCTTTAGTGTCCTTAAAGGAACTATTAAATTTTTTATTTTAAAAAAAATGGGAGATAACATGATTGGATATCTGTGGGCCTCTGAAACATAAAATATTCCAAATGCTAAATGATTGCTTCAAGGATAAACTATCCAACCACACAGAGAAAGGTTCCTTTAATTTATAAAATTAAAACCAAAAAAAAGGTGAGGATGGGGACTCTCTTTACCAATACAACACAACCTATTTAACCTGTTTCATTGTCAAAAGCAGATTGAAGAAGGGATACATCTTTCCATGCATCTTTTGCCTCCCATAATAAAAAATGAAAAGTGTTGTTCGAGTATGTGCCATTGGTTGATTTGTTATTCTCTTCCCCTTTGAAGTGAGATGTTTAATTATGTTGTTAATGAAGCTAAAAACATGAAGCAAGAACAAACTAGAATGACTAGAACTCAAGAGTAGGATGACAAAGATTAGGAGTTTGGAAAACGATGCATCAAGAATCTATTCCTAAGGAGACTAGCTGTTTTGTCATAAGTGAAACATGTTTATAGACTTTGTCATTGACTTAATCAACTAGACGAAACAGTTTAAAGCTAATACTTTCATTCAGCTTAGCTTGTCTGATCCCTTTTTTGATGCACACACTGCATATACGTCGAGGTTGCAAAATAATTAAAATACCAGGGATTATCCTCATCAAATTCAATTAAACATAACTTGCAATGGACTGCCAAGACAGCTCATGCTTCACGAGCAAGAAAAGTATTAATATTCATCATGAATTTCTCCAGGTATTCTAAATAAATTGGGTCATGATGAGTTCCAGCTCCGCATTGTTTTCTATACATATCTAACCTTAAGATTCAGATTGCTAACTTTATGAGGAGCATCATGGTGTAAAGATAGTAATATGCTCATTTTTTGCACTTCATTTCCTCCATGTACATCATATTATGGTAGAACCTAGTTGATAGAACCTTTTGTTTTCTTTTTATGAGTGTGTTCTTGCAGATTGCCTAAAGATTTCCAGTACCTAATAAGACAAAATAATTTGAACTTTTATGTTATCTTCCTCTCCTTTTATCATCCAATAACTCTAACTAACAACCACCATTACAATGAATTCAGGTGGAAATTATAAAGAAAATTTTGAATGAAAATGAAAAGGGAAGACTCGACCATCTCCCAACCTTCGTGGAAAAAACACAATTATATATATAAATATTTTTGAATTTTGACAGGGCTTACATCTTAACCATCCAAATTTGAAGAGCACAGTACTTGAAGTTTGCGATTCTTTGATCATAAGAATCCAGTACAACATTAATCTACAAGCAACAATCAGCTAAATTGATATATATATATATATATATATATATTGACGTTTTTTATCCTAATTTTGTGTTCTTTAGCTATATCAACTATTAAGAATTAGGTGGAGTATACTCACAGACCACCTCAGTTTCTACTTCCCTTCTGTGAAAGTTCCTGTGGCAACCGCAAGCAGCGCAGGCTAGAGCCCCAGTTGTTCCCTCCTCGCCGCTTGCCATGAACTCCCTGCAGCCATCAACGGCATATCCACCGATGTTCGCCGCATGATTCTTCTGGCACTCCCCATATCTCACATTTCTAATCACTGAAGATGAAGTACTAGAACTTCTTCCACTTTTCAGCACCACTTGACGTTTCTTCATCCCTTGGAAACCCTAATTCTTCCGTACTTTGATGGAATCCTGGACTAGTTCTTGTTTCTTGGCAATGGTTTTCTCATCCAACGCCAGAAGAGAGCTAAAGGAAAAAGCCAGCTCTCATTGTTGATTAAGCTACAAGGAAAAACAAGAAGGAAAAAAATAAGAAAAGAAAAGCTACCTTTATGCGGTTTGATGGCTAACCCTAACCCTAGCCTGTATATTTATAAGGTTCAGTGGCACAGGTCCAGTCCATGGAAAGGGCGATCATCACCCTTATTTAACCATTATTTTCATGCCCTTTGGTAAAGCTTGGAAGACAAAAGATTTACTCCAGTCTACGCTGTACACCAATCACCAAATGCCACAACATCATAAAGAAGGGCATATATTTTTTTAAAATTTATTTGGTTTAATTATATATAGATATGATGCTTCCATTTCGATCCATTGGATCATGATTCATGGCTCCATTTCTTTTTGGAATTTTACGCTGCAAAGTGTAGCTCTCTGATGAAGAGTTAGACGAGGCTAAATGGAGCTAGGTGAGTGGAGAAAATCCCTGTCCTCACACAAAACGGGAAGTGCCCTAGAATTATCTTCGGATATGATATTTCAACTGCCTTTGAAGATAATGGGGGATATATATTGGAAATTAGGAAGATGGAATATTTCAAATTTTGTGCAAGTAGGAATGCTCTAATACAATTAAAGCTAATGGGCTTTATGACCAAAAACAGTGATGAATTATTAGTCAAAAATGGAGTAATTAAAATGGTTGCTTGTTTTAATTAATGTGAGTGGGTCAGAGCTGATGCTCAAAAGGCAGGTCGCCATGGCCCTTGGAACTGTGACAACAACCAATGTCTAATTACCTAAGATTCTAATATATAATTAGGACCACTGCGCAGCCCACCATGTTGAATGAACGACTACTCTTCCCCCCTCTTGCTTTGCATCATATCAAGGACAATCATAACTTCACAAAATTTCAACATCAGCAAGATGCTCTTCAAATCCTTCAGTTCGAAGTTTGGAAATATTGGATCCCTCAGACTTTATAGTAATCTTGAGGAATTAAAGTAAGAAGTAGAACGAAAAACGATCAGCACTGCATCAGAGAGATAGAATTCATACTTCATCTTACAGTCCAAAAGTTAGTATATTTGGAATCAAAATGTGTTTTCCCATCATACTGTCTATTAGCTAGTGGACTTTAATTTGTTGGCTGAATTGTGCATGACAAAAACAAAGCGAGTGATTGAATAATTGAAAGGATAATAAGTGGGGGCATAAATCCCTTTTTACCTAATTATCAATTTCTCCCTATAGCAAGTTCTATCTTTCTTGTGTGAAGATATATGTTTTTAATGTAATCTCTTTTTCAGTATTTTTGGCCATTGAGTAATGAGTTCATGCAAATGCATATTCATGAAACCCGGAGTTTGGCTCCAAAATGGTTCTCCTACCCTCCTTAGGGGGTGTCCGACCTATATAGATAATAGATGGGGCTTTTGAGCCCCAAATCCAGGGGTCTTTTCTCCTGAAAATCTATATTTAGGAAATAGTTAAAAGAGGAAAAAAATTCTCCACCAAATCCTAGTGATAAGAAAAGTAAGAGACAAATACAAAATGAGGTGCTCAATCAAAGTCATGCACACAACTTTTTGTGACCTTCCTGAAGAAATTAAGGAGAAACATAGACACGTGTGGCTGTCAATCCAAAACGTGCGAGTAAATCATTATCAATACAACATAAATTTTATGATTATCAAATTTTCATTGTCAAAGGAAATCTTTACCCCATCCCTCTCCCACCACACCCCACCACACCACCCCCCACCCCCCCAAAAAAAAAAACTGAACCAATTTAAACATATTCAACTCACTGATGACAACAATAATCAAACACACTGTGCATGCATTTGGAAACTTAAGGGATTAGTTTAGATAGAACAAATTAGTACATATCGTGTGCAGCCATTATGCTGTTGAGGACATTTCTCAACAAACTGGATTATTAGGTGTTACAAAACAGTTATATATAGTGTTTTAGAATGTTGGGAAGAAGAGTCAACTTAAAGTTATATTCACATCATCACTCTCTCTATACATTGAAGAACTGTAGATTGAATATGTACTATTAGCCAAGAACAGTAAGTCTTTATCAGCACTACTTTTGGCTTTTCAATAGGCTAATAAAAATCAAATGAGAATGTTATGACTTATGAATGCCTAATTAATTAGTTTCATATAAGCAATCTTAAAATAACTAAATTGCACTCTACTCTCCTCAATGATATTAGATGCTTTGTTTCTTCGTAGTAACATTAAAAAGGCAAGGTTTATGTTATTTAGTCTAAAAAAAATCACTAGTTTGAACTATTCAAAACTCACAACAATGTAATATTAAAAAGAATTCAAGAGTATGTCTCTATATATACTCTATTCACATCATTATTTAACTAGATAAATTTGAATATTTTAAGCAATTAACAAATTAATGATCAATCGTAAAAATCATGTGAGAATTGCCTTAATGAAAGGTATTGGTAGATGTTTATGAAGGCTTTGACAGTTGAATACATAGCTCATTTTTCCATGTGATAGAGCATGGAAATTAAGAAATGGGATGAAGGATTTTCCGGATGCATTAAAGTGGCTAATGATGGGGACTTGAATATGAATGATTGTTAATTTGGAGGGCTTCTGATGAGACAGTTTGCCACTCACCAACTGCGCCAAACTTGTACAGCTGGTAATATCTGAACCGGTTGAGGATCTTATATGCTTTTAGATAATCTTGATTCTTGACTTACTAGAGAAAAAGCCCATCTTGAAAACCTTGAATAGATTGATGCAACTTAGCCTATCAAATGGAGAGTTGATGCAACTTAGCCTATATCAATTTCAAATTCTAGCACAGAGACCGAAACCCACTAACTTTCCACGCGTGATGAATACGATAGATATTAGCATCACTTCTCTCTCTTTTTCCCTTTAATTTGTTGCACTTTCACCTTCAACTTATCAGGGAAAGAATTTTCTTTTTTAATTTTCATTGTTCTATATTTTCTAAATATGTATATATTTTAGTATATACATTCAGATACACTTCTAATTATTGTAAACATACATGGTGAAACAAAAATTTCTTGTTCAAATGACAGTCGATATATTAGATGACCACAAATGTTGATAATTGATTATTTTGTATCACATCATGATCATCATCATATTCATTGCAATGCCATTAGTTATTAATTTTTGTCATGAATAATTTGCAATGCTTTACAAATTACATAAAATTACTAAATTGTTTTTAATATACATTTTAATTTAATTGATTTTGCCATTTTACCTTTTTTTTAATAACATATCTATTAAGTAATTAATGTCATAACTTTCTCTCTCTCGTATGGACTATTTTATGGACATGACATCTTATTATGGGATGAAATAACTTGTAATTTGACATTATAAAAATTTTGTCTTTCTCTAATTTTAGATCATTCGACTTTTTACTCCTAACGCTAAAACTTTGTCTCTCTCTTGTTAAATCTTACATCTTTGGACTCATTTACTACTAACTGCAATTTGTTTTTCCTTTCACTTTTGCTAAAGCCTCCCTCATTCTTGCATCATCCTTGTGTTCTACCCATCCATTGTAAATATCTAGGCACCCTTATATTTGAAATCCTTTTATCTTATCATTTCTTCTCTTGTCATTAGATATATGCAAGCTCCCAAGAGTTATTGGGCTTTTTTTTTTCTTTTAAAAGAAGAAGATTTGGCAAAATGCATGTACTTATTATCAAAAGATCAACAGCCTTAATTGTGTTAATCAGTTGAAGGATTCAGAGTAATAAAAAGACATGACATTATAGGAGATTAATTGTACAAATTATAATTATAATGCTTCTGTTAGTATGGCATGTGATGTGCATATACACCATCTACTGCACATATTTCCACTCCTTATTCTTTTCTCATTCTCAATGCTAAATTCTTTTTGTCTTCCAATTTGTAAATATCAGAATACTAGGGTAGTAGAATTCTTTAGTGTGTGAGCTGCCATGAATATATACTCCTCTTTTTGATAATAGAAAAAGGACAACACTTTCCCAAATTCTCAACCCCATTTATTAACATGGTATTAGAGCGGGATTCTTGCTTCTTGCTCAAAATATCTTCATTTCTTAAGATAGATTCATCAAATTTTACCTAGACTTGTGGTTAGTTATCATGTATATTTGAAATTTGTCTTGATTTCTTTTTCTATTCAACCTTATCCAAGCTTATAGCTTTTTTTCCTCAACTAAAAGTGATAAATTTGATTGATCTGTTAGAGAAGTGACCTTCAACCTAGAGAAATCAATTGCTAAAAAATGGCAGAAAGCAACTGAAGAAGCTGAAGGTTGGAAGATGGTTCAAGGCTAAATGAAACGATGTCACAAAAGCTTTCTAAGCATTTCAAGTTTGTGAAATGAAGACCACTAATGTCATTTCTGTTTCTATTTCTTATTAGTTAAACAAAGAGAAGTCTGTTGTTTGGAGTGCTATTGACAAGAGTATATGACATCTCATTGTGTTGTTTACTCAGTCCTTTTAAATTTACTTGTTAAACACTCTTCATAAGTGTCATTTTGATTGTTTTCTTATAGGCCAACGGTCACCTGCTTGTTACTATTGTTCTTTGTTATAACTGTTACAACACAGAAAACTTTTTCTCATTTTCAATGCTTTTGATCCAATTTTGTTGGCTTTTTCATTTTTCTAGGCTACATATGTGGAATGGTTCTCTATAATGAATGTATACCATTTTGTAACCATTATTTGGGTATATCTTTCTAAACAATGAAATTCTTAATTTTTCTTTAACGAGTACTTTATTTTTAATTTTTTCTTATTCATCCTTCTCAGCCTCTGTTGCTAGAAATTCTTGAAAATTAAGTTTGTCTTACATGGTATCAGAGCGACATCATCTTAAGGGACCTGTAACAATTGTTTTTGATCAAAGCATCTTCAACTTCAACATGGCTACAACTGGATTTAGTGTAGCTACACCTCTTGTATTCATTGGTGTTAATTACCCTTTCTAGGCAGTGAAAATGCGATAATATCTTAAGGCATTTGACTTGTGGAATGCGGTGGACTTTGGTGAGATGCTTGTTTAGGGGCATGCGAATCTAACCCTTGCTCAGATTAAGCAACACTTAGAGGAAGTTGCAAAGAGATACAAGGCTTTGATTAGCCTACAGTTAGCTATGTTAGGGTCAATCTTGGAAAGATTATGCATCTAAAGGATCTTAACCAAATATGGGACAGCATTAGAGAAGATTATCAAGGCAATGATAGAACAAAGGTGATGCAAATTATGAATTTATCAAGCCAGTTTGAGGTGATGAAGATGAAGGAAGATAAGGGTATTCAAGAGTATACAGATAAAATGTTGAAGCTGGTAAATCAGCTCAGAATGCTAAGATAAAAAGTCACCGATCAGAGAATGGTCAATAAGATTTTGGTAAGTATGTCAGACAAGTTTGAATTAAAGGTGACTTCACTTGAGGATTTGAAGGATCTGACTAAAATCTTTGTGAAAGAATTAATCTCTACTCTATTAGCTTTTAAGTAGAGAAAAGCTCTCAAGTATGAGGACTCTGTTGAAAATGCCTTATCAATTAAAACTAAGGGCTTAAGAGTTAAAGTTGAAAACTCGAAGAAGAATAATATCAAAGGCATTAAGTCTAGCACTGTAAAATAAGGAAAGAATCATGACAAATATCCTCCTTGCACTCACTATAAAAAGACTAATCATACTTCAAAGTACTATTGGTACAAGCCTAATGTGAGGTGTCGAGCTTGCAATCAATTTGGACATGTGGAGAAAGCGTGCAAAGTCAAAAAATAGGAAGCTGAAGGTAAAGCTGCAGTGGCAGAAGAAGCTAATGTATCAAAAAAAGAACTATTTATGGCTAAAACAGATGATGAAGTTACTAAGAAGTGCACTTGGTTGATTGACAATGGCTGCTCAAACCACTTAATACGTAATGTCAATCTTTTCACTAAGCGTGATGAGAGTTATAAGGCTTATGTGAAGATTGGTAATGGTCTCTACATAAAGATAGTTGGAGTAGGCACTACTGGAGTGAAAACTGTAGATGATATGAAGTTTATTCATGAAGTACATTTTGTGTTTGAAGCTGATCAAAACCTATTTAAAGTGGGTCAATTAGATGATAATGGTTATGCCTTACTATTTAAATATAGGCAATGTACAATATTTGATCCTACTAGTGTTGAATTATTAACAGTGAGTATAAGAAATAAGTGTTATCTTATGAAATTGTCAGAAAGTAAACAACTAGCTCTCTATACTGAGTATAACTCATCCGAATTGTGGCATAAAAGTGTTAGACATGTGAATTATAATTCACTGTCAACAATGACTTCAAAAGAGCTTGTGATGGATTTCCTTAACATTTTCAAACTAGAGAAGTTATGTGATATCTGTCAACTTGGAAAGCGGACCAGAAAACTTTTTCTGAAAGAGAGTAGAAGGAGAACCATAAAGAAGTTGGAGCTAGTTCATACTAACTTGAGTGGTCCTATGAAGAATCCTTCATTGAATGGAAGCAGGTATTATATCCTATTCATTGATGATTTTTCTAATTACTGCTGGATTTATTTTCTAAAGAAGAAATCAGAAGCTATAAGGAGTTTCTCTGAGTTCAAGGCACAAGTTAAGAACTTTGCTAGCTTAAGCATAAAGGTGCTAAGGATATACAATGGAGCTAAATACACTTCAAATGACTTTAAGAAGCTTCTGGCAATAGTTGGGATTCACCATTAGTTAATAGTAGCTTATAGTCCACAGTAAAATGGCAAGGTTGAAAGGAAGAACAGAACAATCGCAGATATGGCAAGGTGTTTGTTATTTAAGTGTAATCTACCTATGAATTTTTGGGCTGAGGTAGTTAACACTACCAATTACATTCAGAACAGAAGCATCTCTAAGGCATTGGCACTTAAAACTCCTTTCAAGATCTAGTATGAACAAAAGCCCTTTATTGCTCATTTTAAAGTTTGTGGTTGTGTGTGTTAAGCTCGAATTCCTAATGTCAAACGGTCTAAATTTGATGTTAAAGCTTTTACTACTACACATATTTGGTATAGTGACAAATCCAAGGGATATAGGCTATATGATTTAGAAGCAAACAAAGTAGTTATAAATAGGGATGTGGTTTTTGATGAAAGTCAATGTCGGAACTAAGAACATAAGATTGTAGAATCTGTTCCTGGTAGTCATGATGCAAATAATCATCAACCATCACTGGAGAGTGATGATTCTGATATAGAAGATGAAAGTAAGGCTATGAAAGGGACAAAGACATTGGAGGACATATACAATAGATATAATCTTGCTATTGCTAATCTTACTACTTATTCTGAAGCTATAATGGATGAGAACTGGAGAAAGGCTATGGATAGTGAAATCTCCATGATAAAAAAAAGCAACACTTGGTTACTTGTAGACAAACCTACAAATCACAACATAATAAAAGTTAAATGGATATTTAGAACTAAGTTGAATACTGATGGCTCGATAAATAAATAGAAAGCCAAATTGGTGGTTAAGGGATATGCTCAGATTTATGGAGTTGATTATCTTGAAATATTTGCACCGGTTACCAAACACACTATTTGAATGCTTGCTACATTAGCTGTTAGAGAAAAGTAGAAGATACACCATTTTGATGCAAAGTTAGCTTTTTAAAATGGTTATTTGTCTGAAGATATCTTTGTGGAACAACTTAAAGGGTATGAAGCACCAACGGCAAAAAATAAGGTTTGTAAGCTTGTAAAGGCACTGTATGGCTTAAAACAAGCACCTAGGGCCTAGTATGATAGGGTAGATGCTTACTTTACTGGTCATGGTTTTTTGAAAAGCACAAATGAGTATACATTGTATGTGAAGATATCTGACAGTACTGTAATGTTAATTGTTGCAGTATATGTTGATGATTTGTTAATCACTGAACCTGATGATGATTCATTATTTGAGTTTAAAAACCAGATGATGAAAGAGTTTGAAATGACAGACCTGGGGTGAATAACTTATTTCTTAGGTATGGAGGTTCTGTACACTGGTGAAAAAGTGTGGTTACATCAAACAAAGTATGCCAAAAATCTGTTAAAGAAGTTCAAAATGTCTGCTTGCAAGGTTGTAGCAACTTCACTAGCTTATAAAGATAAACTCTGTAAAGAATATGGTTCTGCAGCAGCTGATGGTTCAATCTACAGAAGTCTGATAGGTTCCTTATTATATTTAATAGCATCAAGGTCTGATTTGATTTATGATACATGTTTATTGTCCAGATTCATGCAAGCTCCTACACTATTACATTTTAAACTAGCCAAAATAATCCTCAAGTATGTTAACGGAACTGTTGACTTTGGTTTGAGTTTTGTAAGACAGAATAGTGGGGATTTAGTTGGATACAGTGATAGTGATTGGGCAGGGTCACTTGATGATTCTAAGAGCATAACTAGGTGTTGTTTTTCTTTTGATAGTATAGTTTTCTCATGGAATTCGAAAAAGCAAAGTGTTGTTGCACAAGCTATTACAAAAGCTAAGTATATGGCAACTACAGTGGCTATAAATCAATTAAAATGGCTAAAGAAGATTTTAGATGATCTTAGTTTCAAATAAGATAATAGCACTATGATCTTTGTTGATAATCTATTAGCCATTGCAATAGCCAAAAATCCAGTTCATCATGGGCGAGCTAAGCATATCAAGGTAAAATATCATGCTCTTAGAAAGGCTGTGAATGAAAAAGATGTTGAATTGAAGCATTGCAGTACAAAGGTTCAATTTGCAAATATATTAACCAAAGGTTTATCCAAGGAAAGGTTTGAAACACTCAAACTCTTTTTAGGGTAATCCAAATTTCAGATCATGGGGGAGTGTTAGAGAAGTGACCTTCAACCTGGAGAAATCAATTGCTGAAGAATGGCGGGTAGTAACTGAAGAAGTTAAAGGTTGGAAAATGGTTCAAGGATAAATGACACGATGTCGCAGAGGCTTTTTAAGCATTTCAAGTCTGTGAAATGAAAACCACTAGTGTCATTTCTATTTCTATTTCTTATTAGTTAAATGTAGAGAAGTTTGTTGTTTGGAATGTTGTTTACAAAAGTGTACAACATCTCATTGCGTCGTTGACTTAAACCTTTTAAATTTCCTTGTTAAATGCTCTTCATGAGCATCATTTTAATTATTTTCTTATAGGCCAATATTCACCTACTTGTTGTTTTTGTTCTTTATTATAGCTGTTAGAGCACAAAAAACTTTCTTTCATTTTCTATGCTTTTGATTTGATTTTGTTGGGTTTTTCATTTTTCAAGGCTACATCTAAGGAATGGTTCTCTGTAATGAATATATACCTTTTTGTAGCTGTTATTTGGATACATCTTTCTGAACAATGAAATTCTCAGTTTTTCTTTAGCTGGTACTCTATTTTTTGTTTCTTCTTCTTTATCCTTCTCAACCTCTGTTGCTAGAAATTATTGAAAATTAAATTTGGCTTAAATGATCAATGAGAAATTACAAATGGATGAGCTAACCAATCAGGCCTCTATACAAGAAAAAACAAGACAGTTGGCTGGAAACTTAAGAACAGAGGTAACAAGAAAACAAAAGAAGAATATGACAAAAATAAACATGAACAGAAGAGAAAAATAGCCTAAAAAGAAGACATTGCAAACATGAACAAAGCATGAGCACTAGAGAGGGCAATCAACACCAAAGTAGTTAAAGAAAGGATAGCAACAACATTAAACAGAGACAATCTAGTAGCTCACCAGATAGTAGAAAATATAGAAGATTTATCAATTCCTAACTTAGAAAGAGAATCAGTCATTGACTTACCTTTTCTAAGAATATGTTAAAAAAGAAACACTAAAGTGAGATGATGAAAGTATCAATTTTGTTAAATACACGTCAATGCTCCCCAAGGCATTGAGAACTATTAAGAACCCAAGAAAGGGCAATTTTTAAATCCAACTCAATAGTAACTTTAGTGTCAACATAGTCAGAAGATGAAAACAGTTGAAGAGCATGAAAGATAGCAAAAAACTCAACAAGGTTGGAGTCAAGAACATTAAGAGGACCATAAAAAAGACACAAAATAGTACCTTTGAATCATGAAGCACACCCCCACATCTTATAGGACCAGGTTTACCCTTGGTAAAACTGTCAATATTAAGCTTTAGATAACCGTTCAAAAGAGAGGTAAAGGAACGAGACTTGGAAGGATTACTCGGAATAGCATAATGAGTGGTAGTCTAGTAGACAAATTCATCAATGGCTGTAGAACCTTTATTAGAGCAAATCCAAAGGAAAGATCTCATTTTGCTGAGGGCAATAATCTCATTCGGCTTCTATATCTTTTAGGAAAAAACCATTTTATTTCGAACAAGCTAAATTGACTAGAGAGAAGTTATGCAAATAATGAACTAACAATAGTGGGGAGAACTAGAGAATGGAGCATCAGTCCATGATTGGATGAAACTCGAGACTGAACAAGGTGCATTCCAAGAAAGACTCCACCATTTGAAAAATAAGTCCTTAAACAGTCCATGATAAATTATATGAAAGGAGAAGGTGCAAACATGATTCTTCAAAACAACTAAACCATGAACACCGAATTTAAACATTAGAAAATGGAACACCCTTTGCAGCAAGGAAAGTTTTGGAAAGTATGGAATCAAGAATAAGAAGCCAAATGAAGCCTTGAACCTTTGATGGACTAGGAAGCTTCCATAATGAATGACACCATACCTTTTGGTCAACAGGATCTTTATCAATGATAAAGGTAAAAGTCTTGATAGAGAAATTATCTTTATCATCGTATCTCTAAATAAGACGATCCCTTCTACACACACTAATAATAACCAAGGCTAGAAAAGAGAGAATTCTATTAAGATAGTGATTCCCAAGAATAAAAGGGATGTCGAAAGGGAATAAGCCATGATGAACCATCTCAAAAGTTAACAACACTAACTTCTTTATCCATAGCTAGAGAAAATAGCCTTGGAAACTTAGAAGATAGAGTGTCATTGTCGAGAATCCATTTATCCATCCAAAAGATCAAAAAATATCCATTACCAATTCACCATTGATAAATTGGAACCCCAACAGTCACAAACTTTGTCATTAAGAGATAATTGGATAACACCTTTGCAAAGAGGTGAAATCCTATCAACTTGAGAAGTTGATATATGTTAACCATTGTATTTTTCTAACATCATATTTATCAATAATGAAACGTTTCTAAAAAGCATTATCTTCCACAGCATAGTACTACCACCACTTAGCAATGAAAGGGAAATCCTTGCGACAAAGATTTGAAATACCAAGACCTCCATAGAGTTTTGGTTTACAAACAAGGGACAACTGTAGTTTAGAAAGTTTGTGAGAACTAGATTATCCACTTCATAGAAATGACCTTCTAAGCGTATCAATTTTATTGATGATAGATTTAGAAGCCTAAAAAATAGACATGTGATAAAGCAGTAAAGAATTTAAAATAGAATTAATGAGGGATAAATGGCTACCAAAATAAAGATATTTTCACTGCCATAATGGCAAACGCTATCAAACTTTGTCAATCACAGGGTTCCAAGTCCTAATACTTCTCAAATTGGACCTAAAGGGAATACTAAGATATGTAAATGGTAAAGAGCTAATACTACACTTGAGAATGATGCAAATTTTTTGGCAACAGTAGAAAAACATCCAACTAGGTAAATGGAAGATTTACTAAAATTGATTTGAGCCCCAAAATAATCTCAAAGTAATGGAAAATTTGACAAATGACAATAGCATATTTGGGATCCAAATGTAAGAACATAATCGCTCCATTCGTAATTTGAAGATGAACGATCGAAAATCTAGAAGTTGAGAGTAAAATACCTAAAGAAATCCAAGTTCCTCAAATCTAGAGAAAAGAATATGGAGAACCTCAACTACCATAATGAAGAGAAAAAGTGACAATAGATCTCCCCGTCTAAGCCCACGTTGCAATGGGAAATTCAACACTAGCTAAACTATTAAGCAAAACAGAAGTCAAGCTATGGAGATACTCTCCTTGATCCATCTCTTCTAATTAGATCTGACACCCATCTCCTCTATAACATGCAATAGAAAGTCTTAATCAACACAATCAAAGGCTTTTTCAAAATCAAGCTTTAGAATAATACTTACTTTATAATGCATTCCTTTTTTCATACTATGAATAATCTCGTCAGCTAGCAGTAAATTGTTAGAAATTTGGCAACCCCAAATGAAAGCTAATTGGGAGTCACTAATGACAAAAAAAATAATTCTCTTGAGACGGTTAGCCAAGACCTTGGAAAGAATTTTATATAGGGAATTTATAAAGTTGATTTGCTTAAATTCCTTTAAAGATTAAGGGCTGGAGACTTTGGGAATAAGTGTGATAAAAGACGTATTAAGAACTTTTCCAATATTGCCAAAAGCCAAATCTCAATGATAAAATCCAAGAGATCTTTACTCACCACCAAGATCGTTTATAGAAATTAAGATTAAAACCATCGAGCTTTGGAGCCTTCGAATCATCACATTCCTAAACCATGGATTTCAATTCATCCAAAAAGGCTGGTATATCAAGAAAATAAGCTTCCTCACAACTAAGCTTTCTGAAAGTGAAAGCACTTATGTCAGGACGTGGCAAATAATCTAAATTCAATAGATTTTTGAAGAAATGATAAGTTGTCTATTGAATATCCTTCAGGTTCAAAATCCAAAGTCCATCATCAAAAAAACCAACAATTAAATTATAATTAGAGTGAACCTTTGCTTTACATTGAAAGAAATAAGTGTCCTTATCACACTCCTTGATCCAACATATTCAAGACTTTTGGCACCAAAGTGATTCTTTGTGCCTATGAACAGTTCACAGATCTTTGGTGGCAACTTTCCTAGCCAAACAATCCTTAGCTATAAGATCTCTTTCATTCTTGATTTTATCAATATCATCAATAACTACTTCTAATTCAACAATTGAGGTGTTGATATTACCAAATGAATGATGATTCCACTGACAAATATGAACTTTCATATTGTTGATCTTAATTTTAAGGCAATGACTCATAGAGCCATGAATAATAGATGATAACCAGCCTTGAGCAACAACATAGTGAAAATTAGGGGTAGACATCCAACAATTGAGGAATTTAAATGCCCAAGGCCCACAATCAACAAAAATAAAAGCAAGCTAAATTAGACAATGGTCCAAAAGAGATTTCTTGAATCCACTTTAATAGATATTTTGAAAATGTTAAAACCATTTAGAAGAAAGGAGAAAATGATCAATTCGACTTCATTTCCAATCAAGCCTAAACCAAGTAAATTTTTTCCGAATCAGTGGAATATCAGAAAGTTCACATCTATCTAAAAACTGGTTAAACTCCTCCATACTTGAGCCTAAAAGAAGACAACCATGCATCTCATCAAAATTTCTAACTATATTGAAGTCACCGACACAACACCAATTGATGGGGAATACTACAAAAGGAGATGAAATCTCATACCATAATAGAGATTTACCCAATGCATCATAAGGAGCATAGGTATTGATGATTGCTCATTCAAAATTGTCAAGCAACCAGAAGCTAGTAACAAGGATAAAATGATTTCTCACAAGCATTTGCTTATGGGAAAAGGAATCAGAATTCTAAATAGATAGTACACCATCAAACTTATCAATAAATGGACTAAAAACCCAACTTAAGTTATCACAGTGCCAAAGTCTTTCAATTTCTCTATCAAAGATGTCTTATAATTTAGTTTCCTAAATAAAAATCAAGTATGCTCGATGGAGGAGGATACCCTTTTTAACCATACTAATTTTCAAGGAACTCCTTACCCTCTTATTTTCTAAAAAAATACACATGGTGGCCTACCAATACAAAGCACAACACAAAACCAGAGGAAAGAGAAAGTCACAGTCAACAACTAAGAAATATAGAAGCAGCAAAGAAGAGTAGCAATGCCCTTGAGCTTGGATAGTAAAAATGTAGTATTAAAAGAATTATACAAAAGAGTTACCAAAATATAGCAAAACAAAAAACCTATGGCGACGATGCAAAACTGTACATGAGGTTACTCAATAGCTCATAACTTGTTAAGCACCACATCAACTGAGCAAGAAGGTTGAAGAGTAAGATCGAGATTTTTACCCAGTTCTCAAGTTAACATAGCTTCATCTAGATTTAAGTTATCAAATATGGAGGATGAATGGATATTAAGTTACTTGGATTTCTTTTTTCCAAATTTTTTAAAAGATTTAGAGGCCTTAGAAAACGTAAAAGCAATTTTGGGATAAGCAACCAATGGCATGTAATTTTTTCCCATCGGATCAGATGATGGAACTCTTTGATCAAGTGCTGAGTCAAAATCTATAGAAGAATGATTAGGATGCTAACAGATAAGGCTCTGATTCAGGATGTTTTAAAGTAGTGAGATTGTGAGAGTGAAGGTTCTTAGTTGACATTAAAAGAAAAATGTCAAACTCTTATTCAACTGCCACTCTTAGCAAAAAGCCTTCTATGGACCCTCACTCGACCTTCTACTATCAACATAATAACCATAATGGGTCAATAGTCATAACCCCTAAACTCACTTCAAACAATTATGTTTCATGGAGTAGATCATTTCTTTTGGCCCTGACTAAACAAAATAAAGTAGGCTTTCTTGATAGGTCTATTGCTAAGCCGAATCCTACAAATAAGAACTATACAACCTAGAAAAAATGAAATACTCTAATTGTGCCATGGCTCTTGAAGTCCATATCCTAACCAATAACATCAGTAGTCATTCTCATGAACTTTGCTACAGAGATATGGGAAACCATTAAGACTCGATTTACACAGCCAAAGGATGCAAGCATTTGCAACCTCCAATTTACCTTTAATAATGTGACTTAAGGTATGAAATTTGTGAACTCATACTTTGCTGAATTGAAAGCATTTGGGAAGAATTGGGAAATTTTCATCCACTTCCTTACTTTGAGTGTGGTTTGTGTAACCAAAAATGTTTTCAGAAATTCATTAAACAGTACAAGAAAAATACTGTATTTAGGTTTCTAAATTGCCACAATGACTCTTCCTTGACTCTAAGGTCCCATAATTATTATGATGATTCCTTTACTAACATTAGATCAGGTTGACAGCTCAGTATTGAGAGAGGAGTCATAGAGGAGTTTGTATTTGCATTCTCAACTAGTTGCAAAGTTCATTGCCATGTTGGTAGTTAATGAAAGTGGAAAGAAACATAGAAATGATATAACCTATAACCATTGTGGGAAAAATAGGCACACTAAGGACAAATGTTTTCACCTAATTGGTTTTTCTAAGGACTTTGACTTTATCAAAAGAAAGGTTAATTTCAAGAAAATGGGAGAACCTTTGGTTTATAATTCACTCATCAATAATGTAGCCACTATAAATCAGATGGAACGTGGAGATGAGGAAACTACCAATAGCTCCTAATTCTCTCTCTCATTAAAAGTTAGCTCCAAAAATTAATGGCACATGTCAATGACAATGCTTCCAACAGCAACGTTGCTGATAGCTCTTCCACAAAGTAGCAAACAAAACATATATTTGCCAATTTTACCATTATAGATTATCTCTAAACTAAACCATTTAAAATCTACAAGCATACTTATAAAAGAATCATTTTTGCTTTAATTCTTTCATGATAAATCAACTTTCCTAGATAGTGGATATAAGTGTGTCTAATCATATTGCTTGTTTTATTGATTTTTTTATTACTTCTAAACTAGTGAAAAATATGTTTGTTTAGCTCTTGAATAAGATTAAAGCAATGGTAACACATATAGGTTCGATTAGATTGAATGATGTATTGATCCTAACTAATGTTCTTTATGTACCCTCTTTTCACTTCAATCTAGTTTTTGTCAGTCAATTAACAAAGTCCAAATAGCATCTTCTCTTATTCATTGACTAGTATTGCCTTATCTAGGATCTCAAAACATGGATAGTGACTAGGGTTTCTAAAGTTTTAGAGCGGTTATACTATGTACAAGACAATTAATATGCACATTTTCTAAAGTAATTTAATTTTGAGAAATTTGTCAAGTCTTTTTCAAACAAATTTCTCATTAGTTATAGTTTGGATTCAAAAACTTTAGATTTATGGCACTATAGGTTAGGCCATGTTCCTTTGAATAGGATAAAGATTATACAATTATCTAGATGTTTCATTCAAATATGATTTTCCTTGTAAAGTTTATCCACTTGCTAGACAAAAAAGGTGGCTTTTTCTAGTACATGTAAAGAATACTAAATCAATGTTTGAAATTATACATGTTGATATACAGGGACCATATACAACTACTACCACCACTGGACATCACTATTTTCTTATAGTTGTAGATAATTATACTAGATTTACATGTGCTTTCTTGATGAAAACAAAATCTAATGTTCAAACTATTTTGCCATCATTTTTACTATCTTGTTTTAAATCAATTCGACTATTCAATCAAAATAATCAGATCAGATAATGGAAAAGAATTCAATTTAAATGATTTTTATTCTTTAAAGGATATTGTGCATGATTTGTCTTGTGTAGAAACCCCACAACAAAATGGTGTTGTGGAAAGAAAACACCAATATTTACTAATAGTTGCAAGGGCTTTTTTATTTCAATTAGTTTGATCAATTATTTTTTAGGGTGATGTTTTACTTACGGCAGCACATATCATCAATAGAACACCCACCTAACTTGTTCAAAATGAAACTCCCTTTGAAATCTTGCACCAGAAATCACCTTGTAATTCCTATTATTAAGTCTTTGGTTACCTTTGTTATGCCTCCCCTCTTAAAAGAAATAGAAAGATGTTTGACCATAAAGCCAAACAATGTGTTTTTATAGGTTATCTTATGGGTATTAAAGGATGCAAACTGTTTGATTTAGACACACATGAAGTATTCATATCCAAGGATGTGGCCTTTCATAAAGGGATTTTTCCTTTTTAGCATCATAGCACAAATTCTAACACTGATGCATTTTCACAAACATATGACATGCATAATCTACATCATGGTGTTATTCATTCCAATACCACTATTGACTCACTGTTTCATGATTCACATCTATCCTTTGATGCAAACAATATTTCTCACATCCAAGAAACATCAAATTCATCCATGACTCAAACTAATTATGAAAATTATTTTGGTTATACTCCTATAGGTTTTAACCAAAATTCTGATTCTATGTCTTCTCAGAACTTAGAATCTCTTGATTCTAATAACATCACTTCACCTCTTGAACCAATTAGAAAAAGTACTAAGACTACACATCCACCAAAATATCTTGAGGCATACTAATGTGATTATCCTCGTCATGTTCATCATGTTACTTCTTATCCCATTACTTCATATCTGTTTGCTAATTAATTATCAATATCTCATAAAGCTTTCATTGTGTCTCTCCCCCAAATATATGAACCCTAAACCTATTCAAAAGCTGTTAACCATTACCATTAAAACGTTGACATGGAGTATGAGTTAAAGCCTCTAGAAGACAATGGTACCTAAAGTGTAGTTTCCTTGCCTTCCAGATCACACTTTATAGGTTATAAGTGGGTCTACAAGGTTAAAATGAATGATGATGCATTGATAGAGTCAAAGCAAGATTAGTGACTAGAGGCTAAAATCAGAAAAAAAGCTTTGATTATCAAAAACGTTCAGCCCAATGGACAAGCAAACTACAGTCAGATTATTTTAAGCATTAATAGTAATCAAGGGCTGGTTTTTGGTCCCAAATTGACATTAACAGTGATTTTCTACATGGTGAATTAGAGGAGACACTGTTTATGGATGTACCATAAGGATATCATGTACAAGAGGAGTATTTACCTACTCCCAAGCTTGTGTATAAACTTCACAAATCATTATATGGTCTAAAGCAAGCATCAAGTAATGGAACAACAAATTTATTGAATCCTTACTGAGTTTTGGTTTTGTACAATCAAAGTGAAACTATTCATTATTCACTAAGGTGACTAAAGACAATGATCTAGTAGCTTTTTCTGGTATTTGTTGATATCATCATTGGGAGTTCTTCAATGAAAGCTATTGTTGATGTAAAGAATTATTTGAGCACCAAATTTAAATTGAAAGTTCTTAGAAGTCCTAAATACTTTTTTGAGCTTGAAATAGCAACATCTAATGGACTTTGTATTTGTCAAAGAAAATACACACTTGATATGTTGGAAGAACATGGCTGGCTTGGTTCAAAACCTATTTCCACTACAATCGACTATAATCATAAGCTTTCACTAGCAGCTGATGATGATGTCCTATCTGATGCCACCAAATACAAACAATTGATTGGTAAGTTTGTTTATTTAACTTTTAGTAAACCAGACATAGCATATACAATTCAAGTTTTATCATAACACATGGACAAACCAAGACACAGACACTTAATGGTTGTATACATAGTTTTAAATTATTTGAAAGGAACTCCTAGTCAAGGTATTTTGTTTCGTGCTCGATCAAAACTATGTCTAAAGACATATGTAGATAGTGATTGTGCTAAAATGGCATGAAACTCTGAGATAACAATTATCATACACAATAAAAAATAAAATTTAAACATACCATGCCATGCCACTACCCATGGATCACCTTGGTGGTTTTAATACAAACAAAATTTAAGAGTAATCAAAATATCACCTAGCCAAGTGATGTCGTAATCATGATGGCAAATCCTTTTGATTGAGAGAAAATACGGCACTACTCTTGTTTCTACTCAAGCATGTGCACACCACAAAACGAGGAAAAACCTAAGCCATTTAAGCGTTTGGCCTCTAACGGTATCCACACGATTGCACTTGAACCATCAACAAGATAGGAACTTTTAACTAGTCTTTGTGCTAACAGAGTGGACAACAATTGTCCTTTTTTTTTAAATGCAGTATAGGCTAGATCACTCTAGAAAAATTTATCAAAAGATTTTTCTTTCAACCACAAGAGGTGGTTAGAGAATTTTTGGTTGTTTTTGACAACTAGGTTTTCATGGTCATATGTAAGAAATAGTTAAAGGTGATATTTATACCTAGGTTAAACAACTTTCATAATTGCTACTAAGAGCCCAATATTATAACCTATTATAATATTAGCCCAATCACTTAATTAAACCCTTTTAATTTAACCATTGAAAATTAAAATCAAATTAATTTCCTTTTGTCATGTTTGCTAGTAAGGTTCTAATATTATAATTATTTACAATAATGACCTTATACTTAATTAAACTATTTTAATTAAGTCCTTAAAGGTTAAAACCTAGAGTATGATTTAAATCCAATTTAAATCATCACACTCCTAATTTAATTCATAGTACAACTTTTATGTGTGACCCATTAAGTTCCTAACAACTTGGTAATGAAATTAAATTATAATATTAATCAATTAATTCAATTCCATAGACCAAGATTGGCACCTAACAATGCATCTTGGCCTCTTAATTGTTTGGAGCATCAAAGGATTCTTTGGCAACCTTTCAATGTATAATTTATCAATGCAATTCATTCTCCCATCATATATCCTAAAGATGATAAAAGCATGATGCGGTGTCTACTCTTATTGACCTCCACATTTATTCTTACAGTTAGATCATTAGCTTTAGACTTATGAAGTTCTTTTCATAATCTTTAAGTTGCCTTGGCTAAGGACTTTAACAAGCTAATATCAACCAAGAACTATTGGGATATGTCCCTTAAATCACTTCGGGTGATGATTCATTTCTTGACCACTCATTTGCTTTCACATGCTTCATGTTATATCTAAAAGCATTTTGTTTTGGCATCCTTTGTTAGGAACCTATACCAATGAAATCAAAACATAGCATTCCACATATAAAACAACTTGGTGTCTCAAGTCTAAGGAGTATTTACACAATTGACACATGAGAAGTATTACATAGACATTTGAGTGAAATACCAAATGCACTTCTCATGAAGAGTCATGTTCAGTGAACTTGTTGTCCTAGGTAAACACTTACATTCTAGTTCCAAGTATCTCTATACTTCAATCTATGAGATCTATCAGTCTTTAGATATAATTGATGTCTAGCTTCAATGATGCATCAATCAGGAACATTTAAAGGTTATGTTTTAATGCATAGGGATCTCATAATTACAATCCATTACAATTCCCTTCCAAAACATCTTAATTTCATGGACTTCATCCAATTAGACTTGTAACCCATTATAATTAGCATCTTATTGATGAAAGAAAACCTCTAATCATTCAACATAAATGATATTGTTGCATTATTGGACTCAAGCCTTAACCAATCCTAATTGGTTAAAAGGCTCATCCCAAAATCTCTCATTAGCATAAAGCCAATTACTGCCTTATCGTATGTGGATCCAATCCATTTAGCAATCGTGTTTCCATGTTGACTCATTTGTGCCCTTCAATATGGTTAATTGCTTTTATCTATCTTCAAGATGTCTATACGTCACCCCATGTTATATTACTATATCTAGATCCAATGAGACCTTAAGTTCTTTTAGTATGGCTTCATTGTTACATTCACAATGTTTAGAACCCTATATTAGTTCTGTGAACTAATAATCTAAATGTCCTCTTATTTGAGCCTTCAATAAGTTGTATATGACTTTGATTATATACACGTACATAGTCTTTTTTCTTTCTTTGAAACCATTTCAGCTAGACTATGCTGCATACATCATATGCATTTGTCATTTTTCATTGTGCCATCTGCCCCTTTTTAAATTTTGGCATTTTCTTTGTATACACATTGCATCCCATGTAATTGTATCACCAAAATATTATATTTATTCCTACTAACCTCCTCATGTATATGAGATAAGTACACTTGTACATTATATTAAATCCAACCTTTTAGATCCCCTTTAATTGAACAAAGAATGTAACTCCAACAAAAAGCATATTTAGTAGATTCATCTCATATGAATAATACATCTCCAATGTATCCTACTAAATCCATAGAGTTCTCATACATATGATTATGCATCTCTTTGCAAAATCTTAAGAACTAGATTCCAATGTAACTATGTAATACTAAAGAAACTCCTTTCTTAATGTCATCATGCTTCCACTAAATCCAAGATCCTTTGGGAGAGAAATATTCAAACTCTTTTAAGTATTCCATGATGTTACATACGTACATTTCAATGTATGCTTGGAAACATATTGGTTTGGAATAACATGATTGACTATACATATATTGGAGATATATAGACCAAATCATATCACTATAGGAATTTGCTTTCTTCTTTGAACAAATATCTCTATGCTTTATTCATAAGAATGTTCCATTTCATATGAATCTACATTCATCTTTTGAATGATTAATTAATAAGTAAGAGTAATCTTCACTAAGATCATATCTTAATAAGAATATTTTATACTATATAGCTCATATGATCTTATATTTGAATTCTCTAAACATTTCAAGAATTCAAATTATATTTTTTTAAGTATACAAGACAAAATCTCAATTTAGTCTTGTGTACACTTAATGAATTAGGAACATTTAACATAGCATTTTATGTTCAATGATTTGTATACATCTATATGTATAAAATCTTTTGAGCATACCAAGTCCTTCACTTTTGCATGAAAAGTGATTTGGTCGTATAAGAATTACTAACTCCTTTATGATTCTTAATCAAAAAGATCCAAGTATCTCTATACTCTAATTCTTACTTCAATGACCAAAACTCAAATGCCATAATCAAAATCATATGCAATCAGTTTTCTAGACATTTATATTGAGCATCAAATTATTACTATTGTTTTACACTTTATGTCATTACTTAAATGCATTCAACATCTAGTGTCAAATGCTTATGATGTTAATATGATAGTAGTAACTTCTAGCTCAATCATAAACTTTGGCAAAGTAGAAACTTCTATATGCTTCTTTTTCTTTAACTCTATCAAGGAAACATTTTTTTTATAGTCCTTTCTTTGTCCATCTTTACCATAAAGATGTTTGAAAACATTTCAAGTTAATGCTTTTATTGCGGTTGTCTTCCCAATTCATAATTAAGG
>NW_018397261.1:1191536-1191741 GCF_002168275.2 Theobroma umbraticum | reverse complement strand
TCCATCTCATGGAAGCTCACTCCTAACTATGATTTGTATTTGGTAGAGATAATGGAACGAAGTTGATACTTAGTTCATGATAAACACATTACTGTAGCTTTACCATAAAGCCTAGCAACCTTAAATCTTGCTTCTAATAGAACTATCTTCTATCTTTTTGCATAGAAACAATTTCTATATTATCTCATACCTTTATGTATGACCT
>NW_018397261.1:1190252-1191526 GCF_002168275.2 Theobroma umbraticum | reverse complement strand
ACAATTCTTTTGATTGCAAAGTCATACATGTCACACAGATGTTTTCATGTTGCTTTTTGAAGCTTTGTAGTTATAATAGCCAATATCACATATGTGGCTTAAAAAGTCTAATGAGCATTCCATGCTTTATCACCATTTGCCTCAACATAGGCTTACGACAAAGCTTCCTATAGATAAACAACCTTTTCGATTAAGAACATTTGGCAAGTCTTAGTACCTTTCGAAAGGGTTTGGTCTAATGAGTTTGATTTGCATCCAAAATGCACCATAGTGACAAATTTTTAGCCATTTGCAATGTATAAAATCATGCTTGAATAGATAAAGTAATTGATAAATAACATGCATAAACTATTTAAAATAAGATTTTTAAAATTTTAAATAATCCTCCCACTATTTTCTACAAGATGATAACCCTCCAAATCACCTCGAAAGATCTCTACTAGGATTCTCTTAGTGAGCTATGATCCCATCCATCTAGTCATGGCCTTGAAGATGCTCAACAACTCCTTGATCAGTTAGGTGACAACACATTGCCTAAACATATCATATACGTTTTGCCTAGCCTTTGCCTCTGGTTTCATAATAATCAAGTTTTCAAGCATTCGGATTTATGAAACTCATTGAGTAAGACCCACTAATAGCTCAAACACACTCATATAAAAGTGTGACCTTCAGTATGCTCAACAAGTCTCCGTTTAATAAAGCAACCAGGTTATCTTACTATACGGTGGAAGGCAACTTTGTCATGTGTGGCATGTGACTCAATATATAATGAGGGATTTTGTTTTTGATTTTATTAAGGTCTCATCTTTGCATGTATAGCTTTTATTAAATCGCATAAAATACACCTATCATATGCATACTACTTTAGATGTCATTGCATTTATTAAATTGTATAAAATAAATCTATCTCATACCAACTACTTTGGATGATTATGGACTTTAACTATACTAATTTCCTCAAGCCATCAAAGTAAACTAGCTTGGTCAAACCTAGAAGATTACATATAAGAATCTTTAAAATTTGCTTGTAATCTCCTTGTCCTATTTGGCTCCTCGGATCTCCATCATCAATCTTTCCAAAATTAATTCTTAACCTATCCTAATTCTAATTATATTTGAATGTAGAAATCTTAAGTTACATTCAAGGGAAGTAAGATGAGTAAAGAGTTTTACAAACTGAGATAAAGAGATAAGGCAGTACATGCAAGCCTTATTTACAAATACTAAGAATACTCATTCAACCACAGCATAATCATATTAGGCCTAGGTCC
>NW_018397261.1:1154700-1190242 GCF_002168275.2 Theobroma umbraticum | reverse complement strand
ACATATATTCATCAATATGAATAAAATTTAAAGACATGTCTCATTCCAATTGTTAATCATATGAGGTATTTAAGATTAGCAATTTTAAACATTTGAATTTTGTCAATTTCAAATTTTTCGGTAACCATGTAATTCTATATATGGAAACTTCTTTCATATATGGTAAGTATCACTAATCAAAATTAGTCGTTTATCAATTCCTAATCTTATTAGGATTAGAATTAAATTTTATTGTGAATTAAAACATTTTGGATTTGTTGTCTTAAACATTTTAGTTAATTCTTTTACTAATCCAATTTTATTAAAAATTGCATGTCTTTTTTTACCTAATCTTCATTAGGTAATTTAGATAAAATCTAAGACAATAAAATCTTTAACGTAATCTCAGTATCTTATTCAAACTTTCTCAATTAAAGGAAATTTATTCGTGATGAATTTTTTACTTCCATAATTCTAAGAATCAAATTCCTTAATTTTTGGTATCAATAAAAAATTTCAGATATCCTTAATTGAAGAAATCAAATTCCTTAATTCAAAATATCTAAATTTATTTTCTTTATGGAATTATTTTCATAATTATCCAATCAGCTTTTGAATATTATTGACTTCCATAACTTTAGAAATCAAATTCAATGATTTAAAGGTGTCATAAATTAAATTCTGATATCTTTTATTTAAGAAATCAAATTCCTTAATTCTAATTATGTCAAAATTATCTTTTATGGAACCTTTCCTTAAATATTCAAATATCAAATTTGCAATTAAAATTGTATCAATTAAGGATGCAATTCAAGCAAGTAATCAATGCCAAAACAGTGGCATTAGTCAGCTGCAGGCAGCATTGGTGCAATCACAAATTTAAGCTCCTTTTCAGTTGCTAAAATTTTTCAAAATCATGGTCATAAACTATTCCACCTAAAATTTTTCAAAATTTTTCAAAACGAGCCAAGGGAGGTTCTAATACCTCTATTGGAATAGCATGAAACTTAAAGGTAACAATCATCATACGCAGTAGAAAATAAAAATTTAAACATGTCATGCCATGCCACAACTCATGGATCACCTTAGTGGTTTTAATATAAACAAAATTTAAGAGTAATCAAAATATTACCTAGCCAAGTGATGTCATAATCACAATGAAAAATCCTCTTAAATGAGAGAAGATACAATACTACTTTTGTTTCTGCTCAAGCTCATGTACACCACAAAGGGAGAAAGAACCCAAGCCACCTAAGCGTTTGGCCTCCAACGGTATCCACACAATTGCACTTAAACCTTTGGCAAGGTAAGAGCTTTTAGCTACTTTCTGTGCTAGCAGAGTGGACAATAATTGTCCTTTTCTTTACACACACTATCGACCAAATCACTCTAGAGAAATTCATCAAAAGATTTTTCTCTCAACCATAAAAGGTGGCTAAAGAATTTTTGGTTGTTTTCAATAACTAGGTTTTCATGGTCATATGTGAGAAGTAGTTAATGGTGATATTTATACCTAGGTTAAACAACTGTCATAATTGCAACTACGGGCCCAATATTGTAACCCATTATAATATTGGCCCAATCACTTAATTAAATCCTTTCAATTTAGGCCTTGGAAATTAAAATCAAATTAATTTCCTTTTGTCTTGTTTGCAATTAAGGTTCTAACATTATAACTATTTATAGTATTGACCTTATAGTTAATTAAACTATTTTAATTAAGTCCTTAGAAGTTAAAACCTAGAGTATGATTTAAATCTAACTTAAATCATCACACTCTCAATTTAATTCATAATACAACTTTTGTTTGTGACCCATTAAGTTCTTATCAAGTTGGTAATGAAATTAAATTGTAATATTAATCAATTAATTGAATTCCATAGATCAAGATTGACATCTAATAATGCATCATGGCCATCTAATTGTTACAAGAGTTAAAAGATACTTTGACAACCTTTCTGTGGACAGTTTATCAATGTATATCATTTTGTAATCATATATCCTAGAGATGATAAAAGCATGGTGCAATGTCCACTCTTATTGACCTCCATTTTTGTTCCTACAATTAGATCATTAGCTTTATAGAGACTTATGAAACTCTTTTCATAATCTCATAGTCGCCTTGGCTAAGGACTTCAATAAGCTAATATCAACCAAGAACTGTTAGAATATGTCCCCTAACTCACTTGGAGTGATGATTCATTTCTTAACCATTCATTGGCTTTCACATGTTTCATGATATACCCAAAAGCATCCTGTTTTGGCATCATTGGTTTGGCACCCGTAAAGATGAATCAAAGCATAGCACTCCACATATAAAACAACTTGCTGTCTCCAGTCTAGGGAAAATTTACATAATTGACAAATGAAAAATATTGCACAAACACTTGAGAGAAGTACCAAATGCACTTTTCATGGTAAGTCATGTTCAATAAACTTGCTTTCCTAGGCAAACACCTATATTCTAGTTCCAAGTATCTCTATGCTTCAACTTATGAGATCGATTGTTTACTTCCTAAGTAAGAAACATAGAAGGTACTAGTCTCTAGGTATCATTGATGTCTAGTTTCAATGATACATCAACTAGGAATATTTAGAGGTTATGCTTTGATGCATAAGAATCTCATAACTGCAATCTATTACAGTTCCCTTATAAAGCATATTAATCTCATGAACTTCATCTAATTAAACTTATAACCCATTATAATTAATGTCTTATTGATGAAAGAAAACCTCTAATCTCAACATAAGTGATATTGTTACATGATTGGAATCAAGCCTTAACTAATCTCAATTGGCTATAGGGCTTATCCCAACAGATTGGGCAGGATGTCCTAATAGTAAGAAGTCTATTACTAGATTCAGCATATTTGTTAGCCAATTCTTGATTAGCTAGAAATATAAAAGGCAATCGATGGTGGCAAGAAGTTCAACAGAAGCTGAGGACTAAGCAATGGCATTAGCCAATTGTGAAATAATTTGGTTGTTATACATGTTGAATGATCTTGGTGTAAAACATGATAAGGAGTAGAACTTTATTGTGACAACCAATCTACTCTTCATATTGATAAAAACCTTACTTTTCATGAGAGGACAAAACATATCGAAATGGATTGCAACTTCATCAAAGAAAAGGTGACAGTAAGTATCATTGTTCCATAGTATGTTAAGACCGTCCAACAAATTGCTGACATATTTACCAAAGCATTGTAACTAAGACCCTTTCAGAAATTGTTGAGCAAGATGAAAGTTTTAAACATATATTCATCTTGAGGGAGAGTATCAGAAGATCAAGAGCTTTAATTGTGTTAATCAGCTGAAGGATTCAAAGCAATAAGAAGACATGGCATTATGGGAGATTAATTGTACAAATTATAATTATAATGCTTCTGTTAGTATAGCACGTGATGTGCATATGCACCATCTATTGCACATATTTCATTCCTTATTCTTTTTCTTATTCCCTAGGTTAAATTCTATTTGTCTTTTTTCAATTTGTAAATATCATAATACTACAGTAGTAGAATTCTCTATTATGTAAGCCGTCGTGTATATATACTCCTCTTTCTGGTAATAGAAAAAGGATGCCACTTTCCCAAATTCTCAAACCCATTTATTAGCACTTATCATTAAATTAAATGCTGATTAAGTACATTAAATTACCTACTTCTTATCTCTTGCTTCTCTTATCTTTCTAATTGCTTATATATGCAAATATATAATTTTGCAATATAAAAAGTATCATTCTTTTGTTTATAAATACTCTTTATTTTAAAATTAAAATTCAAAATATTTAAATTAAAAATTTTAGATATTTACCACGTATATCTGACCTCCAGAACTTGTTTCTACCGCTTCTCAAAATACACCGCTCCCTAGTTTTAAAGTGCACCACATGATTTGCCAGTGATTCTGTTTTTGTTTTTGGAAATTTTCATATTTGGGAGTTACATGGTCGAGTTAAAGAGACCACATATGCCGTGGGACTTCTAATGCCAGCGAAAAGAGTTTTAAATGAGAAGTTTACTCAAAATTAATAATATGAATTAGGATGACCATCGTATTAATTGTTTATTATTTCATATGCAGCTAGGGCAAAAGGGTTGGGAAAAGTTAATGAGCTTCAACAGAAGCATAAATTGTACAATTGTAACAAAAAAAAAAGAGCATATTTCTTCAAGATCTTAAAAAGTTGTGATTATTATGGGGATTAAAGAAGTTTAATCCACCTTATAACCTAACCATTTTTATCTCATAATTTAATGCTTATTTATATAGATCTGTTTTGTATTTGAAAAAACTTTTCGTTGTTACTATTTATTGGCTCATGAATTAACAACTTTCATTTCTTTCCTGTTCGATTACGCCCTATAATTTTTCGATGTTCAAGTCTTCAAGACACAATGACTCGAGCTGTATTTTTTAAAATATTTATATATTTTTTTTAATTACCTTTTCCTTGCATATTTAGGTTCGGGTCATTGAAAGCATGCATGGGACTTGCCAAATCTAGTATGACCCATAAATGATTACAAATTGTTTCGCCATGCTATATATTAGGAAAAGAAAGCCTGTCAAATTTATTAAAGTACATTTCCTCTAATTAAATCTCGGCAAATGGATACTTCATTTCAAAGGCTGGTTATTGGATTTCATGTACTCAAAAGAAAGGTATCATATCAAGCTGGAGAGAGAAATGAGAAGCCTAAAGTCTTAGAAGCTTATTGGCCAAAAAAAATAAAGGTTTTAGAAGCGTCAATATAAGCTCATTTGACCACTAGGAGAAGCCATCTGTTTTGCAACAAAAAGAATATACAATAATGTTTCAAACTCAATTTTTAGAAAAAATAATGAAAAAGAAAAGAAAGAGAGGACGAAAAAAGGGGTCCAACATGATTGCCAAAGTATACATAAAATGTGTGGAGGGCTCAATATGCAGAGTTGGCCATGCTTTTGTCCTCTTCACCAGGTGAACTATGGAGAATTTATCACTGGCTTACAATGAAGACACCACTGCTTTCTGCTTTATTCCGTTTTTGCTTGTTATTGTTTTTATAATGTGAGATGGCCCTCTCCCCCCACACCCACCACGCCACCCCCCCCACCCCCCACTCCCCACCGCCACCTCCCTCTTTTTTTTTATTTGTTTTTGTTTTCTTAATTTGGGTTTTCTTTTTATGACAAAAAATTTTGGGTCCACGTTTTGGGATGGAAAGCATTTTTTGCAAAGAGCGATATGTGTAAACGGAAAGCAATCTGTCTGTCCCTCCAAACAAGAATGGGTGGTGTGAGGCCCAAATGCCCATCAATCAATCCAAATGCCAACACTTGAAAGTCTGTCTTTTTGTTCTACGTATGAGACATTTGGGATTTTTGTAATGGGCCAGGATTTTGGGCAGTGGCCCCTGTTTTTTTATTTTGCCCAAAATCTTTTCCCTGTTGAGAGGACCATACACCCACCCCACCAATCATAGTCCTTTTCCCCCTTTGTGGACCAATGTTGAGGCAGCTGCCCAAGGCTTCCAGGTCAGTTACCTTCTCATTTATGAATGAAGTTTGAGAGTTAAAACAATGGGATCGTGTTGTGCAATCTGGCCAATAGGTCAAAGAATTTTTGTACTCTAATTAAGGGTAATGTTATGTAGATTGAAAAACAGACGATTAGAGGACGAGAAGATAAAAAAATTAAGATATAATATTTTTAAAAAATTATTAATTATTTAAAAAATGCAAGGAAATTTCTATTTTTTTTATTATATTGGATCCAATTCTTATATTTTTACTTTAAGTTAAATAAACTCTTATGATTAATAATTAATTAATTATTATTATTTAAAATATCACTTATCATTTTTATATCTGCAGATGATGATATGACGTTGACATGAAGAGCGAAAATATTGCATAATTATATCATCATACCGTATTATCATTTATTATAATATGGTAACATACCACGTTATGTAGATTAATAAGTAATATTTTAACAAATAACAGTTAGTCAATCATTAAGTATTAAGATTTATTTAATTAAAAATAAGAATATAAAAACCAGATTGAACAAAGAATAAAGACTTATTTAAAATTTTTAAAATAATTTAAGATTTTTTTTAGATATTATGTTAAAAAATAATGACATTATGAGCAAAAAATATTAAATCTTAATTTCTTTGTCTTTATTCAGACTAAGGTTGTTTAGCATTTTCCTTTAATCAAGACCTCTTTCCTGGAGACGGAGAATAGTGAGCTTAATCAAACAATAACTTGATTAATTTGTTATGGAGTGTAGGCGTTTACATGTTTGCTAAATGTTCCTTTTGGAAATTCAAATATTAATACACCTACATATGAAAGCCATCAAAATCAATTCATCTCAGACAAGGGATAATGTGAACTCCCATTTGCAATATATAATAATAGTCCACAATTTATTTTGCTACATAAAAATAATTGAAAAGTTAAACATGACTCATTTCTTAAGATATCTTCTTTGTCGGGATTGCTATATTGGATGGGTTTTATCACGTTAGGAAATTGTCAATGCCAAATAATGTTTCTTCACATGGAATTGTGGGGTTACATTGGCATTTCAAGTTATCCAACACACATTCGCTTGATCATAGGAGTCCCATGTAAATCCAATTATAGAAATGAGAATTGGTTTCTTTTCCTTTTCTTTTGTTTCTTTTCCTTTTCTTACACATATAGCGACCCATATTCTGATATTGGGTTATACAAAGTGAAGCAACTATATGTTTCATTGTATAAAATTTTATTTTTCATCTCAAGGTTTGTTTTCCTTGAAAAACAAATATGTTTTCAATTATAAAAGGTTGTGTATTGAAGGGGACATATGTTTATTTGTACAATTTCGATAGTTAATTTTAACGAATAAAATTAAATAATCAATATCGAGCATCATAGTAACCAAGGCCAACCAATCCTCCTATGAGCTGGGACACATAGAATTGGGTTCTTAAAGGCTGGGGATAGAGGAGACCCATGTGGGTTCAATGTGTTGAAATTTATCTAGTTGGAAATTAGGTTCTTTTGATGACCGCACCATGCGAAACCCAACGTCATTTCCCATCAACGAATGACCCTTTGGCTTTTGCAGTAGTTGTACTCTTTTCACAACTCTTTCTCCTTTTCAAGTCTTCCTCATAATTATATTTCCACTCCCTCATCTTTTTCTCTTCTGTTTTTTGGTTCTAGAGGTTTTGCTTTTGTAATTAACTAGAATTTGGCCCTGCTATGCCAGGATCGGCTCTTCTTCATTAATTCTTTTATCTCTATTAAATATATCTATGACCATACTTAATATAAGAATAATAAAAAGAATTTTATCCACATGCAAAATATTACAAAAATATCAAGATTAAAAAAAAGTATATTGATGTGATATTTAATATATTACGATTAAGTGTTCATTATTGACTTTTTCGTGTTAGATTGTGCATCTTAGAATTTTTTATTTTTAATATTATAAATTATTTGATCAAATGTTAGATTCCTATATTGTATAGTATAAAAGAAAAACGTGCCAAAAAAATGAACCCCTTAAAGGGATTCCATGGTTTGAAAATGCTGATTATGCTTATAGATTTTTAGAGAATTTTCTTTTATTCTATTCCGTGAGCATATAGTTTATGTTATAAATATATATATATATATATATATATGTGTGAATGTCTATTATATTAAGATCCAAGATTTCATATCAAGCCAAGTAACCTAAATAGGTTAAACAACCCAATAAGGCATACACAAGAATGTGATTTGATTTGAACTCTAATATTTGATTATGTATATCTAAATTTAGATGTAGATTAAATTGAATTAAAATTATGATTTAATTTGATTATTATCCATCCATATTAAATATTTTAACATTATCTTTATCTTATAAATTCTATTCAAATAAAAAATTATTAATTTATAAATAGACCACTCATTTCATTTGTAAATACAAACCCTTGAATAAAATCCTCTTATTTTATTAATACTTTGGCATAATACTCAAATAAATCCCTAAACTATTCAAAAAATTCAAATAAACCCTTATTCTTTTATTACATTCAGTTAAATCTTTATATTTTTATTTTAGGTCAAATATGTCTTTATAATTCAAAATGTCACTTATTATTTTATATCCACATGACGTTCATATGGAGGGTAAAAAATATCTTATGATTATTTTATCATGTCAAATTAGCATACCATGTCATCATTAATTATAATTTATCAACATGTCACATAATCATTAATTATGATATGTTAGCATATTACTTTTGTGTGACACACATAGAAAGATAACTCGCATTTTAATTGAGTCAATCATTAGTCATAATGGCTTATTGGACTTCAAATAAAAGTATAAGGGTTTATATAACTTAAAATAAAAGTATAAGGGCTTGATTGAATGCAATAAAAGTATAAGGGCTTATTTGAATTTTCTTCAACAGTTTAAGAGATTTTTAGATATTGTGACTAGGATTTTCCTTTTATAGTTGTTCTGTTAAGTTATATTTCACAATAGATTATGAGCGTGATTCTGTAATCTCTTAAGTTTTGGTATTATTTAGCTTTCATCTTAAAGTCAAAGTTCCAATTCTTCAAGCTTCAAAAGGATTTCAATAGTTGGTCTTTGTTTTTTGGTTTTAACAAATTAGGTAGGTGACTTAATATCTTTTTGGTGTTTTACCAGTCTTAAAGTAAATTTTTCTATCATGTAGTATTTATCACATTTTGTCATTTGATTTATTAAATCAGGTTGAGAATGAAAACATATATAATTATATATGATATCTTTGTTCTAGTTTTGGAATATGGTTTGCTCAATATATAATTTATTTGTTGAATTCTGACTATGATTTTGCTCAAGATATGTAAATCTATCTTTGATATTATGAGATTTTGCATAAGATATTTTGAATTGAATATATGAAATTAACTTTGTATAATATCTATTTTATAACAAGTGGAAAATATGTTTTTCTAAAAAATTATGCAATTTTATTACTAGATGCCAACGCCAATTAGCCTTGATCTTTGCTTAAATGAAAATTAACAATATAATAGGATAAATTAAAGGAACCCTAAAGATGCGAAAACTGCAAACTTGAGGATGTCCTGGTGTAAGAAAAGGGTAGCAGACAGTGTGCTAAGCTCAATTTTGGGCAAATTCAAGCTTATAATGGAGCATAAGTTTGTTCGAAAATGGTTTCTTGTACTCATTTAATTTGTCCAGATGCATTCTAACCCATGTCCAAGTTCCAATGACTCACATAATATGACTTATCTAATATGTATTAAATCCCAGTAGATAATAAGACCATGTCCAAATAAATCGATGTCTAGGCTTACTAACATGTTTGGCCAGAAGCTATGAGCAACAAACGCAGCTCCCAATTTCTTAATTCCCTAATCAACCCGAGTACTAGCACTTTCAAAATCAATTAAGTAACTAGACCCTTGTGCGAACTTAACTTCTAGGTCTCCCTTAGCTTACGAGTGTTTATTAAGCTAAAAGACCTACCTTGGACATATTTTATCATAAACTGGACAACTTTTTCTTTTCAAAATTTTTTATTCTAGAATTTGAAAGAGTCCCTCTTACGTCCAATACCTTTTTTAGCTAGCTTATTTGCCAAAGATTTTGAAACCACATTCATGGAATCAAATTCTATTTAGATATTTATGTCTTTATGCATCATAAAATTGATAAATAAAAGAAAAGCTTCCTTAATTACTTGCAATTCTGCATAATTGGAATCACATTCACCAATCGATCAAGAAAACTTCAATAAGAATGTTCCATTATGATTCCTTAACACTCCTTCAATACCAACTAGTCCCTGACTCCCTAAGGCAGCCCTATCTACACTAAATTTAATCCATCCTAATGTTGGAGCTTGCCACTTAACTTCTTGCCTTGCTGTAATTGCTCTTTGAATCATTATTGTCCTATGTGGATTTCTACGCATATCATCAATTGCTCATTTAAATCCAGCCAGTTATCTTTGCTCCATAGAGCTACAATTAGCTTGATTAAGTCATAAACTTGCATAACATCCCATATCTTCCCATTAAATACAATCTTGTTACGAAATAACCAAATAATCCAAGTAATAGCATAAAAGGTTAACACCCACACCTTATGATTATCACTGCATGTGCATAAAGTTCTCCAGGCTAAAAAGAATTGTCTTGGATTTTCATGAGCAACCCAATTGATTCCCTAATCTTGACACCACATGCTCTATAGCCTTCAAGTCTCATCACATGCGAAAAAATGGTGACAAATATTTTAGCCTTTGATTTACATAGGACACACCTTAAAAAGTCTTCTTCAATTAACTTCCTTCTAGCCAACTTAGTTTTGATGGCGATTCTTTCCCACATTAATTGCCATACAAATACCTCTACTCTATAAGGAACATAACCAAGCCATTTTTTTTTCACAAATCAATGCTTTCATATGATTGAGTACATGCTAATTGACAAAAGGAGTTAATGGAGAATATACCACTTGATGTAGCCTTCCATAAAATGCCATCTTTAAAGCCATCTCTAAGTGTGAAATCTCAGAGATAGCTCCATATCCTTGTCAATTGTTGGAATTCCCATCCAAATTGTTTCCTTTTAAGCTCTATCTTCCATTGCCATCCACCATTAGTCAAATTTCCATAATCACATAGCCTTTCTTCTTTATTAACTACCAATGTGAACAACCTTGGACACTCGATCCTTAAAGATCATAGTTGAGAAAAATAACAAGCTACTAATAAAAAATCATGAACCTCATCTATTCTCTAAAGTGAATGTGACATCATTTAATAATTATGGTCATGGACATAAAAGAGGATGCCATAATAATTGTAATCGTGATAGTTACACTAATCACTATTCTAATAATAAAAATATATTTAACCACTAGAAGTGAATGAATACATTTAAACATCAAAAAAGGATGAATAGTGAAAAGATATAAGAAAAAGACAAAAGTAGATAGAATAAAAGAAATATAGAAAATGTCTGTCATTGATGTGGTATCAAAAACCTTTAGTCATGTTTTTATTGTATGCTAAAACATCTTGTTCAACTTTATCAAGCATCACTGAAAGCTAAAAGAACAAAAATATTACAAGAAATTTTGTTTAAAATGATTTTAACTATGGCTAAGTTGAAATAACACATATGGTTATTATTAATTTTCTTGTCCACGATAAAGGAGGAATTGATCATCTAATTAGTGATGTAAATATCCAAAAATGCAATTTCTTAATAGTTTATTAGTACATTTTAGTATAACTTTATTATGAAGATGTTTTTATATATTTTTATTATATTTAAATGTTATATTCTTATTATGTGCTTTAGTAATAAATTCTATAATTAATGTTCTTTTATGTTAACTTGCAAGTTTCTTACTATATATATATCTTATTTTATTGAAGAAAAATATAGATATTCATCTGGTAGTACAAGATTATTGAAGGCTCCAAAACACCAATAATTTACTACTCAAAGGAACAAAATTTATAATAAAGGATGCATTATGTTCTAGTTAGTCTTAAAGAAGTTTATTAAGTGTTATAGATACTCGTCTAAATGAATATCATATTGAAACAACGAATGAAAAAGAAACTTAAACCTCTATATTACATCTATTATCTTGGGTAAGAAATGTGTGTTTGAAAGATTATCCACTTTTGTTCTTTGAATTGTACTACACAATTATTAAAATGATGGAAACTTACGCTATAGTAAATCAAAAGTCTATTAATGATTTTAATATTTGGCATGACTAATTAGGTTATATCGAATCAATAATGATGCCAAAAATGATTGAACATTCATATGGTCATTCATTAAAAAACCAAAAAAATTTTCAATCAGATGAATTCTCATGTGTTGCTTGCTCTAAAAGCATATTAATTATAAGGCCATCATTAGCTAAAGTTGAGATTGAATTCCTTATATTTTTGAAACGTATTCAATGTAATATATGTGGAACCATACATCCACTATGTGGACAGTTTAGATATTTTATGGTTTTAATCAATGTATTGACTAGATGGTCACATATGTGTTTATTATCAAATTGCAATTTAGCATTTTCAAGATTATTCACTCAAATCATTCGTTTGCGAGCACAGTTTCTTGATTATGCAACTAAGACTATTCGTCTTGACAATATTGGTGAATTTACATCTCAAGGCTTTAATGAATATTGCATATTACTGGAAATAACTGTTAAACAGCCTACTGCTAATGAACATACACAAAGTAGTCTAGTAGAATCATTTTGTAAACTCTTCCAACTGATTGTAAGGTCATTACTTATAAAGACTAAACTCTCCATTTTTACTTGGGGGCATGCCAATTTGCATACAATGGCACTTGTGCACATTAGACCAACGAGTTATCATAAATTTTCTCTTATACAATTAGTTTATGGTCAAGAATCAAAATTTTCATCTAATAATTTTTGAATGTGCGGTATGTGTCTCAATTACTCCACCACAACACACAAAGATGGGTCCTTAAAGGAAGTTTAGTAATATATGTTAGATACAAAACTCCATCTATAATTAAATATCAAGAACCATTAACAGGAGATTTGTTCACGATAAGCTTTCTAATTATCATTTTTATAAAATAGCTTTCCATCATTAGGGGGAGAAAATAAGTAGAATCTAAATGAGTATTTGTACAAAAGAGAAATGAGAAAAATGAGATTATGAGATATAAAACATGGCTGGTCACATAAAGTTTTACCTAAAGACTTGGTATTGATTATGAAGACATATATTCTCTTATGGTGGATGCAATTACATTTTTATATTTAATTAGTCTAGCAATTCATGAGAAGATTAAAATGTGTCATCTTACTATTAATACGTGCCATTATTTTACTGATGGATTTGATTCCATCTGCATATTATGTTGATATTCCGTCGGTAATCCATCAGTATTTGTAACAATCTAGTTCCATCAATAATTACTGACAGATCATCGTCGACAAAATAGATTTCATCAGTAAAACTAGTTTTTGTTTATAGTATCAACTAATGTCAAAAGAGTGCATTTAATGCCAAATAGAGTTGTTGGTTGCCTATATTTTGTATCCAATGTTCACAAGGTATCGATACTTTTGTAACGGGTTTTTCAAATCCGACACAGAAGTATGGAGGAATCAATACTTTCATGATAGATGCATTTTCTCTTGAATGTATCAATATGTTTAGCCCATGTATCAATACTTTTAACCCTACTTTGTAATTTTTACTCTTGGTTGAGAAGTATCGGAACTTTATTCAAAAGGTATTGATACTTTTTGCTTGCCAAGCATGAGGTGTCAATACTTATAACTTAAAAGTCAAATTTTAAAATTGTTTGAACATTTTGCTTAAATAAACACTTAGCCATTTCATTTTAGTGTTTCAAGGGGTTCTTAGGCTTTGCCAAGCATTTCTTTAAGGACTTGAATTTGAAATTTTGATAATTTGTTTTTGTTATTTCAAAATTAGAGTCAATGTAAAGATAATAATATCCCTTTTTTTGATATGACAAAACCATGAGCAAAATTTGCCTAAAACTTAAGTGAAAATTTCCCACTGATTGTAAGATCTTAAGATTCCTTTGAAATTGCTAATATTTGACTATGAATGGTTCAAAAATTTGTTGGAGAAAAGACCACTCCCCCTCACTTAGTGCTTGGTTCAAAAATAAGTTTCCTTAATTTTGTTTAAAGCTATAAGTTTGCAAGATTCTACCAAAATGTCACCATATAAAATGTTTTTGTTTCATAACATGTTTTTGTTTGAAAGACTTAGCAAATTTTTCTCTTAAACTTTTCTCTACCTTTTTGTTATATAAAAAAGGAACAAAAAAAAAGGTGTTAAAAAAAAGTAGTCATTTCAAACATCAATTTAAAGCGCATTTCAAAACCTATTAGAATTGTGCATTAAGCTTATTTCCAGCAAAATCTATTGAACTCATAAGGCATTAAGCATATTATACCCATCCACATAACAAGATAAAATGTTTTTAAAATAGTTCATCTATTTAACCAACCATCTCCTGCAAGCAAAAATATATGATTTCAAAACATGCATTTGCTCAAATTTGAACAAATCGTTAAATCCCATTAACATATAGATAAGTCATAACAAGCCTTTACATAATTTGAACACATGAAGAAAGTTAATATCACCATTCATCAAGGAATGTCTTTAATAATTAGAAACATCCATGATACTACAAGACATTAAGGTAACTTAAAAATGGCAATTAGGTAACATCCATGTAAATCTAACAACTAAGGTGCAAATGATATGCAAATGACCATCCAACAAAATATTTGTCTCAAAAGGAAACATTGAGAATAAAAAATAATGTGTCCCCAAGCTCTAAATAAGATGTTGGTGGAAATTGAGTGTAGAAAGCATTCTTCAACTCTTGATGCTCTCCATAATCTCGCCATCCATGGAATTTAGCTTATTGAAGATCCGTGTAACACCCCCAACTTTAACATAGACTAAGTATGATGTTAACTAAGCTATTTGAGAAGTTAAATTAAGCTTTGATGTATATGCTTGTATACTTATAAATATGCCATGTGAATAAAGAATGACTTTGAATCTTGGCATGCTTGAGGACTTTTGATGATGTTGTATATATATGCTAAGTTTATAAACATATGAACTATGGTACTAAGGCCAAATATTGAAATGTGATTGATAAATTGTATGGTTGGAGTTTGATTGAAGCTTTAAGTTATGTTCCAAACATATATGTTGAAATTATGGAATTAAGGTTGAATTTAAGGTATAGTTTAAGCAGGAAATGAATTGGAAGTTTGGAATTTGGACTTAAAAAGTTAGAAGTGATGAAAATTTGTGATCTGGAGAAAATGTGTCGATACATTCTTGGTATGAAGAATAAGGAAAGCATTTTGTGAAATTTCCATCGATAGATGCAAAGATGTATTGATAGATTTGGGTCAAAGGGGCATTTTGTTGAAAATCTATCAATACAATTATCAAATGTATTGATAGATTCGTGAAGGGAGACATTTTGTAAAATTTGTATCAATAGATTTCCCCAATATATCGATACATTTGAAGCAGAGGGCATTTTGTTGGATTTCTATCGATACATTGCCTCATGTATCAATAAATTTGAGCAAAATTCTTATATATGTATTGATACATGCATGTGGAAAGGTAAAAAATAAAAAAAACTTTAGGCATTCTGCCCATTTATAAAACAAAGGAAATGAAAGTTCTTTTCCTCTACCTTTAAAACCCCATGACTCCCATTGGATTTTAAAGTTCATTTGAGGCACTTTGGAGCCTAAAAAATGTTAAGTGAGGTAAGATTATGCTTCCTAACCATTTGGTTTGTATTTTAATTTGCTCATCAGTGAAATTTTTTATTGTTCCAGCATGGTAACTTTCCCCTTTGAGTTGTTGGATATTCGCCGAGTTCAAATGGTATAAGTTAGCTACAAAGGTAAGGTTCTAACCACCTTAAGCCTTAGAACCTAGAGAAAGTATGATTTATGATGTGTGGATATATGATTGGAAATTTGGTAAACTGAAATGTTAGAAACTTGTTGAAAGCTAAAAATTTATCATTTAAGTTTTATTTAAGGGAATGTGGAAGATTTTTATTGAGTTGGGAATCCTTTGGAGACAACAAAGTTTGGATTTTGCTACTAAGGAAGCTAATTGTCACTGTGAGTGGGGCTTTTGTTTGAAAACTAGGTTTTGTAATATATGTATTTATATTTATGATGTGGATGCTAATGTGTGGCATATGAATGTTGTGTTAGCCTACAAGGAAGGATGCATAGGCAACTAACTGAATATGAATTTGTGAACTTGATATGATTGTCGAATCTTCGAATTTTATAAAAGTCATTTTAAAGCTCCAAGTACATATGCTTGCATATACATGTACATATACATATTCATATAAATATATGGTTGAAACGGGAATCAAGCTCCTTTTGAAATTATTTTATCATCAAATGATTCTATAGGTCTTGTTTGTTTGAAGAGAGCTGTCCGTTGGTTATTATGTTGCTTTATTACTGTATGAAAACTCTATGACTTAACTATTTGGCTGCATTCATTTGATATGAGTTGCAATTGATTACTTCTGTACCATTGAAGTCTATTGAGTTATTATGATGTGGCGTATAAGAGATTAAGTCCTATGGTTTAATAATCATGCATGGCATATAATGAGTTTGACACCTTCGATTCTTGATGGTTCAATGAAGAATACTGTTTAACTGCTCGTTAAGTAAAGGGATCATGCACCAACCATTGATGTTGGCCATATTATGACAGTTGTAGTTGAAAATTGATTACGTAAAATGTTAAATGGGCATGATGGCTTAGATTTATGGATATGTGCTCCGTTCGATGGTTATGAATTTTGGACATGAACTAATTTGAGGTTGAGTGGTGTCTTTCCCTTGTGACTTTGATCCTTTTCCAATTACTTCGGCACTGAGTGTGATTTGTTATTTGCCTATTTCAGTGTTGTGCATGATTTGTTCTCCATCCATTGCTTCAGCAATGAGTGTGATTTGTTCTCTACCAGTTGCTTCAGCACTGAGCTTAATTTGTTGTCCATCTACTGCTTCAACACCATGTGTGATTTGATTCTCCATCAATTGCTTCAGCACTGACTGTGATTTGTTCTTCGCTTGGCTGCTTTGATGCCATACGTGATTTGATTCTCTGTTGGTTGATTTGGCATCGAGCATGATTTGATTTTCGTTGACTAATCATTAAACGATGATTATGTTTATGTCTAAGAAGTACCCATCATTGATTATGCTATTCGTATATTGTGATATGACATTGTGGACAATATGTTGTGATACTAAATTGTGAAAGTTGATATGCAGTTTGGCTGATGCACATGGTAAGTTATGATATATGTCCTAAGAAAGACAATTTGTACTAATAATGAACATGGTGTTTCGAGTATTAGTTGGGTCATTTATGACATATGCATAGGATTGTTAATCATACATTGAGGTAAGTGATTGGGGAAAATTTAACATGTGATATTCTATGCCTTATGAATGTGATAGGAGATACTAGGATGGTTCCCACGTGATTTAGTACTATCAAAGATGTATTGATTCTATGCTTTTGTCTTGCTTCATGAATGCCTTGTATCACATGTTTTATGCACTATCTGTTTATAAAAAAAAAAACTCTTCCATTTTATGGCTTGATTCTTTCTGTTCCCACTCATTGAGTTATGAAAAACTTACCTCAATCAATTATTGCATTGAGCAGATAAATAGACTGCGGGATTTCGAGTGGCTTGTATTGTCTATTAGACAAACACATTTTGGCATCTTGTAGGCATTTCATATCTAAAGAGTCCACTTCGCTGAGTTCGAATTTATGTCGTTTTCCACTTTCAAATTTTGGTTTCCAAACTATATTATGTTTTTGGATTTATGTAGGCACTGTGTTACCATCTACCTTTGTTAAATGTTGTATGGGATAGACTTACTATGCTTGCCAATATATGGTTGCAAATATTATGTATTAACACTTTTGTATTAGCTAAGTGCCAAAGGGCAAAGTTTTAATAATTTGAATTTAAGTTTTGTTATGTATATCTTGTGATTATGAACCCGTTAAGGCATATGTTTGTGGTACATTTTGATTGATACTTTTTAGGCTTGCTCATGTCTTGTAAGCTTCACCTATTAGATTCGTGCATCAGTTATTGCCCTTAAGTTTGGGTCATGACAATCCGAGAGTCCATTGATTCCATGAAACCATAGAGATTGTTTAAGGATTGCTTTATGTCAAAAGTAGCATGGTTAGAATTAGGGATCTCACTATGTTCTCCTTAAAGTGCAGGCTCATTAGGTTCCCTATCCTTTTCCTTATCATCAATGGGTTCATCTATCACACCCTTCCTAACCCATTCCCCATCTTTAAGCTCATATCTAATTTCTTTATAGTGTGACAATTGATCTTAGTGTGGAAGGGGTGAGATTTAAGAGTATTGCACTTAATATCAAGCCCATGAAAGTCTAGAATTTCACTAATTACCATATCATACAAAAGTACTTTGCTAGAACCTTTTACTACCTTCATCACATCCGAGAATATGAACATAGATAGTAGAATTCTAGTGTTTCTTTTGATGTGGTACATGAACCACATTTCTTCACTTTTTGACAATAGAGTATTTAGACTTGATTGGCCCAGGGGTATGTGCAACTAAAATGTAAAATTCTATCGAAAAAGGTCAATCTCATGACACTGTTTCATCCTTTATCCCTAGTTGGAGGGTAGGTGTAAATGTCATTTGCAATGTAACCTTATCTTAGGTTTGTCTCTAGAATTTCCTTATCATTTCTATAACCACTTAATTTCACAATTTGATTAATGGTGTGACTGGTGATGGTGATTTGTTTTTCCATGACAAAGGTAATGAATTTGTCAATGTGAGCTGCTTCTTTGTCATCATTCCAATCTTGAAATTTATGAATGGCATTGGAGTAAAATACCTTAACTAAATTCTCATAAAATTTTCTCATTAGGCTCAAATATTCAAACCAACCTAATTTTGTTCTTTACATACGGGAAACATATGGTTTCAAGATAATTGAAATAAATGACTCTTCTCTGTATTACCTTTTGGTGGGCAAAATCCTTGTGGTATTGTATTTAGAGCACTAATGTCTAAAAGGTTTGCTTAAAGAAAATATCCTTGCATGATTGAGAGAAAGACCTAACACCAATGGAAGGTCCAGCACCGGTGAAAGGAACAAAATCTTTGTAGATACCCAATTCTGGTTTTACAAAATAATTACATCAGGGATGTTCCAAGCATTCCCTGAGGTGTTCCAAGCCAAGAGAATTTAAAGCATAGAAGTGCTCAGGGGTGTTCTAATCATAAAAGCGCTTAAAGGTGTTCCTATTATAGAAGTTCCTAGAGGTGTTCCAAGTACAGAAACGCCCATGGAGTTCCAAGCGCAGAAGCGCCCATGGCGTTCCAACTGCAGAAGCGCCCAGGGGCATTCCAAGTGTAGAAGCACCTAGGGTGTTCCAAGTACAAAATCACCCAAAGGCATTCCAAGTGCAGAAGTGCCTAGGGGCTTTCCAAGTGTAGAAGCGCCCAAGGGTGTTTCAAGTGCAGAAGCGCCCAGGGTGTTTCAAGTATAGAAGCACCTAGGGGCATTCCAAGTGTAGAAGCGCCCAAGGCGTTCCAAGCGTAAAAGCGCCCAGGGGCGTTCTAAGTACAGAAGCACCTAGGGTGTTCCAAACATAGAAGCATCCAAAGAGTGTTACAAGCACAGAAACACTCAACGTGCAACGGCTATATGTAGGGGAAGTGAAAGTAACTCAGAACAAGTGACAGAGTTCATGAGTTACCTTAACATTTGGGATGTTCTAGAGAGTTTAGCTTAATAGCTTAGATATGGAGATAATTAAGAGAACTTCTTCTTAACCTTTCCTTGAAGTACATGTGCTTTACCCCTTTTTCTTTCTTTACTCTTTAAAAATACACATGATGCACTATCAAAGGCCACTACTCCATTTACAAAAAACTTACATCCACTACCCAACTGCATGATCATTCTTTTAATATCTCGTAAACCGTTCTTAACTGTTCTTCCATAACAAACACATTCTCCCATGATTGAACGTGCTCTCCAAACAATTGCTAAAAAACTGTTCTTGTTCAATATAAATGTGAGAGCCTTGAAAGTTGGAAAAAAAGAAAGAGAATGAGTAGAAATCCAGCAGAGATTATATTAAAAAGCTCTTTCAAGACTCCTCCACCAGGGTTTTTCTATTCAGTCCTTTCTCATTCGTCCTTATCCGCCACTCTGTCAATCCTTTCTCATCTCTTGCCACCTACCACTCAAAGTACTTGCGCTTCAAGGACTACTCCAGTCTTCCTCTCTGTCCCCTCTAATGCATCCTGATTCACTCATTGCAACACGTCTTTTCCTTAACCAAAAGAACCCTCTACAATCTTCATATGGTCTATTGTTGTCTTTTTTATTTTCTTGGGATGCATTTTCCAATTTGTGGCAAGGGTAAGATTTTTTGGAGGATTCTAAATCGATTGAATGGAAGAGAATATGACAAACCCTAAGAAAGGGAAGAGAGTAAATCGAAATGTCGATTCTCTCAAGGAAATCAAGATTTTGAAGTCAAAGTTTTGGAAAAAAATTGGGATATTTGAGGACTATATAAGATTTGAGGTGCAAACTTGTGTTTTGATGTATAAAAACACAAAATCTACCATTTAATCGGTGAAAAACGAAATGGGTTTGAAGATTGAAGGATAAGAGTTGAGAGATTTTGAAATAGAAAAGAGAGAGCATCGTGGGTTCAAGCAAGTGAACAACTATGAGACTTTTATAAACACCAAAAGCATCGAAGCTTTTAAGGGAAGTATCCATATTTTTGTGTGGGGACTTTTTATTTTTGGCAACTCTATTGAAAGTATTGATACCTAGTTGAGAGGTATCAATACCTATGAATGAACTATTGATACTTACACCTTTGTAGCTCTAAAATACACATTTTCGGCCTTTGAAAAACTTATGTGATGGTCTAGAAATGAGTTTGAAGAAAGACGAAGGTCAAATATTTATTGAAAACATCATTCTGGATTTTTGCAAGTGCATTTTTCAACTTAAAGACAAAATCACCTTAATCAAAATTGAGCCCATTTCACTATCAAAAATTCGAGCTTCACCAACAAAAACTTCCATCAACAAAGCTTAATAATCTGTCAATGTTCCAAACCACGAATAAAAATATCGATTGAAAAATCCGTAAGCATGTGATTGAAAATATCCTCGTCGATAATGGCCATTCCTTTCCCTCTTTTCGAAATTAATCTCATAAACCTTGAGATCAATCTCACAAAAAATCATTATCCTCTCTTTCCAGTGTGATCGATTTCTTAAACCTGGGATCAATCCCATAAAGCATCATTATTTTATTCAATTATTTCACAAGAAAGCCCTATTCAACTATTCAATTATTTTTCTTTTTTCATCTCTTTATTCATTATTTTTTCTCAACGAAATATCATTAACTATTTTTATTCAACTATTTTATAAGGATCATATCACCCATAATTATTTTTACTATGATACTATAATCTTTAATATAATACAAAATAATTAAAGTCAATTACAGAAAAAATTTTATATTTTTCTTGATTTTAAGGCAATGTTTTTACAGTTTAAAGTTATGGAAACAATATCTTTATTTTCAGCAATTGCCTAGGATTCTCAGTGTCTCAGATGCAGCATCCGAGCTGACAACAGGAGGTTGTGTAAATAGTCTTCAATAGCGCAATTGGGTGCTGGCAATGTTTCCTTAATTTCAGCATAAACGAGGCTTTCTCAAATTGTAAAGAGCACACAATGAAGCCTACCGTTGGGTTAAACCAACAGAAGCCTGTGAATCTGATGTTGATCTTGCTAGAAAGGGTTCTTTTCTAAATTTTTGTACGAAAATTGTGTAAATATTGCTGACCCGTCGGCTCTCAGTCATCAGGATATGGAGAATAGTATGCACTTTTTGTAAATTGGTGTGCACTTTTATCAATGAAAAAATAGAGTGTATATTCTTGTTCCTGTTGTCTTTGTTGCTGAATTGAGCTCAAGAGATTTCTGAGCTCAAAAAAAAGAGAAAATTTTATATAACATAGGAAATAAAATTTTCACACATGAAAATCTCTCATTTCTTTTGATTTCCAATATATGACCTTTCTTTTAGAATTGATTTCCAATATATGACTTGACAAACTAACTAGCATAATTATATGACGAGATATAAAAATAAAATGGTTAATATTATTTATATATAATATTTTTAATATTTAAAAAATATTTTGTATGTGTTACATAATTGATGAATGTTAATATTTTTTATGATGTCATGGTAGAAAATAATTGAAAATGAAAAAAATTTGAAAATTTATAATGATTAAAATTATTTTCTATAAAATCATCCAAACAATAAAAGATATTTTCGATAATTTTTTCAAATAACAAAAAATATTAAATTTATCAATAATATATTTTACAAAAAAATTTCTTTAAGTTATTTTCTGATTAATAAACGGAAGTTTAAATAAAAATTTCAAAAAACGACATAACCTTGGAGAGAAAAATAACAAAAGAAGGGGATAAAGATATGGGCCAATTATGGTTTAAGCCGTACCGAATATTCATCCGATCCATTGATACAGGTAGTCCCAAACCCACTGGAAAAAAGGAAAAAATAAAAAAGGAATCAGAAACAAAAAGAAGAAAATAATAAGAAATGAAAGCAAAGAATTTTGATTATTTCAAACTGCTTAATTCGTTGCATTTATTCTACGTTTTCTTTCTCTTTTTTATTCAAAAATTTTTAAAATCTTTATTTTAATAAATAATTAAATTATAGTTATTGGAAAATAGAATAAAAACATGGAATAAGGAAAAGAAAAGAACATCAAATTGTTTAGATGATTGGCAAATTAGGTGAAAATAAGCTTTGACCATCTTTAGGGAATAATAGCTCGTCATAAAAATGGTTATATATGTAATTGATCAAATAATAATTCCTTTCGCCAAAAAAATTAAAATTTATGTCAAAAAAAATATGATTAATGTGCATAAAAATAAAAATATTCAATTAATTTTAATTACTTGCTAATATATAAATGCTGTGAATGAATCTAAAGTCTAGACATTTTGTTCCACGCTATCGTACAAATATAATATGCTAACACATAATAATGTACTTACATGTAGATCAAGTATAACATAAATTAAAATTTTGGAAATTAATAATTGAATAAAAATTTTTAATGAAATAAATTGATTTTGATATTATGTTTTAGATGATAATTTTATTTTATGACATGTTATTATTAAAAGAATTAATACATGAATATTGATACTTTTTTCTTATAATATGAGTATTGTTATAAGTAAAGAAATATAATAAAAATAAATATTTTTAAAAAACAAAAGTACATTTTTATATAAATTATGTAATTTATGAATTACTTTTAATATATTAATTTATTTCATTATCATAGTGATTTAAATAAAAAAATTATCTCCACAACAATACATAGATATATAAAGTTATAGATCAGGTTAATAATTAGATTTGAAATAAAAAATAAAAATTGAAAAATGAAGGCCACCACTTTTGATCCACCCCATATTTATAATTCATTTTTTCAAATAGACATTTGTATGAAATTTTCTTAATCTAACAAAATATCTTACTCTTTTGATAAACCACTAAATAAACAAAGGCAATGATACAATAAAGGATGGGTTTATGGTTGGAAGCATATTTTATGTCTTTTTTGGACAAGCTGAAGCAATAGGATGAACTAAAGAGGAAAGTGAATCAATTGGCAAGCAGCGAGGGACGTTATATCCATGGCCGGCTTTCTAGAAAATGAATAAATAAAAGGCATTAGAATTGCAAGGTAAGTTTATGAGTAAATTAGATATTGGGTGGTCTTAACTCTTAATCCATGTATCTGACTACATTCAAATATTTAATTTATTAATTGATATATTTGATTGCATTATATCTAAAAAGTAAGATTTAAATCTTTTCTTATTCAATTATATATATATATAAACCTATGTACCTGACTGAACCAAGTCTATTTTAACTCAATTAATTGGTGAAAGCAACCCCTTGTTTAAATACTTAATTTGTATATTTGAAATTGGAATTTGATGATGGAGGGAGGTTTGTTTTGTCATTTGGGACCTACAGCGAGTGAAAAGAGCACATGGATGCATGTGCCAAAACCTCCCCTGGCGACCCCAACCCAACAAACAAATCCATGGCATTCAGTAAACAACAATTTCAATGACAGCTGCCTGAAGAGGAGCCTTGACCAAACTTGATATTGAAGTCTTGAGATTTTTCAGTTTTTCATTTTGCTTTTATTTTTCCTGCTTCAATTATTTTTGTTTCTCCAGGTGACGGTATGCAGATCTTGGGCCATCTGTTTTCTTCCAGGCCTTCATAGACTTCGCATGTTGAGCTCATTGGAAAAGGTCTCGTTCGCCCAGGAAACAGGGCTCAGCCCTTCTCACCCATTTGTCTGGATCTTCCGCAGGATAATGATTAATTGAATTTCAAAAGTTAAATGCTCTACCCTCATCTTTTAGGCTCCTTGGTGGCAAATATTGTCTACTAATTTAATGTCCTTCTAATTATGAAAACACAAATATGCAACTATATAACTATTCAAAATTTAATTATTAATGCATAGAAACTAGAAAAGAACAATGTTGAAATGCAATAATGTCCTTTTATATACAGTACATGTTCAAAAGTTATTATACCAAGATCTGTATTTTTATAGATACTTGAGTTTTAATATAGTTTATAAGTATAGATGTTATTTTCAATATAGAAGTAAATAGAATTACAAATTTGCAGTAAAAGTTAGTGAAAGTTTTTAAATTTTCATTCATAAGTGATTTCATACCATTAGGTTCGTAAAAATGTCCAACTCTGCTAAAAAATACTTTTCACGCTCACATTTTATAGAATGAGCTGAGAAGTATATTTCTTTGTTGTCATTTCAAGTAATTTAAATTTGGTTCAAAAGTACAAGCTTTATTTTTAACAAAGAAACCATGAAAGAGAGAACATCTTCAAATTCCGCAAAAGAAAAGTCAACAATGGGGCCTGGCTAGAGTATTGATGGACGATCCTATCATTATCACATACAACATGTAAAGTCTTTCACTTTTGCGCATGAGAAGAATCGATGATTTTTATGTTTATTGTCATCGTCAGTGTTTACCACATAATCATCTCATTCAGAGGCAAAGAGATAAGTTTTAAAAAAGAGCTGAACGTGACTCCCCAGTTGCTACGTGTAGGGATAAGGAAATTTTGACACACTTCATTCCTTTTCTAATGTCACTATGCGGACAAAATGTGGTCAAAACGAACTTTCAGGTTTCCATCAAATTCATAATTGAGTAAAGAAGTGTATATTTTGAGAGTTACTTTATTGGTAGACGAATATTATTAATCATAATTTGGAAATGATGCACATTGACAACAAAGTCTTTGATAATATATTCAACATAATGATGGATATTAAGAGTAAACCAAAAGATATAGAAAGGTGTGACACGGCGTGAAAATGTATAGTAAGGGACTAGAATTAGAATTGGTTGAACATAATGAAAAATTTTTTAAACCTAAAGCATCGTACAATTCTAGTCAGGATGAAAGAAAGAATGCTTATGCATGGGTGAAATATTAGAGACTTCTTGATGCCTTTGCATTAAACATAGCTTAGTGTGTTAATGAGGGTGAATGCAAGTTCTATGAGAAGAAAAGTCATGACTACCATGTTTTTATGCAAGGATTGCTCCTAATTGCCTTCTATGATATTGTTTCAAACTCAATATGAGATGCTATTATGGAGATCTCTCAGTTTTTTTCTAAGAATTTTGCTCAACGAAAACACATGTACCGCATATGGAGGTATTAGATAGGAATATTGTTGAAACTATATGCATATTAGCAAAGATCTTTCCACCAGATTTCTTTGACTCTATAAAACATTTTCATGTTCACTTACCTCGCAAGATTAAGGTTGACGAACTTGTTCATTATTGATAGATGTATCCATTTTAGAGATACTATGTTTCATCATTTTAACATATTTCTTTCACTACAAATATATAAATACTTCTCTACTAAGCACAATGATTTCAATTTTATAATGTTAATAGGTTTTCGCATTATCTTAAGAAGAAAATAAAAGATTGAGCATCGGTTGAAAGATCCATATGTGAGGGTTATATTATTGAGGAAATGTCTTTTTTTTTTTTTTGTTCATCATATTTTGAATGCAAACATGAAAAAAACGAGCACCATGTAACGATGATAAGAGAGATGTGGAATCAGTGGATTGACATTCAATTTCCACTCATCCTAGACAAACGTTTGGTTTATAAAATAAGTCCTGAATCTTAAACAAGGATGAGTATTATGTTGCAAAATTATATGTTTTGATGACTTGTGAGGAGATTGTCCTATATGTTCAATAAGTTACATTGTTAGTTATAATAGATTAATATATTGTAAGTTATAATTATCTTTATTTCATGATCACAATTATACGATTTTTGATAAAATTGCTGAAGGAGATGTATTGAATATTTTCGAAAATGACCTAAAGAAAATATGTGACGTGAAATTTTCAAAATAGTTCAGACAATTTGTAAGTTGATGTGTATAATATATTCTTTCATTATCAAGATTAAACAAAGTTACATTTTTATTTTAAGTAAAATATTAATGACTTACACTTTGTTAGGTCTCAGAACAAATGGATGGAATTAACCATTGTATCGTTGAGATATCTCATAGTTGTGGACATCGAGTTAGAGTATTTTGGTTGATATCATTGGTTTGACACAAATAATGGTGTTAGGGTTCACCCTCATCATGTCCTTGTTGAAATTAGACAAAACTTAATACTTACTAGCAATGAGCCATTTGTTTTAGGTAAGCAAGCTCATCAAGTGTACTATAGTGCTTATCCTTCCACCTAGAGAGATCAATGTGATTGGTGGGTAGCATTCAAAACAAAAGCTAGGAGTAGAGTTTATATTATTAGTAGTGAAAAAGATGGAGATAATATAGTTGATTTGAGTGAATGGGTTTATCAAAAAGATGGAGTGTCTATTCCAAAATATGTTACACCCTCAAAGAAACTTGACAACCCATACATTGTTATTAATGGTGAGTATGAAGAGGTAAATCCATATATTAAAGAGGAACAAGAAGGTGACGTTGAAAGAGAAGAAGATGAAAGATTAGTGGAAAAAGGAGATGAAGATGAAGAGGATAACCGAGAAAGAAAATGTGATGATGACGATGATAATGAACTTGTTAACTCTATAGCTTTCAAATCAATCCCATGTTTTGAAATCACAAAAAGAAAATGATCAACTTCAGTTAAGTCCTGGAATGTCAAGTTTAGACATCCCCCAACACTTTTAAATGAGTTTGAGAAGAAAATCAATGAAAAAAAACTTTGAAAAATGCATTCTGGTCTAAATCTATCAATACATGTTCTTCATATTTCGATACATTTGCACAAGTATCGATAAATTTTGAAATCTATCAACATGTGCCTTCGAGATAAGTCAAATTCAAAAAATCAAACTCAATCTATTGATACATTTTCAAATGTATTGATAAAAATGTAATAGAATGCTCATTGTCTCAAAAATATCGATATATTTTTAAATGTATTGATACATTTTCAATAGAATACTCATTGTTTTAAAAGTAATGATACATTGGCAAATATATCGATACATTTTAAATAAAATATCAAAACCCTTGATGGCAAGTTCAAATGTCTCGATACATACATAAATGTATCGATATATCATAGTAAAAATTCAAAAATAAAAGAGGCAATGTATCGATACATTCACCTATGTATCGATACAATACGACTGTTGGAACTTTGAATGAAGAAAATAATGACTATTTTTACATTAAATACACTCCCAACTACCTTTGAAGCCTTAGCAAGTATAAATACAAGTTCCCTCAATATTTAAGAAGGTTGGAAGACTTTAAAACACAACTTTAAGAGAAGATTTCAGCTCAAAATGATTAAACAACTCTTTGTGCTCTTCTTGCCTTTAAGTCTTCAAGTTGTACCATCAAACGTGCTTTTATTGCTCATTTCCTTTCTCATTAAAAATTGTACTTAATTTGCTATTTAGTCTTTAAAAGACATATGAGCTACATTTTTATTTCTTTCTTTATTAATTTAAGTGGTTATACCTTAATCAATTGAAAAGGTAAAGTGATTGTGCTTTAACCATAAAAAGATAATAAGGTTATGCTTACTCAAGGAAAGGTATTGTATCAAACTTGATTTCAATAGTGGATTTTAACTTTTTTAATAAATCTAAGGGAAATGACATAGGTAATGAAGCTGAACCTCTATAAAATTGTTGTGTTGATTTTCGTTCTTTCTTATCTCTTTAATTTCATTTGTGTTTTTTAAACTCTCTCAACTTACAAGAAATCATTTGTTTGGATCGTTGTCAAATTGGAAATTTGGTCTAACAGAACTTCATTTTCTCAAAATTAAAAAAGGTACTTTCAAAATTACAAAAATAATCCAATTTACCTCCCTCTTCATTTCAATAACATTGAGCTTCTTGCACTAATAGAACCTAAATATGATGAAAATGAATTTAAATATTTTGATGATGGTTGATATACTTTAATTGTTGTATTGTAAGTATGTTACATTTATGTCTATATGTATATGTTAAACAACTCTTTTACAAAAAAAAAAATTGAGTAAAGAGCGATACAATTACCCATGCTTTAATATTTTTAACTATATAATGTGATATATTTGACTGTGGTTTAATGTGATTTTTTTAAAGTTATTTGGTGTGATGTTTTTTTACTATTGTTTATATGTGATTCTCTATTTTATTCGACTGTTGTCTTTATTGTATTTGAGACAGTCAAGTTCTTCATGGACCGGATGATATGTATAATGGGAGGTATTTTCATTTATCCACCACAGTGGGCGGCCACTTCCAATCCAAGCAAGGTTGTAAGCGGTGATGACAGTGCCTAGTCAGGTATTGGACTTCTTTCTGTATATTAGTTTTAAAACATTGAAACATTGTGTACTTTGAATAATAATAAATAAAATATTTATATTTTTTAGTATTTTAAATTGTATAATAATATTTTATTTTTATTTTATTATTTTAAATTTGATTATTTTATTATTTTAAATCCTCTGAAGAACTTGATCCAATGTCTCTATAATCACATAAAAAATAAATTTCTATATTTAAATAGTTTTCAAAATTACAAAAGTACCATTTAATTACTGAGAGATTGTAGACGAAATCACTGACCAAATATCGATAAAGTTTTTGACTGATTTTTCAACTAATGTCTGATAAAATACCGATGTTACCCTAAATAATCAATAGAATTTTTCGATGGAATTTTCTAACGAAACGATGACAAATTATTGATGATATTGAGTCGATTGGACTGCTAATTCATCTATTTACTAATGGAATTGTAAAATTTTTTGATAAATTTTTGTTTCATTAGTGGCGGAGTATTTCTTCATTAATTTTTTTATAATTTTTTTTGTATCTCCAACAAAATAGCATTATTGACTAAAGTATTTCTAATGTTAAAATTTTGTAAAAAATTCCATCGAAAATGAACATTTTTAAAGGAATATCAGCTTTTTTCGAGAAAAATTTCCTTCAAAAATAGCTATATATTTTGTAGTGATAAATTAAGTAAGAAGTGCCATAATTACATACAAATTTTAGGTGCATGCCAATTGGTGTCTGATGAAAGGCGTGGTATTAATGTTGATAAATTAATGTTTTATATAAACAAATAAACTTAATGGTATTCAAAAAAAAATTCTCCTTCTAAGACTCACACATATATTAATTTCTTAGATCAAAATGAAAATAACGTAATTAATAATAAAAAATTTTAATATATTTATTTTCAACTTCAAATATGATATATTTACACACAATAGGTAACTTTTACTAAGAAAATCAAAACTACTACTATTTGCGTTAAAAAGTATAACAATTAACGATATTTTTAGTTATTATGATTGTTGCATAATTTGATTTATGTAAACAAAATAAAAAATATATTTATTAAAATAAGTAAATATATGACCTAATTATGCTAAAATTCTGATTGTACACATTTATTTGTAAAAATCAATAAAAAGTATAAAATTAGTAAAATAGGGTATTTATCTTTTCTGTTAAATGAGTGAAATAAACAAAAATACATTTGCTTTACTTTTGAGTTTACATTTTAATCTATTTACCATTTTTTTATTTTTTAAAAAAATTTATTAGGCATAATGCTCTAGAAAGCTACTGAACTATTCAAAAAAATTTCAACAAGTTCTTATTCTTCTATTACATTCAATCAAGTTTATATACTTTTATTTTAAGAGCCTAATAAGTTTTTATGATTAATGGTTGACTAATTGCCATTAGTTAAAGTGTATAATTTCATTTTATGTCCATGTGGCGTTAATATGAAGAGTGAAAAATGCAATATGATCATATTATCGTACTAGATCAACATACAACATGTCATTATCTAGGATGACAATTCAACATGCCACATGAGCATCATATGGTGATCATCTAGGATGACATGTCAATATGCTACGTGAGTGTCACATGATATAGAATAATATATGATATTTTAACTAAATCAACCATTAGTCATAAAAGTGCATCTGAGCATTTGGCTTGTTAGTTTGTGCATAATCCCTCTGCCTAAAGAGAAGGGTTCGAATCCCCTTATCAAAAAAAAAAAAAACATTAGTCACAAAAATTTATTTAGTTTAAAATAAAAATATAAGAATTTAATTGACTCAAAATAAAAGTTAAGGGACTTATTTGAGTTTTTTTGAATAGTTTAGAGATTTTTAAAGATATTATACCATTTTATTATTTTCAATTTCTTATGAGATATTGTGATATCTCATAACCTTATTTTAAGGTCAATGTTTTGTGATTTTTTTTAGGAATTGGGAGAAAGGGGATTTGAACCTTGCTATTTAAGTATGGCGTTTATGAATTAATCAATGAACTAAATACTCGAGTGTAATATTTTATAATCTTTTTTTTTTTAGAATTGAGAGAAGAGATTCAAGCTGTATTCTTTAAGTAAGGAAATCATACACCAATTAATAAGTCGAATGTTTAGATGCTCAATATTTTGTGATCTTACTACAAAGAAACCCTATAGGATCATATTGATATGGTTAGGATCACATCGTTTATCTTAATCTGTCTATTTTTTAAATTTTTTTGCTCTCTTTGTACCAAATTGCATGTAATTAAAAATTGCAGCCAAAAGATAATTACCATTACTATTTTATCCGAATCTAATAGAAAAAGCCAACTAATAAACCTAATATTAAACAACCCAACAAATTAGTATATAATGGACAAAATTTAAGATACAATTAAAACAAACCTTGCATATAATAAAAATTGAACATTTTGCTTTAAATTTTATGGAAATGGTAGCTATATATAGACCCACGAAAACAACACGAGAATTTTATGACGAATTAGCATGGCCGGGGACCAATAAGCCAATCTTAATTAGTTAGTTATCTGATGATGGAAAGCTGTTTGAAAAATAAACTCAGATGATATAAAAGAAAATTAGCGTCTTTATGTGTAATGGAGAGGAGCTGTCTGGGAATTTCGATTGTCTGCGAGATATTATGGCCCACGGGCAGAAAAAGGCAATACTTCTGATAGTATTAAAAGGCTAGCTTTTTGGCATTCTGAGAAGGAACAGGGGCTTTAATGACCTTCATGCTCCAGGCCAGCTTAATCCCATCACTTTTCCATGCATATGCCTCTAAACTATGTCTCTCGAAGGAAACTTCCTAACCCATATCTCCCTGTGAAAGTACAAAAAGTAAAAACGCTTTTAACAAAAAATTTTCAATGCTTTGACAATTTAGGAGAGGGAAAGGTATATGAACTCATGTGGGAATTGGTTCATTTTCTGCTTTTACAGTTTTTGTGTTACAGATCGAAGCAGGTATTGAAGCAATTTGAAAAACTGGCAGTAAAGTCAAACCCTTCACATGTATTGCATTAAAGAGGTATTTTTGCATATTTCCAATGCAAATTCCAGGCTACTCTTGGAATTTCCTATTCATTTTGTATAGGACAATTAATTTCGTTCAAAGAATATCTATATAATGAGAGAGAGAGAGAGAGAGAGAGAGAGACTGAGGACTGCCAAGAGCAATCTGTGATCCCTTTTACTTTTTCCATTTTAAGCACAACTTACACTAATGAGTTTAAAATTTGAAAGCATAAAACGATGAAACATTTAGAGTGCTTTTTTTGTTTGTTCGCTTGCAATTGCTGTAATTAGGAGTGCTTCAAAGACTCTCAACACAATTGAAGAAAAAAGAAATAAATTTTTTGTATCTAATATGATTTTTATTTTGTTAATCCAACTGTTAGATTTCTTGTTTTGTATATATATCTCATGCATATAACATTTTAAATTAACTAAAATTGCATAACTATTCTTTGAAAATATAAAAATTTTATCCATTAAATATATATTATAGAATAAGATAATTTTGATTGAGATCTTGAAAATTTATGTGAATGTCATAACGTGCGGGTCTGGGAACCCGATCGCTAGACGTGAGTGATTAAGGAGTCGTCACTAATTTTTTTTTTATCTAAGTGCGATTGGCTACCTATTAAATTTATCTTATTTGATAGAGTTTTAAGTCGACTTTAGATCCATTTAAAGAATATCAAACTAGTTTATATATTTTATTTAGAGTTGGGTTCGGGAGTATGCTTATGTACAAAGAAGGATTAGCACCCTTATGACTCTTGTTCCACGAACAGTACCATTTAATCATATATTATCCTAACTTATTAATTTTATTCTTATGTTTCTTTAATTCTTATTTATTTAATTTATCTTTTATTCTATTAACAAGTTAAAATATTTTATTAATTTTATGGGTTTGGCATGCACATGATGCAATTATGAAATGCATGGCAAAAGATTTGAATAATGCCAAATTAAACCTTTTATTGAGGATATTCTTCGAGCCCTCCTATCATACTGGTAGGACTCAAATGTATCTTTTTACCTAAGAAATGTTTTGAAGAAACTAGCCTTCGCAAGCTATCTCGGAAAGTTTCATTATCGGGGCTTATACTCATATACAGAATATGTCTATATGCCATAACATTTAATAATACAACAATAGTACATAATGCACTCATAAATTCTAATAGTTGTTTCTTATTTTAAAAATTTTGTTATTTCTCCTTGTATGCATATATACCATAAACGAATATCTTATATCAACTTATTGTTTTTGTATAACCATTTCTATTTCATCATGTATTTTCGCTATGTAAGTACTTATTTATTTTACTCTATGAAATTCCCCAAAATCATATTTTTAGACCAAGTATATTTTTTATTTCTATTATATATGTATATGTATTTTATCCACTTCTTTTTGTATTATTATTATTGTTACCATATTTGTTGTCATCATTAATTCCCTCTTTCTTTTGTTTATATATTTTGATTCATTGGTAATTAAATATATGTAATTTTTATTTATTTATGACTAAGAACTTCAGTATTTAGATTAAGACCCTCCCATCGTACTAGTGGGGTCTTAACTGAAGTCCCAAACCTAAGAAACTTCTTTTGAAATTGTGATTTCTTGCGTTTCTTATGAATATCCCATCATCGATGTAGATTCCAAGACAAACATTATAGATTTACATTTAATAATTTCATAATAAGCCTCATTCTTTCATTTTATTTTATTTATACATATATATTGATATAAATATAAGTTTATATAATTAAATATTTCATTTCCACTCACATGCCTAACTTATCCTTTCTTTTTATCCATCTTTCTATTTAACTAACTTTCACATAATTATCTATATTAATATTATTTTCACCCCTTACTTAGCCTATAATTTTTTTACGACAAAATATACATATATTTTTACAGTTTCATATATTTCTTTTCCTTTAGCTAAATTGATTTTTCATAACTAGATATTATCTGATTTATTTAGTTCTATGTTTTTACTACTAAATGCTTATTTATTTCTATCATATATTCTTTATTTTTAATCTAGATCTATTATTACTATTTTTAGATCAAACATTTATTCTTTATTTCATTTATTATTTTTTTATATATACTTTATATATACATCTACATTCTATGCAGCCTGCTCTATTTTTCTCTATAAAATATTTATCCATCTTTTTCTTTTACTGCCTTATATGTCTTTATTTTCATTTTTCTATTTTTAAAACATCACATAATATGTTTTTTACCTAAACTAAATGAATTTCTAAACAACACATTTGGGTTAGATAAGTGGGCAAGTCTAAACAAACTTAACCTAGACCCAAAAACAAAGGATAGGGCTTTACCTAATTTGAGCTTGGACTAGCCCAAGAAATCCTTGGCTGTGAAGGGTCATAGCAACTCTCCAAGGCCCAGCAAGCTTCTTTGAAAACGCACTGCTTGGTGCTTCAAGAACCATATCTAAACGACGCTGTATTAACACTATTTCCTTGAAAATTTTATCTATGAAACGACGCCGTTTTGAAAACCCTAAACCTAGCTACTTAAACTTTCTTTTCTCCTTCTTCCCTCATTTTCCTCTCCATTTCTCCCTCTAGCTGTAGACACCATTTTGATTACGGTATTTTACTTTGATTTTGATTTTAAATTTTAATTTTCATCTTTATTTTTTATTTTTATTTATTTTAATTTTATGTTTTACTTTCTATTATGTTTAAAAATTAAAGCTTGTATTGGGCCTAATGTGTCCTGTACCCATGACTAAAGCTTGGACCCAAAAACAAATGTAATCAATTAATTTAACTTAAAAACAGATCAAACACGTTAATTAAACTGAATGAAGCCAAGATTCAAAAGAATATTCCACAAAAAAATTGAAAAAGCCAGCTAGCTAAGCAGGGAAGCAAAACCAAATTCGTACAAAGAAAAACGGATGCTACCAAGGTAATGGTTTCTCTATATGCGAAATTTTCGCATCTGGCAGAAGCCTTCTGATGTTAGGGAAACCTATGTGGCTGTATCCCCATCATCCAGGGCGAATATATATTGCCTTTAAAAATTCTTGAAAAAACTCTATGGCTGTAGCAACAAAAAAAAAATCGAAAAATCTTAAGTTTTCTAGTAGCCAAGCAACTAAAAAAAAAAGACTATATTTTTTTAAAAAAAAAAGAGAAAAGAAAGAGTTACAGAGGGTAGGAAGAACCAGGGGAAGTGACAGAAAGGGATTTTTTTTTTAGGGGAAAAGGATTGAAAGTTTTAAGGGAAAAAATATTTGTTTTTGGGGAGATCCGATTTTGGGGTAGTTGGAAAAGAGGAAGAGAATAGGCAATTTTGGGTAGTCGATCGGGAAAGAGAGTGCAGTTAGTTAGGGTCCGGGTTCGGCTTCCAATCACCACACGGAGAGAGAGAGAGAGAGAGAGAGGAGGGAGAGAGAGAGAGAGAACCCTACGGTAAAAAACGACAAGCAAATAAAATACTTTAAAAAATATACTAAAAACCGAAAACCACAAATATATATATATACATAAATAATTAATTGGCTGATGAAAAACACTAAATGAAAATTGATTTATTAGAAATTGGTAAACTTTGGGTAAAACAATAAAATGACAATAAAAAAAATTACCTAGAGAAAAATTAAATTTCGACTTTGTGAAGCTTGAGGGTGAAGGTGAGATTATAAGATCGTCGAGTTTGTGAAGTTTGAGGGGGAGGGTGAGAGATTAGAGTATCGTTGACTTTGTGAAGCTTGAGGGTGAGAGATTAGAGGATCGTGCTAATA
>NW_018397261.1:1152856-1154480 GCF_002168275.2 Theobroma umbraticum | reverse complement strand
AGATAACATAAATAGATATTCATAAAATATTCATAACACTCCCCCTTGAATATCTATTATATTAAGAATATGCCTCATTAAAACCTTATAAGGAAAAAACCTCATGGGAAAAATTATCCAAGTGAAGGAAAGAGAGTACATAATTCTTTTCAAGGATACGCTTATGAAATACTACCTCATTAAAAACCTTATCAAGAAAAACCCAGTGGAAAAAAACTTAATGAAGGAAAAAGAGTACAGTGCGTATTTTACTCCCCCTAACAATTGCATTATTTAACATCTTTAAAATGGTGCATCTTGATTTTTTGTACCAATTTTTTCAATGTTGCAGTAGGAAGGGCTTTAGTAAACAAATCTACTAGATTGTCACTTGAACGAATTTATTGAACGCTAATATCACCCTTTTCTTGAAGATCATAAGTGAAAAAGAATTTTGACGAAATATGTTTTGTTCGATCACCTTTAATGTATCCTTCTTTTAACTGTGCTATGCAAGTAGTATTATCCTCATATAATGTTATTGGAATTTCTTTCTTGGTTGGCAAACCACACGTTTCTCAAATATGTTGAGCTACTGATCTTAACTAGACACATTCATGACTTGCCCCATGAATTGCTAAAATTTCTACATGATTAGAAGAAGTAGCAACTATAGTTTGTTTTATAAAACACCATGAAATAGCTGTCCCTCCATATATGAATACATAACTTGTCTGGGATTGAGCTTTGTGTGGATCTGATAAATATCCTGCATCTATATAACTGATTAAATCTGATTTTGATGCATTTGAATAGTATAAGCCCATATCCATTGTTCCTTGGAGATATCGAAATATATGTTTAATTCCATTCCAATGTCTTCGAGCTGGAAATGAACTATATCTTGCTAATAAATTCACAACAAATGATATATCAGGTCGTGTATTTCTAGCAAGATACTTTAGTATTCCAATTGCACTAAGATATGATACTTCAGGACTAAAAAGTTCTTCATTATCCTCACGAGGTCGGAAAGGGTCTTTTTTCACATCTAATGATCTTACAACCATTGGTGAACTCAATGGATGTGCTTTATCCATATAAAATCGTTTTAACACCTTTGCTATGTAATTAGATTGATGGACAAAAATTCCATTTGTCAAGTGTTCAATCTGAAGTCCCAAACAAAACTTTGTTTTCCCAATGTCTTTCATCTCAAATTCCTTCTTTAAGTAATTCACGGTTTTTGATAACTCTTCAAGAGTTCCAATAATGTTTAGATCATCAACATAAACAACAATTATCACAAATTCATATCTAAATCTTTTTATAAAAACACATGGGCATATAGGATCATTTTTATAGCCTTCTTTTGACAAATATTCACTAAGGCGATTATACCACATGCGTCAAGATTGTTTTAATCCATATAAAGATTTATTTAATTTGATTCAATAAATCTCTCGAGAATTCAAATTTTGTGCTTCAGGCAACTTAAATCCTTCAGGGATCTTTATATAGATATCATTATCAAGTGAGCCATATGAATAGGCTGTAACTACATCCATCAAACGCATTTCAAGATTTTCATGTATTGCCAGACTAATTAAATATCGAAATGTAATTGCATCCACCACAGGAGAAT
>NW_018397261.1:1152780-1152846 GCF_002168275.2 Theobroma umbraticum | reverse complement strand
ATAATCAATACCAGGTTTTTGGGTAAAACCTTTTGCGACAAGCCATGCTTTATATCTCACAATCTC
>NW_018397261.1:1149423-1152770 GCF_002168275.2 Theobroma umbraticum | reverse complement strand
TTTCGTTTTCGTACAAATACCCATTTATATCCCACTAGTTTTACGCCATTTGGTGTACGGACTACAAGTCCAAAAACTTCACGTTTTGCAAGTGAATTTAATTTCACTTTGATTGCGTCTTTCTACATTGGCCAATCATTTCTATATCTATATTCTTCAATAGATGTAGGTTCAAGATCCTCATTTTCTTTTATAATATTGAGCGCTACATTGTATGCAAAAATATCATCGGCGTTTATTTCATTTCGGTTTCATTTTTTTCCTATCATGACATAATTTATTGAGATCTCTTCATTTTTACTAATTTTAGGTACTTGGATTTCTTCTGGAATTATGCCAAAGGTTTTTTCTGGAGTTTTTGTTTCCTTTTCTTGACTATCTGGAATATTTGCTCTTTTTCTTTTTCGAGGATTTTTATCTTTGGAACCAATTGGTCTTCCATGCTTCTCGCATGTCCTAGACTCATTAGCAATAGGAGATTGTCCTACATCAATTCTGATTGGAGCATTTACAACTGGTATATGAGATTTAGTTACTATTTTTAGGTCAGTAAATGCGTCTAGCAATTGATTTTCTATATTCTGTAAATGAATTATCCTTTGAACTTCTTGTTCACATTGATTTGTGCGAGGATCAAGACTAGGTAATGATAATGTATTCCAAGATATTTCCTTTTCCAGCTGCTTATTTTCTCCCCCTAATGTTGGAAAAATTATTTCATCAAAATAACAATCAGCAAACTTTGTAGTGAATAAATCTCTTGTTGAAGGTTCTAAATATTTAATTATAGATGGAAATTCATATCCAACATATATTCCTAACCTCCTTTGAGAACCCATCTTTGTGCGTTGTGGTGGAGTAATTGGAACATATACTGCACATCCAAAACTTCTTAGGTGGGAAATATTTGGTTCCTGACCATAAATCAATTGTATAGGGGAGAATTTATGATAACTTATTGACCTGATGTGTACAAGTGCTGCTGCATGCAAAATGGCATGTCCCCAACCAGAAATTGAGAGTTTGGATTTAATAAGTAATGGCCTTGCAATCAATTTAAGGCGTTTGATAAATTATTCTACTAGACCGTTTTATGTATGAACATGACTAACAGATTGTTCAACACTTATTCCGATTGACATGCAATATTCATTAAAAGCTTGAGACGTAAATTCACCAGCATTGTCAAGACGAATTGTCTTGATTGCATAATCAGAAAAATGTACTCGCAAATGAATTATTTGTGCAAGTAATCTTGCAATGCTAAATTGCAAGTTGATAATAAGCACACATGTGACCATCTTGTTGATGCATCAATTAAAACCATAAAATATCTGAATGGTCCACATGGTGGATGTATGGGTCCCCATATATCACCCTGAATACGTTTCAAAAATGCAGGGGATTCAATCCTAACTTTAGTTGGTAATGGCTTTATAATTAATTTACCTTGAGAGCATGCAGCACATGAGAATTCAGTAGATTAAAAAATCTTCTAGTTTTTCAATGGATGACTACATGAGTTTTCGATAATTTTTTGCATCATTATTGATCCGGGATGGCCTAACCGGTCATGCCAAACATTAAAATTATTAATAAACTTCTGATTTACTATAGCATAAGTTTCAATCATTTTAATTTTTGTGTAGTACATTCCAGATGACAAAGCGGGTAATTTTTTCAATACACACTTTTTCCCGATATAATAGATGTAATATAAAGGTATTCAGTACCTCTTTCATTCGTTGTCTCGATATAATATCCATTCAAACGAATATCTTTAAAGCTTAGTAAGTTTCTTTGAGATTTAGTAGAAAGTAATGCATCTTTTATTATAAACCTTGTTCCTCCAGGTAGTGAAACATTAGCTCTTTCGGAGCCTTCAATTAATCTTGTGCTACCAGATATTGTATTGAGATTAGCTTCTTCCATTGTCAAGTGTGAAAAATATTTCTTGTCTTTAAATATAGTGTGCGTTGTAGCACTATTTATTAGACATATATCTTCATCATTGATCTTATGTCTAACCAGATGAATATCCATATTTTCTTCAAGAAAATAAAAATTATATATAGTAAGAAACTTACATAAGAGAACATTAAATTAAAACACAAAAAAATCTTCCTAATACATATATTAACTTCTTAATAGAATAATACTAAACATGTCAAGTTCCTAATAAAGTTGTACTAAAACACATTAATAAATAATTTAAGAAATTTCATTATTGAGATTCTCATTACCAATCAAATCATCAATTCGTCCTTTAGAGTGGGCAAAAAAATTAGCAACATCCAAGTGTGTTATATCAACTTGACTATCATCTTCAATAAAATTTGTTTCGATTTTTTTTCCTTTATCTTTTAGTGATGCTTGATAAATTTCAACAAGATGTTTTGGTGTACGACAGGTACGTGACCAATAACCTTTCATGCCACATCGATAACAAACATTTTCTATTTTCTTTTTACTTTGTCCACATTTGTCCTTTTCTTGTATCTCTTCACTATTCATCCACTTCTGATGGGTATTCTTATTATCAGAATAATAATTTGTGCAACCACGATGGTTACGGTAATTATGATGACCTTTTTCATCTCCACGATTATGACCACGACCACAACCAGAATTTGTAAAAGATGTTGCATTCACTTCAGGGAATGGAGTAGAACCAGTTGAGCGAGATTCATGATTTTTCATCAATAGCTCATTACTTTCCTCAACCAAAAAGAGACATAAAATCAGGTCAGAGTATTTTTTACAGCCTTTTTCACGATATTGCTGTTGCAAGAGCACATTTGAGGCGTGAAAAGTAGAGAATGTTTTTTCTAACAAATCAGCATCAGTCACCTTTTCTCCACACAATTTTAGTTTGGAACTAATTCTATATAATGCTGAGTTCTACTCACTTACAGTTTTAAAATCTTGCAATCGCAGATGCATCCAATCATAACGAGCTTTTGGCAGGATTACTATTTTCTGGTGGTCATATATTTTCTTTAGACTTTTTCAAAGATCGACAGGATCTTTTATTGTGAGATACTCAATTTTTAATCCTTCATGAAGACGGTGGCGAAGGAAAATCATTGCTTTTGCCTTATCTTATTAGATGCTTCATATTCTTCTTTAATTATGTCACCAAGGCCTATAGCATCTAAATGGATTTTAGCATCTAGAATCCAAGATAGATAATTCTTGCTGGTAATATCAAAAGCCACAAATTCAAGCTTTGTAAGATTTGACATTGTGATAGCTTAAAAGAAGAACATAAATGTTAGTATTACACAATATCGTAATTGGGAAGTAAAATAATTAATTGGCTGATGAAAAACACTAAATGAAAATTG
>NW_018397261.1:1149262-1149413 GCF_002168275.2 Theobroma umbraticum | reverse complement strand
AATTGATAAAATTTGGGCAAAACAATAAAATGACAATAAAAAAGAATTACCTAGAGAAAAATTGAACTTCGACTTTGTGAAGCTTGAGGGTGAGAGATTATAAGATTGTTGACTTTGTGAATCTTGAGGGTGAAGGTGAGAGATTATAGGA
>NW_018397261.1:1144659-1149252 GCF_002168275.2 Theobroma umbraticum | reverse complement strand
TGTGAAGCTTGAGGGTGAGAGATTAGAGGATCGTCGACTTTGTGAAGCTTGAGGGTGAGAGATTAGAGGATCGTGCTGATAACGTGTTAAGGAAAAATAACTTTAGAAGAACAAATAAAAATAACTTGAAAGAATACTTAAAGAGAAGAAAGAAAGTATTTTAGGGAGAGAAGAAATCTTATTGAAGTGTGTATACAAATGAACTAAGGTAAACCTATTTATAGGCAAATAACCCCTTTACAAGATAAAGATAACACTTAGAAATTATATGGATTATATCCTAATCTAATCTGATTTACATCAAATCTAGATATAGATAACATAAATGAATATTCACAAAATATTCATAACAAGTCGTGATTTTTGGACAGATTTAAAGGTTTTTGAGGGCCATTTGCATGTTGCTAGCAAGAGAATGAGGAAAGGTTGCAGCAGTTTGGAGGGATTTAGAGGTTGGTTGGTGCGATCTTTGGAGGGTCAGCGAGGCAGTGTGAGTTGTTGATCGCCGGTGAGGGAGGAAGTGAAAGAAAGGAAAGGAAAGGTTTTGAGAAAAGAGAGAGTAAATGACGGTTAGAGAAAGAAATAGAAGAGATGAAAATGAGAGAAAGGAGAGCAAAAGAGGATTAAATAGCTAAGGTTAGGGAGTGTGAAATGATACCATTTGAAACTTCCTTGGAGTTCTCCTTCATTGCTCCAAACGACGCCATTTTTGGCATTTCGGGAGCGACTGTACAAAACATGGGATGGTGCATTTTTGTAGCAAATCGTGGGCTTGGCCGGCTTAGTTTGGGCCAATTTAACCCAATCAGGTAAAAGCTTATTCCTTTGGTAGGTTTTGTTGTGATTTGGGCCATTTGTCTTGTTATACCTTGGTATTAGGGTCTAGCTCACTATGTTTAATTCAAATTTGTTTGCTTGGTAATATATACAGTAAATTTTATTACAATGTTCTAATATTTTTTTCAGATAATATTCTAGGATTATAGAATTAAAACACAGAGAGGAATATAAAAAAAATAATGTTAATAGTAGGAAGTAGTAAAAGTGTTTTAAATATTTAGTCACAAAAAATTTTTTTGGAACTCAGTTGAATAAGTATTTATGAAAATATGAAGAAATAGGTAAGTCAAAATATATAGATATATATAAATAGAGAATAAATGTTCAGATAAAATATAGCTAAACTAAGAGATTTTGCTTAGGAAAGAAAAGAAACTAAATAAAGAAGGAAAAGGATAAAAGAAAAAGACTGGAAAGGAAGGAAAAAGGATATAGGAGTAAGTAAATGATTAATAAAAATAAAATAAATAAATAAGTAGAATGAAAGAATAAAAAAAGACATAATAATAATAAAATAGAAGGAAAGTGGATGTTTATTGACAAGGGATAAAATAGTGAGATAAAGAAAATATTAATTATAATAATAATTCTATGTTTTGGGTCAATATTTGTAGCTAAGAAAATATAGAAAATTGAATTTCAAACATTAATCACAAAAAATATATATGTTACACCGATGACGGGACGATTGTCAGAACGTGAGGAGTCACAATTTCAAAGGGAATTCTCCCTAGGCTCGGGAATTAAACTAGGACCCCACTAGTATGATGGGAGGATCCCAATTCTAAATCTCGGTGATTCTAACTTTAAATAAACAAAAACTTATTATATAATAAATTAGTCAAAATATAGAAATGAATATAATTAACATAAAAGAATAAATAGTAGATACTCATTTAAATTGCCAAAGATAAATATAAGATCATAAAAATAATACTTATAACAATAATTAAATAAATATGTAAGTAAAATATTAATGATGGAAATTCATAATAATGAATATATTAGGTTATATAAACTACACACAATAAATTCATGGGTATTATAAAAAGAGAATAGGATAAATAATAAAAAGAGGAAACATCAGATCAAAACATATACAATTATGAAATGAAATATCTTGTTTAAAGGACCATAGAGTTTGAATAAAATTTTTATATAATAAAGGAGGTATACGCTTAAATAACATAAAAATACATATAATTCATAATATGTATATTTATAAAGAAGACAATAAAGAGGAAAACTTTATAGAAATAACAAAGAAAGTATATGAGGACTTAGAAATAAAATATTGAATTTCATAAGCATAGCATGCATCATTACTGCATCGTAAATGTCATGGCATATAGACACTTAAGTATACGAGTATAAGTCCCGATGATGGGATTTTCCAAAAAATCTTACGAAAGCAAGTTTCCCTTGAAAAGTTTCCTAGGTGAGAGGATGTTTCTAGGTCCCACTAGTACGATAGGAGGGCTCAAAAAATATCTTTAATAAAAAGGCTTTTGCTCATAATAGGTTTACATTGACAAAAGCATAATTTTTACTAAAACGCGTACGAAAACCCCGAAGATAGGATTTATTTGTCAAATTTGCGAAGGTAAATTTCTCGAATAATTCTCTAGGTGAGAGAATATCCTCAACTCCCACTAGTATGATGGACAAATCCGAGAAATATCCTCAATAAAAGGTTATTCGTCTAACATTATTTGAATTTATACCATACATTTTACGAATGCATCATGTACACATCACACTCGTAAAGTCAAATAAAACATTTTAATAAAATAGAGGATGAAATAAATGAATAATAACTAAGGAAACATAATAAATTTAAGAATTAAGGCTCCAATAGGATAATCTATAATCATATGGTACCGTTTGTGGCCAATACGTCACATGAATACTAATCTTTCCCCGGGCGTAACCATATTCCCAAACCTAGTCTTAAAAATCGTAGACCAGTTTAAAATTCTCTTGATGGACTTAAAATCAATTTAAGACCTCATCAGTTAGAATTGAATCAATAGGTGGCCAATCACACTTAAAAAAAGATTGGTGGCAACTCCTAGTGTTTCCTCGTGTCTAGCGATCGGGTTCCCAAACTCATACATTACGACACTAGCGTCGTTTATCTCCCCTTTCTCTACATTTCTTTTTTTTTTCTCACTCCAATCGATCTCCTTTCTCTTTCTCTTTCTTCTTTGGCTGTCGACTTTCTTTTTCTCTCCCTCTTTCTTCCTACGGATTTTTTCCTTTTTCTCTTCCCTTTCCCTTTGGCAACTCTCTTTTCTCTCCCTCTTTCATCTTCTACTTTCATTTTCTTTTTCTCTCCCTTTCTCTTTCTTAGCCAGCCACCCTTTTTTTCTCTTTTTATTTTCTTTCTCCAGACAGCTCAACCCTTTACCAAAAACACCAACCTTTTCTCTTTCTTACACTAGTCGAACCCTTCTTTTACTCCCCCAATGTTCTCCCCACAAAACCCATTTCCTAAATCCTTTCTTTTTGTCAAGGTTGGCTCTCAATTTTGAGAGTGTTTTCCTTTTTGGTATTTTTTGTTGCTTTTTTGTTGTGATTTTTTATTTTTTTATTGTGGCTGAGGTAGTCAGTTGATAAAACTTAGGATTTTTTTTATTGTTGGTTTTTGGTTTTGGAAAATAGGTTTGTCCCTTTTGTTCTTTCCCCCCTTTTGTTTGCAATTTGCCTTCCCTGGTTTTCAGTCTGGTTTTTTTATTTTTTGAATCAAAATTTTAGGGTTTTTATAAAACCTAATTGTCCAAATTTTTGAACAATCAAAAGGTGAAATCATGCTCTTCTGAGCATGATTTCAAAGATTAGGGGGCTTTAAGTAACAGAAAATTGACCGAAAGTGACCCCCAAATTCGACTGCCTCAGAAAGCATTGAATGCTAAGTGCAGGCTTGACTCTGGAGACCAAGCCTGCAATTTCTCCTTTTTTTTAGCAATGATTCATTTATTTTAATTATTACTTATTATATTTTTTTATTTAAAAAAAGTGTCTACAATGAATAATAAGTATTAAAATATTGTTACACCAAACGGTTGGCTCCTAAAATAATATTCCTATAGAAAATTTTAACTAAAATGGTGTAACATTTTAGTGTTGCTTGATTGATACCTTCCATATATATATATAAACCAAATTTTGGGTAATGTAGATGGAATTTCATATTTTGAACGAAAAAAAGTTAACTAATCAAACAAAACATAAAATGGATGAGGTAAGTGAATATGTTATCTATATTTATATGTTTCGAATTATACAATTACTTGAATTTGAGATATATGCAAGCTATAGTATCTAGTTTATATTTTGGTAGCGTTTGGTACGGGGAAGTGGGAGCAAATTCCCTGTAATGTACCCAATTAAATTACATTGCAATGTTTGTTTTGTAATAAATTATTGCAATGTATGATTACAGTTCAAAACCAATGCAATCACATTACATTGCACTTTGCAATATTTTTAAAGATATTTTTACCATTTAACTTTGTTATTTTGTTAAAAACATTTTGTAATGTTATAATTAGAACAAAAAATATTAAAATAAAATATATAATATAAGAATCAAAAATTAAAATAAAATAAAATATAAGAAATTAAAATTTATATAACATAGGTAAAAGAAATTAAAATAAAATATTTAACATAAAAAATTATATTAAAAAAATAAAAATAAAGTATATAAGATTATAATAAGAAATGAAAATAAAATATATGATATTAAAA
>NW_018397261.1:1125852-1144649 GCF_002168275.2 Theobroma umbraticum | reverse complement strand
GAGATGATATTATATAAAAATTAATAATATAAATATAAATATATTAAACTTACATTTTAATAAATAGGGTTAATTTTGAAATTTAACATTACATTTCTAGTGAAGTACTTGAAAACCAAACGCTACAATGTTATCTTCCCTGCATTTTAATAATTATTTTGCTTGTATACCAAACACTATAATGTTATTTTCTCTGTAATCACATTGCTTATAATCACATTACTTGCAATTACATTACCTGTAATCACCTTACCTGTAATCACATTACATTGTAAAATAACAAACGCCACCTTTGAATATTATAATGGGATAAAATTTGATTTGGGTAAGTCTAAAATAGAATCTTAAATTTTTATCTTTAATTAGGGAGATACCAATGAAAAATCAGACAAGGGTAAATTACATATAGTGTACTTTATAGATACCACTAGCTCCTTATTCTTGACTTTAGGGTGTGCTTAATGCCGACTTCTCTTTGGTATTATTATGTTCACCAACTCCAGAACGGCCTGTCACCATTGCTTTAATTAAGGTTTCAACATCATACTTAAGGATGATTTTGTCATTGAAAATGAAGAACAGTATTAGTAGATGCTATTAGATTTTCAGTCCAGCTGGGCAAGCCAGTCAAAAGGGATATGCTATAGTGCCTTTTAGGCAAATATGCTACTCCAATAGGACCAGCATATACAGTCCTAATTACAAACTAGTATTGAAAAAGGTCTTTTTATCAGAGAAATCAAATATAATCTACCTTGAGCAATATATTTCTATTTTGTTCACTTGAACAAACAGAGATTTTGCTGTGTAGATAAAGAACAAATCAAATTGACTAAGTAGGTGGAGTTTTCTAGCCAAAGTTTTACAAAGTTCCCTTGTGAAAATTCAGAAATTTCTAAATCTAAAGACTCTTGACAATTTTTTCCATTTTATCTAAATTGGTGCTTTAACTTAAAATAGGTTCACCATTTATACACTAACAATTATTAAATTCTGTAAACATACTATTTTCAGTAAACATTTTACATGTTATTGATCTACTCTTTTTTATTAATTTATTAGTTTGGGATTTAAAATTTTAATGTAATCAAGTTTTTAGAAAAAAAACACCTAAATAATATTACCTATGTCATGTCCTTTTTTATTCTCCATTTTTTTTTCGCTTTTTGGGTATCAAGAAAAAAATTAAATATCAATATTATAAAACAATTTTATATTTTAATTTAAAACCAACTAGAGTCAATTTGAGATGGAAGAATATAATTTATTTCACACACCATAATACCTTATAAAAACAACTTAAAATAATTCTAAGGAAGTCTAATAGAACATCTAAGTTTGGCTGCGAAATTATGCAGAACATAACCTTAAAGAGTATGATATGATATAACTTTGAACTAGCACTACTCAACAAGTTTTAATAATATTATTTATATGCATTTGGAATGGATGTTATTCAAGTTTTCCACCAATATTTACCATTGAACAAAGTTTTAAGTATCTAAACACCTTTTTTTAATCAATCATAAACATATCTAAACATGTATAAACATAAATAATAAGTTTTGGGTTTCAATTTTGTATGGGTTGGGTCATTTAACTGACAGTCAAAATATTGTCCAAGATTATCCTTTCCCAAAAAAGTCCGGAATAATACTAGCTGATGGTAGATTCATATAATTGCATATGCATGTGTAAGTGAAATGGATTGGCAGCCAATTCAAACTTGCCTTATCTATAACTGTATGGACCAAAAATCTGAGTCCCCAGCAGCATTTTGGAGCTGACATATGCCATTTTAGCAAAAAGATGTACAAGTTCCATGCATGATGCGCATATAAATATATATGTATGTATGTATAAAGTTTTATTTACTCAAATCCCAATTTCAAACTAATAAGAAGAAGAGGAACAGTTGGAAAAGTCCTTGCCACACAATATTCTTTGGCTCAGCCTATATAGTCCCAATTGGGAAAGTAACTGGTAATTCATGACTGTCTTAATTATGTCCATTATAATTAATTGTAAACTAAAACTATAATTATTTATGAATCAGTTGCTCTTTAATTCTTTATATAGAAATTATAACTGAAAGAGCTAATTACAAATTGGTAATCAACTTAACTGCTTTATCTCTTGCCATAAATCTAGGGGACTTCTTCTCGGGCCCCAACCAGCTTTCCTTACCAAAAACACACCAATTTGCAGCAAGCAAATTGATACTAACTCCAGTAACCACGCCGACACCAGAAAGCGTTTACACCATAATGATATGATGTTTTCTTCTTCAACACCGCCACTTTTGATAGATGTGCATTCATTTCCACGCTACAAAGTTCGAGGCTATATATATATATATATATATATATGTTATCCATTTCCAATTTTAATTTTGCTCCACAAATAGCATATATAAATAAGGGTTAACTTCACCTCTAGAGTTTTTATTTCTCTTCCGATTGTAATTTCTTGGGACTGTTGAACATTTTCCTATAGATAAATAAATTAACCAACAACAACACGTTTATTGATTAATCATTCAAAGTTAAACCCTAACTCCAACCCTTTCTTTTTCGGATATATACATGTGAGATATGCATCATAAGGTGCAAGAAAAACAGCAATAAAATTCCAACTTATAGAACAGATATATAGGAGAAGAGATGTCTAATTTATTAATAATGATCCAGTACATATATAGCATAATAATACTGTTTACTTGTAATTTACACTTCCTGCTCCTCCCAAGAGAGGGTGTTATCTATCTGCATACACTAGAAAGACCTACCAGATCAAAGGCCTAAAACCACCAAAAACAAACAAAGAACCCCCAAACTTGATGTCCTTCAAAACAACCCAGCACTATCTTCTAAAGACATGTTAATTAGGTCTTCATGAGCCTGAGCCGAACCATCATCCAAGAGCCATTTCTCTATCAATGTGAGAGGGACCTGATGAGTCTCCAGATTGGGCTTGCTCTCACCTTGAAAGACGCTGTTTTCAGGCGTCAAATTGGCGTTCTGATCCACCGACACAGATTCATGAGAAGCATCTGAGTTGGAAGAGTTGAAGCTAAAAAAAGAGTCAAAACCCTCAGGCGTAGTTGCGCTAAATGCTCCTTCACTGGAGCTAGAGCCTGCTGTAGTTGTGTTGTTGAAGGAATTCTGAGTCATTGTTTCAGCTGAATTTGTTTGACGAGCAGCTGGTTTGGGTGGATTTTTCATCCAGTTTTCAAGCAACCGGGATATGTTTTCGGCACTGGATGCATAAGTAGACGCTTGAGATTGAGATGGTTTCAAGTAAGGGTGAGAGAGGCTGAAGTCCCTTGAGTCAGTTGAAGAGTTTGGTTTATCAAGGGACAAAGCCTCAGAAAGGGCTTGTTTAGCCATCCGGATATCGGTCTGAAGCCTTCTCTCCCACTGCCCCTTGGTAACTGATTGTGAAGAAGAGAACCCATCTTGATTTTGGCCATCAACGCCTGTTTGGAACTTTTTCAGCTTCTTTTTCAGATGGGTGTTCCAATAATTTTTTATGTCATTATCTGTTCTCTGAGGAAGGTAGGAAGCTATGGCAGCCCATCTGCACCCAAACAACGAAATTTTCCATTATTACTTAGTTTAGGGTTCAAAAATCTAAATAGATAATATACCCTAATTGAAAAGAAATTTGTGTATGAACTTCTATTCATCATCTTAGAGGAGAGACACGGATTATCTTCTTACCTATTGCCTAAAAGAGCTTGGAGATGGATTATCATCTTCTCTTCTTGTTCAGTGAAGTTACCACGCTTAATACCCGGCCGCAGATAGTTTGTCCATCTAAGCCGGCAACTCTTGCTGCATCTAAGCAAACCTGAAAATCAACATAAAGAAGAAAAAAACTTGTGAATAAAAACAAACCCCTCAAGAAAGCATAGAAAGTTAACCTCACACATCTCTAAAAGAGAGTAATGGAAGGAACCAAGATGAATTAATGTACAAAAAAAAAAGATGCCAGAATATTTATTGCACCTCTTTAATGATCACAACCAACCCAAGGAGATTAAAAAAAAAAAAGAAACTATTAACAGAGATTTTAAAAACCAGGAAAAGGGGATTAAACTAAAATCTCAAGGAAAACTTGTCAGCTCAACCTGGAGAGACTTGTTACCTGTATTAGTAGGAACTGATCTCCAATTTCCCGGTCCATGTTCTTGAATATAAGAAACCAGGATGATATCTTCTTCAGGAGTCCATGGTCCCTTCTTCACACCAATTTTATCACAGCAAGGAGGTCTACCCATGTCCTCTTTCTTCTCTCTTTCTCTCACACTCTTGAGATGAAAATTGAAGATTTAATTTTCTCAAACAAAAAAGTCTTGTTACTATCTTGCGATATAGCTAGAGCTAAAACCTAGAGTTTGAAATCTCTTTCTATCCTAATAGAAATGCTGAGACAAGCCTCCAGGGCAAGGGTTGCCTTGTCTATATATAGATATATATAGAGAAGAGACCCGGTTAGATGTTTACGCTGACCTGCGTAATGAGGTAAAAGGATTTGCTTCCGAAGAGTCAAAACGGACAGCAAAGCGCATTTACTCATTGCTTGCCAAAAGTCAAATATGCTAAGACTCTTTCTCTCTCTGCCTCTCAAAACCGTGTGGCATTCATTGTGGGGTATACTCGGAGGTGGCACCGAAAAGGAGTCCCTGCGCCTAATTTACTGTCTTATCCATTTTAAATGGCTACGTATCATGAATTAGTAAGTGTCCAGTTTTTCCAGGATAAGTTAATTTTTGGCCATTTCCATACAAAACAGTTGGATTCATGGAAATTAAAACACCTCTTCCAATAACTTTGTGATGCGTGCATCAATGGAAAGCATGCCAAGGCCTCAAGTAGCCTTCTTAATTTGCATGAATCAATAGTAATGGTGAAATTAATTTGCATGTTACCCATTTTTAATAAGTGATCAATATCTGGCCTTAATTTTATTACTTGAACTCAAAATGAATATCTTCAATTCAATTTTTAGAATGGACGATTTGAGATTTACGTGATAAGAGAAATTATTTTTTATTAAGTAATTAGAAAATTTTTATGTGTGTATATAATATCATATATATATAATGCATATATAAATTAGAATATTATCTGAAAAGATTATTACTAAATATAGTATTGACCAAGGATACATGGGATACAAAGTTGTCAAAGTCTAGGGGCAACTCACCCTTTAGTGTTGGATTCGGATTTAATATCTGAGAACAAATGGCAAATTGATTTAATAACTTAATTTGAAATCAAGGAAGAAAGAAAATAACTACAACCGTGCAAACTGCATGCCCTACTCATTTATTAAAGAGAGAAGAGAGGAAGAAAGGAAAAGTAAACATTTTCCGAGTTCCAACTTCCAATAGCTTATAGTGACAGCATTTCTTTTTTCTCTCTTTCTTTTTTTTGCCTTTGAAAGAGTCAGATCCATTAATATCCCATAAAGAAAAACGAAAAGAAAGTTAGATTCGTTGAATTAGCAGCGAAGGGATCCAAGCAATGGCATTAGCAATTCCGTTACTTTGTTTATATTATTCACAATAGCATCTAGTTATAATTAATTTCTTGCAAATTAATGGGATTGCATGGCTACTTGTAGTCCTTCTCAAGCAATCAACATCTGCTTTATGAAGATACATATTAGGTAGTGTAACAAGGCCAATTTGTTCGTAACCGAAAGTAATTAATGGCAAAAAAGGAAGCTGTTGGTAACTGTAAGTAAGGCGAGTATCCAATGATAAACCACACCTAATTATCTTTGAAAACAAAGTTTGAGTTTAAATAGCACTCCTCCGACTTATTTAATTACTAAATAAAAAAGTTTTATTGCTTCTCTTATGCAAGAGAAAAGATCATGACTCAAATTTAGAATTTTCAGCTAATCTCGATTCCATCTTGATTGTTTAAGTTCAAGTGAGAGTTTAGTGCTGTCGTTCCCCTGTTCTGTCATAGTTCAAAGAATGGCTCTTCATGGCTTTCTTATGCATTATCGTTTGCTGTTGCTGGTTTAGTTTCATAATCCATTTGCCTGTCCTCCAAGCCTGTATTTGTTTGCACTTAAGGTGCTTCTGGGCCTGTATTTATCTTTGGAGACATTTCTGCTCCTCTTTATCTATCAATATAAATCCTTGTAATTATTAATAGTACTGTTAATATATATTTTTTCCCAAACCCGTTAGAGCAACCTCAAATAGAGCCTAGTTCATAAATGCAAGCGTCCATAAATCATATGTTTTTATACAAGGGTGATTTGAACCCTCAAATTCCATGAATGTAATGTAATGAGAAATGTATGAACAAGTATTGTGTTGATGCTGGGTTTATGTTGCTGAATCTTTGTTGTTTAGAAGCTGTCTAGCTGTCCCTTTATGCTGGGATTATGATTCTTTGATGCTAAATCTTAGTGTGAGACATGGGGAGATGAATTGAGAGTTTGGGTTGCGGTTGGATACTGAGGTGTTACTTGGGTGGAATTGTATTTGTCACCAGGTAATTTATTAGGGGAAGCCAGCTGGTTCTATTTGTTTTATGGTGTACTTGCTTACGGATGGTTGTTGTAAATTGTTTAATAGGATGCGTATCCATCCATTTCTTACAGGACCAATGTCTTTTGTAAACTGGACTTTGCTTACTTTTTCTTTTGGCTTTATATTAATGAATATCACACCGAGCAAAAGAGAAACAGACGGAACCTCTCTTATTTTTCCACTACAATAATTTCAAATTAACCAGCAATGACTAAATCAGACTTGGCTACAAATGATGAGGGGTTTTTTTTTTTTCTTATGGACACTGTTAACAATAAAAAGAATTTTCTAGTCCTAATTTCCTGCTCCCTGCTGAAGATTTAACACGAAGGAATTAATATAGTCCCAAATGGGATAGTATATCCTTATGGCTTATAAATACTCTCGGCCACCTATTGGCTACGATAAAGATTTGTGGTTGATAGACTAAAGCCCTACTGATAAAACTTTGTGGTTGATAGACTAAACCCCACTAAATGAGTATCACATCATTTTATTTGGTTTTCTTTCACAATAATGTCGTTTTTACCTGACAAGCACCTTGACTTCATCGAAAACTTGTTAAATTAGGATTCTCACACCGTTTTCACAAACAAAACCCACAAAAGAAAACACACACACACACAGGGCTTTTCTTTTCTCTCTCTTTTGGGGTTTTTCATTTCAAAATTTTTGCAATACTTAATGTTGATCATGCTTAATTCTAAGCTCACAAATTTTAATGTTACATAGTTTGTTAATAGTGATATTTGGACTCTAGGACTAAACTATTAATAAGTGATTAATTTTTTATTATTTTAATTTGTAAATTAAATAATAAATATTATTTATGAAAAGTTGTGATTGTATTAAATATAACTTTTTGAATAGTTATATAATGAAAGGAAACAATTGTCTACATTAAAAGACATATATGTTCATTTATCATAGAAACAATATTATTATACTATCATTTTCACTTTTATAATAAGTGTGTTAAGGATTTTGTTGTATTTTGGAGATTAAAAATAGCTTAAGGAAAGTATTTTATTCACGTTATCAAAGTCGTATTATTATTCTTCTTAAAATAATAAAAAATTTCTAACATTCTTAAAGTAGTTTTTAACCTTTTTTCAAAATTATTTCGTAATGGAGAATGGGCTAGATTCAAATATGAAGGTTTACTTCCAAAATTAGGAAGTGATCAAGTTAGACAAATTTAATGGAATAAATTTCACTAGATGGAGGAACAAGATGGTATTCCTATTAACCACATTGAGGATTTGTTATATTCTTGAGATAGATCAACCATCAATTCCAGAAGAGATCACGTCACGAAAGGAAATTTGGATGGCATTGGATAAAACGTACAAAAAGGAGAAGAAAAAGGTACGGATAAATTTCTTGCATTAAAATACTTTGAGTTTACCATGATGGATATCAAACCAATTATGGATTCAGCGAATGAGTTACAAATTCTTGCCTCTGAATTAAGTGAACTAGAAATCAAAATCCCTTACTAAGTTCAAGTATAAACAATTTTGTCCAAACTTCCACCTTCTTGAAATATATATAGGAAGCAAATTTTGCATTTTCCATAAAGTTTTACTATTGAAGAGTTTCAAGCTATATGCGTATTGTGGCCAAAAATCATTTTAGAGATGCACTCATTCTTGGATCAAATATAAACCTCATCAATGAAAAAGAAAAGGGTTCTAATAAAATGAAAAACAATAGAGTCTGGAAAAATGACTTTAAGAAATCCAAGAAATTTAAGAGTGATAAAAGACGTTATCATTGTGGAAAGAAGAGGCATTTTATCAAAGAGTGCAAGTTCAGAAATTCTAGTAATCCTAAAAACAAGATTGTTGCTTCTAGTTCTAGAAACAAGGTAAACCTTTTTGAACATGATATCAAAGAAGTTGTTGTGATGGTGATTGAAATGTATATTAGAATAGTTACCAAAGTAGACATGGCTATAACAAAATGTTCAGACTGGTGGCTAGATTGCAATGCTACTATTCATGTTTGCAATGACAGAGGGTAGTTCAAAAGCTATAAAGAACTCATATGACCAGAAGAAATTCTAATGGGGAACCATAATCCTGTTAAAATGCTTGGCAAAGAAACAGTTGAGTTAAAATTTACCTCAGGGCAGAAATTAATTTTACGTAATGTATTCCATGTTCCTAAAATTAAAAAAAAATCTTTTATTTGTACATTTATTATGTAAGAATGATTTTAAAATTATACTAGAATTGGATAAGGTTATAGTATCGAAAAATATTGTATTTATTGCAAAAGGATATTCTTGTGATGGAATGTTCAAACTCAGTATCAATGAAATGAATAATTCTTTTACTTATACTGTTGAGTATTCTTCTGATTTATGGTATGCTAAATTATGTCATTTAAAATTTCAATCTTTAAATTTTATGTTAAAGTATGATTATATTTCATGTCAAAAAGATAGTTTTGAAAAATGTGAAATTTGTGAGGTAAAAATGACTAAGAAACATTTTCCAAAAGTTGAAAGAAAACAAGACTTATTAAAACTTGTACATTCTAATATTTTTGAACTAAATGGTTTACTAACAAAAGGAGGGAAAAAGTATTTTATAACATTCATTAATGTTTATTCTAACTTCACTCATGTTTATTTAATAAAAATAAAAGATGAAGCATTTGACAAATTCAAGGAATTTAAAACTATTATTGAAAATAAAAAAGAAAAGAAGATTAAAATTCTTCAAAGTGATAGAGGAGAAGAATATTTTCCAAACTTGTTTTTTCTATTTTGTGAAGAGAATGAAATAATTCATCATAAAACAACTCCTTATACACCTCAACAGAATGGATTAGTCGAGAGAAAAAATAATATGTTGCTAAATGCACAAGTTCCTTTTAATCTTTAAGGAGAAGCACTCTTGATAGCATGTCATATAAGTAATAGAGTTCCTTTGAAAAAATTACTTATAACACCATATGAATTATGGAATAATGGAAAAAAAATTTTTTTTTGAATGATTAAAGTGTGGGGTTGTATAGCTTATTATAAAGTCACAAATCCTTGTAAGATAAAATTAGTACCTAGAAGCATCAAACGTATTTTTGTTGGTTATGCATAAAATTCAAAAGTATATGAATTACTTGATTTAAATTCTATTGTTATAGTTGAATTTATACATGTTGATTTCTTTGACAATAAATTTATATATAATTCTGTTAATTTTGAAAAGGAAAAGCAAGTTGAAATGGCTCCAACAATTGGTGTAAAAAGAAAAGAAATTAATGAATCTATTGAGTTAAGAAGAAATTAAAGATTAAGAAAAGGGAAACATTTAAATTTTGAATATTTCTATGGATTCAATTGTTTTTCTAATTGAAAAAGATAGAACCAATGTGGTAAATAAAACACCAATTTCGCTAAGTGTTGATGAAGATCTCAAAACTTTTGGTGAAGCAATGTTTTCAAGAGATACAACCTTTTGGAAAAAAGTTGCAAATGATTAAGTGGACTCAATAATGTCTTAAAATGCATGAGTATTAGTTGATTTGCCTTTAGGTTCTAAACCAATTAGATGTAAGTGGGTGTTTAAAAGAAAATATAATACTGATGGTTCTATTCCAACCTTTAAAGCAAGATTAGTTGCCAAAGGTTTCAAAGAAAGCCATAAACTATTTAGATGCATACGCTTCAGTGGCTAAAATCTATTAGAACACTTATAACACTAACTTCGATTTATAAATTATATATACATCAAATGGATGCTAAAACTTCTTTTTGAAATGATGGTTTAAAGAAGGAAGTATCTATGGAACAATCAAAGATTTTATACACTTCTTGCAAATGAAAGAAAAGTTTGTAAATTGGTTAACTCACTTTGGGCTAAAGCAAGCTCTTAAAGATTGGCATTAGAGATTTGACTCGTACATATTATCTTATGGTTTTAAATATAATGGGGCTAACAAGTGTGTCAACTCAAAACTTATCAAAGATTATGTAGTAATAATATGTCTTTATGTTGATGACATGTTAATATTTAACAATAACATGATTAGCACAAATGAAACTGAAATATTTAACATCTATTTTTAAAATAAAGGATTTGAATGAGGTTGATACTATTTTTTGTATTAAAGTTAAAAAACATAATAATTGTTATGTCATTAATCGAAGTCACTATATTGAGAAATTGATCAATATATTTAAACATTTCAATATAACAGAATTTAATACTTCGTATAACTCAAGCATGAAAATGAATAAGAATGATGACCAAGTAATTGTACAACTTTAATATGCTAGTGCTATTGGAAGTATTATGTATGCTGTGCATTGCACTAATCCAGATATTACATTTACAGTTTGCATATTATCAAGATATACGAGTAGACCTAATAAAATTCATTGAAAAGTCATTGGGAGAATTCTTGGATATCGTAAAAGGACTAAACATTTTGGCTTACATTATTCAAACTATTTAAGAGTGTTAAAAGGATACTTTAATGCAAGTTGGGTTGCTAGTGCAAATGATAATAAGTCCACTTGAGGATGGATATTTATACTAGGAGGAGATGCCATTAGTTGGGCATTTACATAACAAACTTGCATCTCACATTTAACATGGAGTCTGAGCTTATAACTTTAGTTGCAACAAGAAAGGAAATGGAATGGTTGAGAAATTTGTTATTAGATATAAAGTTGTGGCCACAACTGATGCCAGTCATTTCCTTATATTGTGATAGTGCTGTTACAATGCTTAGCGCATATAGTGATATTTATAATGAAAAATCTGGACATATTAATCTAAGACATAATTACATTAGAGAATTAATTTCTAATGCGTTAATTAGCATAACATATGTTAAATTTGCAAGTAATTTGGCAAATCCTTTGATGAAGAAAGGTTTATCACCAGATTTGGTAAGTAATACTACAAAAATAATGGGTTTAAGACCTCTATTAGACACCAATAGCAGAAACCCAACATTTAATTCGAAACCTTTAGTTACTAAGTTGATGCATTAATAGAACCCATTCCTCAAAATCTTGTTTAAAAATAGTGCGGTCCATTACGTATAGAGGTTGAATTTATACTCTTAATGGAGTTTGAATATTTTATTATAGAAAGAAGCAATCCAGGGAAATGAGGACATTCATGAAAACTCCACTTACATAAACATAAGGAGTAGTGCTGCTTTAACAAGAAGAATTTGGGAGATTCTCTTGTAAATGTTTATTATGAATAGGATAAGCACATGGCTATTATGGTGCTAAAAATGAACGATCATTTACAAAATATAAATGAGTATTATATGTAGTGTATTTACAATTATAATAGTGGGAGTCGAGATTCAATCTGCAGATACCATCTACTTTATTAGGTTCTGAGATGCATTTGTTAATTGATGGCTCAAATTGAGAGATACAACTATATGCATAATATTCTTTTGTATGAAAGACAAAAATAAAAATATATTTTATAGAAAAAATCAACATTTCAAACTAGCGGGGGATTGTTAAATAGTTTGTTAAAGGTGGTATTTGAACTCTTTGGACTAAAATATTGACAAGCGATTTAGTTTTTCATTATTTTAATTTTCAAATTAAATAATAAATGTTACTTATGAAAAGTGTTTATCAATGAAAAGTCCTAACTCTAATAAATAAAACATTTTGAATAGTTATATTCTGAAAGAAAACAATTGTCTATACTAAAAAACGCATGTGTTTATTTATTATAAAAATAACATCATTGCACTATCATTTTAACTATTTAAATAAGTGTATCAAAGATTTTGTTGTATCTTAAAAGATAAAAAATACCTTAAGAAAAATATTTTATTCACGTCTTCAAAATCATATTTTTTTTCTAAAATAAATAAAATAATTTCTTACATTTAATACTTGAAAATGAGCAGTTGATGGAAATGCATCTTTTTTCATTATCTAAATTTATATGGTAGAGAAAAGATAATGACAAATTCGAAATTACCACATTGATTTGTGAACATCAAAGTTGGAGTAGGGGTGAGTAATAATTAATGCAACTTTGGGTTTAATTGAAGGGTTTTTGGGGTGATAATTGGACTGTCTATATTAGTTATGATGTGAGTTGCGAGAGAGAGAGAGAGAGAGAGAGAGAGAGAGAGAAGAGTGAATCCTGCGCATTGGGCTTGGCCCTTCATTGAATGTACTGAAAATGAAGGAAAATGAGAGCTTAACTTTGCTTCGAAAGGAGCCAGCAATTTATAATTATGAGCCTCTCATATTTATCTCTCAAGCATGCATTTCCTTTCCTATTTGGAATAAAATATTGCAGACATCCTATGGAAACAAACATCATTTGATTTATAAGGTTTATCATAAAATTAAAATCATTTGTAAACAAACAAACTTTAAATAACTGACTTATACAGGCAGAAAGTAACAGTTTTTTATCCTTATGAATTATAATATATATGATCATTCCAAAAGAAAATGATAAAGAGTTTAAAAATAAAAATAAAGATATAAATATTTTTGTTCTTATTTCGCAGGTTGTTGTAATTTTTGTCCCCCTCTTGGGATTTGGACTGTATAACCAAAATCCAAGTCAGAAGTTTTGAAGATTTTCATTTGATTATTGAACCCTAAATCCTAAAGAATCTCCACAAGCTACATCCGAATTAGAAGCGACATTAACCTTTTGGGTGGGAAGAATGATTCGGCCAATCTCAAAGCCCTTTCCGACATGTCCTGGGTTGTTTCAGTAGATGTTCCAAGGCGTCTGCTGCTGTCACTGGGTTTCTGGTGTTTTTGTGTCTTTGGAGTTTGCGAGTCTGGTATGCAAATTTGCATAACTGTTAGACTGGGATTTTCTGTCTCTTTCATACATGTACCACCCAGTTACTCATCAATAAATTTCCTATGCTTTCAAAAGAAAAAAAAAACCCATTTCCGACATGTCAATTAAGGTGATTTAAGTTCTCAAAGGAAATCAATTAGAAGATCCACGTGGAGACAATCAGCACTCTTCAGTTCAGTCATCGGATATTAGCCTAACCAATTGATTGCAACAACAATGGATTTGTTTGCTGATAAATTGTTCATCCATTTTCGAGAATTGATCAAATATCGTTGTCCATGCAAGTCAATGGCCCCTGCAGTCTTGCGACTCACATGTGTACTAAATAAAAGAAGGAAACTTTTGAAAACCCCATGTAAAACCACAATCTGAACTCATATCATACTAACTTCTGCACCAATCAAGTTGCCTTTTTCAGAAAAAAAAAAAAACGTTAAAAGAAAACTTTTTAAGTGGATATTTTTGAAAAAAAAAATAGAATAACTTTCTAATAATGTGAATTTATTATAATAATGGCAATTTTTCACGGAGCATATAAACTAAAGAAGCGCTCACCGACATATTGTAAATTTCATTCCAGAGAGGGATTAGGAACCTAATTTGGACCATTCATTGCCGTAGCATGGATTTGCCATATTCTCCCAATTATTTTGTAAAATGTCCATTGATAACAAATTTTCGTTTTATAATATTGTTCATTTCCGCAGCATAAAATATGTAAAGTTTTTATACAAATCAGGGTAAGTATTGTTGATTCTCGATAGAGATCTGGTTTTCAACAGAAAACGAAAGAGAGAGAAAAGAGGGATGGGTTTGTTTCCGGTTGAATTGCTTTCAATTTAGTGATTAGCAATTGTCCATCATTTCTCTTTGGAATGACGGTCCTTCATGTCACTATTTCTCTAATTACTTGTAGTGACTGTGTCTTGTTATTCAAAAGTGTAAGTTAATTTTCCGTTGTGAAAAACTCTCCCCATTGCATTATGTAGTGTGACCAAAAAGGAAAAAAGAAAAAAACAGCTAGTCAATGGTAAATTAAATTAGTTCATTGAACACATACTCAATACTTCCCTTCATTGTACTCTCCATGTAGGATGTTTATGCCAAATATCATGTGGGATATTTAAATATTATTGAAACAAATAGTACTAAAAGAATAGGAATAATTAACAAAAGCCTCATCATATGGTTCATATTCAAACATTCCTAAATATACGCCACTTGGGTTTCTGTTCAAGCGATAAGATGGGTTGACTTGGGACAAAAAAAAGATTTTGGCTTTTGGTGCCTCATATTGTAATAATAGTAGCTATACTTATTACTTGTTGTCAATCTTCAAAAAAAAATACTTATTACTTGTTGTCAAATTAATTAAAATTAAAAAAGAAAAGAAAAGAAATGTGAAAAGGAAAAGGGGTGAAGACCAATAATGAAAAAAGATATATCTTCTCAAAAAAGAAAAATGAAAAAAGGATATATATCATAGAGAAATCATAACTGAAACTGAACTTTTCATGCCCATATACACACACGCAAGGGATGAAGAGTAGAACACTGCTTTAGAAGATTGTGAAAAAAAAAAAAGTCTTCCCACCTTATCTCCACCATGATTTCCACAGTTCATAGCACGACAAATACAACTCTGTATCATCAAGATTAGGCCGTTAGATATAAAATCAATTAATTTTGTGGTTGATTTTAAAAAAGGTCAACAATAAAAGCAACAGCAAAACTATGCTATCACAAAGGGCAGACTAGGATGGCGAACTTAGACCTGAGGCCATGACTCTTAAATAAACATTTTGACAATTTCTTACTTGAAGGAGTGAGTATTTATTGGGAGGGGTGGCTGTAATGGACATTTCTCAAGCCACAAGGCCGTAGGTGACAAACGAAGACAAAAAAAAAAAAGGAAAAAAAAGAAAGAACTTCTGTAGCGTGACATGCTTCACGTAGCAAAGTCTTTCATTTTACACAAATAGTGACGTAAGAAAACAAAGCACTTTTTTTTATTAGGTTTTGCTTTGAAATTTAAGTCATTGCTGATATTGATAGCACTACGAGCTGAGACAGAGAACAGGTGCAACAAATGAGATTTTCTAGAAATCCTTTTATTTGTCCATTTCCTAGGCCTTGGCCATCTGTCCTTTTAGTTCTTTTTCTTGCCATTCACATTTGCGAAAAATGCTAAAACACTTTTGGGTCATAGGATCAGAATTAGATACATGCATTTGAAAGTGATGAGAAAACGTGACTAGCAGTAACCCATGCTCTAAAATTGTTCATCTTAGTTTGGAAATTTTTTTATTATTATTATTACTTTAGGCAATACGTTTTGTGATTTTTATATATATGGATGAAGACAGTAATGGGAATATGATTAACAAATCAAAGCTCATTTTCTTGTTAAGCAGAATCGATTTACATTGGTTTTTTTTTTGGAGTAAATTAGTTGTTAGGTATCTCTTAACACCAACCATAGTAAAAAAACAGACCCATATGCAAACCGCTATGCTAATTCCAACTGGCTGAATGAATCTAATCTATTTCTATTAGAACTCGGACCTTCAATGTTAGTAATTAAGTCAAAAACATACATTACGATTCGAAACCAATTATTTGGACATGTAATTCTTTTGAATTTTGTTGTCTTATAAAACAAGAATTACTAATTAACAAGCTATAAAGTAGTGCAGCTTTTGAAGCAACTTCATGGTGGGCGCTGCAAAGATTTTCTTTAATCCGTTTGATGATGGAAATTCAAAATCTAATGTTTCTTTTTTGTTTAGAAAACAAATAAAATATGAGAAGAATCATTAAAGTTCAAATTTAACATTAGTAGCACCCGAGCATTTGATTCATTAATTGATGCATTATCCCTTACTTAAAGAGTAAGGTTCGAATTCTCCCTCCTCCAACCATATAAAAAAAAATTAATATTAGTACCTCAAATCCAGTAAGTAAACCTATGGTTGAAGTATGCTTCTATATATATAGTAATTACATCTCATTTTTAAAATAGAATTTCAAGTTTCACCTTCCTCCCAAAAATAAAAAAAGCTAAAATATATATTTGAATATTTTTTATGCATTATAAGTAATATAATCACATATACGAATTTATTTCTTAGAGATAGAAAAAGTCGACAAAACATAAATCTCAATTCTCTCAAATAAGAGTAAAAATAATTGAATCAAATCCAGATTGTGATATAATCATAATATATAAAATTACATGTGCTGTCAATCTTTTAATTGGGTAGTTCAGTGATGCCGAGTCAGTGAACTAATTTAATTAGATGATGCCAGATTCTTGAAAGATCTGAAGTTTTAGCAGGAAAAATGCAAAGAAATCAACATCAAACGCCTTCAGATTGTGTGAACAACTAAGTCCGTTAGAGGCGCAGATAGGACCACACCATATAAACAGCGGGTGATGCGTTAAAGGGGTTGCACACCAGCTCAAATAACCAATCATGACTTTGCTTGGTTTATACATGTAGTTTTTAGGCTACTCACATCCTGGTGCCAGCTTCTCTCTCTACTCATTGGCATAACAGATCAAATCCATTAAATCAGTAGAATGACAATGATCCAACACCAATATCACCTTGCATTCAATTTCAACAAGGAAAATAAAAAAAGAAAAAGAATTATGTATTCAATAAACCAAACTTGTAATAAAGAGGCCTTGCCAAATGTCAAAAACAAGATAGCCGAAACGGCTTTGTGGGCCCCGGAGGCCCCCATGGCATCCATCGACATGGCCAAAATGACACTTGTATGGCTACGTGGGATTTTACATTTAAAGAAGAGTAATTACAAACAATAATTATAAAGGAAATTGATGCATCGAAAAAGAAAGAAGATGGTATGCTAGCTTTTTATAATTCAGGATCGTCACATCCTTTCACTTGTTTTTCCAATTAAATAATACTCTCTTTATCCACCTTAGTCCCTATCCTTATTTCTAAAATTTTTATTAAATAATTATCATCTTGAAAGAAAAATAATCTTATATATAATGATTCTAACATACGTATACCTTGTGACATGTGATTTTGTCATTTTTGAATTTCTAAAGGTTATTTTTGAGTTTTCAATCTAAGTGATGGATGCATTTTCTTTCATTCTCATTAGTCGGTTGGGTTTGTTTCCCCACTCTTTATTTTCGGTCTACATGTTTTCTTAGCAGTGGCGTCCTTTTCAATCAGTTCACTGATTGAAATTTTCTCGTCAGTGAGCGATATTTTTCAGTTTTACGTCTAGCTAATGCGGTAATTTCGAGCCTTTAAGTTTTTGTCTTTTTTGTTCTTTGTCATTAGCTACCTAGATTTGTTTCTCCTTTGTTCGTTTTGGGTTTGCATGTTTTCTCAATAGTAGCGTCCTTCTCGATCAGTCCGTTGACTAAACATTCTTTCATCGAGGAGTGCCTATAGTCTCTCCCCTTTTGGAGTGAAGTCTTAAGGGATCCAGCATTGCTACTTATGGTGGATGTTAGATATGGTAACCCCTCTATTCAATATATCTATGAATTGTTGCTATTCATTAATAATTCTTTCAAATTAAGAGAGATGATTGATACATAAATGAGAACATGTTAGATACATAAATGAAAACTACTAATTTATTGTCCAAGTAATGATAACTTTTTTAACCATTTAGAGTCTCGGAGTAGAGGTGGCTGTTCCTTAGTAGCTTCTTACTAGGTTTTAAATCCTTTTAATCTGAATTGATCACCATCATGCTTGGATTCTTGTATGATAAATGGGCTTTTGCATTTTCTCTTCTCATATTTGGACTTAGCTATTGATGGATAACATTGAAATGTTGGTGCAAATGGGGTTTAGATAGAATTTAAAGAACTGACAAAATTAACTTTAAGGTGAGTCTTTCAATAGACGTCATCTTTGAGACTTATTTCACCCACACCACTCGGTATGCAAAGGAGAATAATGCGAATAGCTTTAGGAATATAATGAAGCCAATTTCTAACTTTGTCTTGCACTTCACAAGAGTAGACCGCAAGATACATCAAAGAGTTTGCAAAGTTGTTTGGCTTTAGAACCTATTTTCTACAGTAAGTTAATTATAAGGAATTTGGATGCTTTTGTAATTGATGGGAACTTAAGTGTTTATATTAATATAACACAACACTTTTCTTGCTCTTGATTTTTCTGCTCGGATTTTATTTTTCATTTGATGTGTCAAAATGGTTGGCAACAAGCCTTTTATATAAGCTTGCAAGTATCTTTTCTTCAAAGACTCAACCTTTTCATTAAGGTACCATTTTGTTTAAAAGACATCTTTGCATTTTGCAAGACACAATCTTTGGATAAAGGTACTATTTCAATAATCATTTTATGAAAGGATGACTATGCATTCCATAAAACATAATCTTTGAGTTA
>NW_018397261.1:1116272-1125842 GCF_002168275.2 Theobroma umbraticum | reverse complement strand
TAATAACTTTTCATATTTAAACTTTTGAGCTGAGGTGTTTTTTCAATTTGTTTCATAACTTTTGGATGTCATTTTATCAAGAGACATAACCATTCACATGAAAACCTACCTGTAATCCCATAGTCACACTATGTCACTTTATGTGACATAATCTTTGAACTAAGATATCTTTTCATTATGTGACATAGCATTTGATTTTAAAAATACACTAACAATCTCTCACCGTGTTCAAAATTTTCAAATACTAACAACTTTGGGAACCTTGTGCGTAAATAAAGGTATCTCGTAGATTTGAACCTTCACTTAGCGAGTGTGGTTGGTTTTAGTTTGAATTGAGTGGTTGACCAAGCATTAAACCGTCAATTCTTTATTTGACTAGATGGGCCACTAAACACACACAAGCTTCCTTTCTCTCTTTGTATCTAGTTTTGCCAGCACATTTTATGGCCTTGTGTTTTGCATCCATTCATGAGTGTTATTAGACTCAAGCTTATAGCTCCTAGAAACAACCACACTTCACTTACATAGGTAGCTCCTATCGGAAGTACTCCGTAATTATAGTACTTCAACATATATATGTTATGGGTCTATTAAGAACTTTTGTTCAACCTTACCTTACATATTACGGGAACCAAGCACTACACACCTTGGGATGAAAAATATAAATTAGTGCTTACAATCATCCATGTGATAGAATAGTTAGTACCCAAGACTTGAGTCAGCCGCAAGCATCGAGGTGAGCTCCCACCATTAGAGATTTAGTTGATAGGTTTAAGATTACCAAGTCCTTTTTTAGACTTTTATTAAATAGATCTACTAAATTTTTACAAGACCTCACATAACTTATAATGACTATACCATCACTAATTCTTTGTCTTACAATGCTATGTTGAAGTCCAATATATCGACTCTTTCCATTGTATGCTTGATTATATGCCTTTGATAAAGTTGCTTTATTATCACAATGTATCAAGATTGGTGGCATTGGTTTAGGCCACAATAGAATTTTATAGAGTAAATCTCTCAACAATTCCGCTTCTTGGGTGGCAGATGCTAAAGCTACAAATTCAGCCACCATAGTAGAGTCCGTTTGACAAGATTGTTTCTTAGAACCCTAAGAAACAACACCCCCACCAATTGTAAAAATCCAACCAGTTGTACAAGGATGACCATTCTATTTAAGTTCCAACTAGCATTTGTATACCTTTTTAAAACTGAAAGAGAACTTGAATAACAAATGCCATAATTCTTTATACTTTAAGTATCTTAGAACTTTATGAACAATATACCAATGTTTTTTACTTGGATTATTTGTAAATCGACTTAGCATCTTAACTACAAAAGCAATATCTAGCCTTGTACAAAACATTGCATATATTAGGCGTCCAATCATCTTTGTATATTCATTTTGTGCTATTGGCATGTCTTTATTAGGTACAAGCTTTAGATTAGGATCATAAAGTATAGACATTGGCATGCAATCTGACTTACCATATTTCATTACAATTTTTCAATGTAATGAGATTGAGACAATGTTAGGCCATTATTGTCTCTAATTATTCTTATGTCAAGAATAATATCCACCACACTCATATCTTTCATTCAAAATTCTATGCCAACAACCTTTTTGTGTTCTCTATTTGCTCTAAATCAGTACCAAAGATTAACATGTCATCTACATATAAACAAATGATGACACCTCTACTATTGTGGAACTTACTATAGACATATTTTTCAGAGTGATTAATTTTGTAACTAGTAGCTAGCACAACTTCATCAAACTTTTAATGCCATTGTTTAGGCATTTGTTTTAATCCATACAAGAACTTTACAAGCTTACATACTTTCCTTTCTTGATCAGAAAAGATAAACCCTTTAAGTTGTTCCATATACACCTCTTCATCTAACTCACCATTTAGGAATGCTGTTTTAACATCCATCTGGTGAATTACCATCTTATGTATAGATACAAGTGCTATGAGCATTCTAATTGTAGCTATTCTTGCTACCGGTGCATATGTATCAAAATAATCAACACTTTCTTTTTTGCTTAAAGCCTTTTGCCACTAGTCTTTCTTTAAACTTATCTATGGTTACATCAACTTTCATTTTCTTTTTGAAAATCCACTTACAGCCTATTCACTTGGAACCTAGTGGAAAGTTTAGCAACTTCCACGATTTGTTTTCCATTATAGAGTCCATCTTATCTTTTATTGATTCTCTTCAAAATGAAGCATCTTGAAACTTCATTGCCTCCTTATAAGTTTAAGGATCACCTTTACTTTCTACATTAAAGTAATAAGGTAAGTATTCACATGTTTCTTTTCTTGTACCTTCTACTAAGTACATGAGAAAATCGGATCCATATGTCTTTGATTTTTTAATTCTTTTACATTTTCAAAGCTCAATAGTTTTCTCACCATTTTTTGAAAATTTATCACTTTTTGTTACTAGTTCTTTGGGTTTTGGAATTGAATTGAACCTTATTTCATCAAAGATAGCATATCTTGATTTTATAATTGTATTAATGGAATATGAATCGTTGGGCTCTATTACCATGAAATGATATGCTTTATTGTGTTCAGCATATCCTATAAATATACATTCAATTCCTCTTTCACCTAATTTTTTTTCTTTGGTTTTGGAGCTCTTATGATGGCTTGACATCCCCAAACTTTTAAACAATAAAGGTTTGGCTTTCTTCCTTTCCATAGCTCATAAGGAGTAGTTTTACTCCTTTTGTTTGGGATTCTATTTAGTATATGGCAAGCTATTAATAAGGCTTCACCCTAAAACCCTTTTCCCAAACTTGAATTAGAAAGCAAAGCATTGATCATTTCCGTAAGAACTCGATTCTTATGTTCCGCTTCACCATTTTGTTCTGGTGTATATGGAGCAGTAATCTCATGAATAATACCAGTGGACTCAAAATACTTGGGATCATAATATCCTTTATTACTTCATAAACATTTGATAAGCCATTTATAATGCAATTCAATTTCATTTTTATAAATTCTAAATTTCTCCATTGCTTCATTTTTAGTATGCAATAAATAAACATAGAAATATCTAGAAAAATCATCTATAAATGTTATGAAGTATTTCTTTCCACCAATAGATGGAGTACTAAGCATGTCATAAACATCAGAATGTATTAATGCAAGTAATTTGGAGTTTCTTTCTACCTTAGGAAATGAGTTTTTTATGATTATAGTAACCATGCATGTCTTGCACATATCATTATTTACATCAATGTTGTGTATTAACTCTAATTTAGCCATATCATGCATTCTTTTATAATGAACATGACCTAATCTATTATGCCATAAATTAGACAAAGTTGCTTTACTATCATGAACATTAAATTAGGCATCAACATAAGTAGAACTGGTAATATTCTTATTAATATTAAGTTTGAACATGTTTTCACAAAAATATCCACTTCTCACATATTGTCTACCTTTTGTAAGGATGAATTTATTTGCTTCAAATACTAATTTGAAGCCATACTTATTTAACAAACCACCTAACACAAGGTTTTTTTCTAACTTTCACTACATAAAAGATATTGTTTTGTACAAGTATTTTTTCCAAAAGTAAACATAAGTTTCACAGTGCCTTTTCCTTTCACTTATGCAATGAAAAAAGTTCCCATGTATAGCACAGTTCCATCATTAACTACTTCCAAAATCTTGAAGAAACTCTTGTCATTGTATACATGATGAGTTACACCAATGTTAATCCATCATGCTCCATCATCTTGGAGAAGAATGACCTCAAAAACCATAGCCACAAATTTGTTGTTGTTCACACTTTGTGTCTTGCTTTTCAAAAGTTTACATTCCGCCTTAAAGTGTCTAAGTTTGTTACAATGGAAACATGGCCCCTTTTTGTTCCTTTTGATCTTATGGCTGTTGTCATTCATACCCACGGAATGTTTTTTTTTTGTTGCATGAGACTAGTTTGTTTGATAGTTCACGTTCCATCACATGGACCTTCGAAGTCTTAAGATTCTTTTCATTAGAATCCTTTTCTTTTTCATCTTGCTTGACTTCTTCTTGCTTGCGATAATCTTCTTTTATTCGAAGATGATTACCAAGGTCCTTGAGAGACATTTCTTTTTTTATATGTTGTAGAGTTTTCTTAATGTCTCTCTATAAAAGGGGAAACTTATCAATTATTGAAGATACCATAATAACCTCATCCATTTTAAGACCATATTTCTTAAAGCTATTTAGAATGCATTCAAGCTCATGCAATTGCTCCATAATAGAATGATTATCAATCATTTTGTAATTATTGAAATGACTAACCAGAAATTTTTTGCTACTTGCATATTTTGCCATGTATCTTGCTTTCAATTTGTCCCAAAGTTGTTTTGCATTAGCTTCATTCTGGTACGCATCGAACAATGCATTTGACATTCCATTAAGAATGTGTCCCATGCATATGTAGTCATCATTATCCCATTTTGGCCTCATACAAGTTTGATCCACGAATTCTTCACCACTTTCTTCATTTGGTTTTGGTGTATCTAGAACATAAGCAACATTAAAAGTTGTAAAGAGGAAGCGCATCTTTTTCTACCATCGAATTAAGTTTTCTCCTTTAAATCAATCCAACTTGACAATGTTTGTAGCTATCTCTTTTAGTGAAGCCATTTTGAATACCATGAAAATAAATCTTAAAATTGTTGGTGCAAATGGGGTTCACATGAAATTTAAAAAACTGATAAAATTGACTTCTAGGTGAGCCTTTCAATAGAAAAGCTATCTTTAATACTTATTTTGTCCCCACCACTCAGTTTGCAAAGGAAAATAATACTAATAGCCTTAGGGATACAATGAAGCCAATGTCTAACTTTCTCTTGCACTTTATGAGAGTGGACTACTAGATACATGCGAGGGTTTGCAAAGTTATTTGGCCTTAGAGCCTACTTTCTGCAGTAAGTAGATTGTAAGGAATTTGGATGTTTTTGTAGTTGATGGGAACTTAAGTGTTTATGTTAATAAAACGCAACACTTTTCTTGCTCTTGATTTTTCTACTCTTGTTTTGTTTTTGATTTAATGTATCAAAATGGTTGGCAACAAGCCCTTTATATAGGCTTGTAGGTGTTCCTTGTTCAAGAGCACAACCCTTTCATTAATGCACTATTTTTTTTAAATGATATCTTTACATTTTGCAAGACACAACCTTTGGATAAAGGTATTATTTAATAATCATCTTATGAGAAGATAACTATTCATTTCATAGAACATAATTTTTGAGTTATAATTTGAAACAATAACTTTCCATATTTAAACTTTTGAGCTAAGATGTTTTTTCAATTTGTCTCTTAACTTTTGAATGTCATTTTACTAAGAGACAACCATTCACATGAAAATCTACTTGCAATCCAATAGTCACACTAGGTCACTTTATGTGACATAACCTTTGAGGTAAGATAGTTTTTCATTATGTGACATAGTCTTTGATTTTGAAAATACACCAACATAAAAAGTCTTGAGGAAGTTATAATTTGTTAATGGTTTTCATTATCCAATAATATGTTCCATTATGATATTGAGCAGGTAGGTTAATGTCAAGGTAAGGTACTTTAAAGGTGTTGCAGAGATAGGTTTATCATGGGGTAGGAGGATTTTACTGCAACTAAAATATTGAAAAGGTAAAAGAAATCTTTTTGTTTGTTATCATTATGTCACTACAACTACTCCAAGAAAATTTTAATAAGTCTCCATTGGAAATTGTTCAGGTTTTTTATCCTTTGTTTGTCAATGTATAGCATCTTTTTCCCCATTATGTAGATTATGTGCTCTTTAGTAACATGTTTTTACTTGGCTTATATATAAGAGTTTCTTATTGTTATTCTTATTAAAATCAAACCTATGCATTCTTCGTTTCTTTATTTGTTATTTATTCAGTTGTAAACATTCTGTTTTTATTTTGTCCATGATCTATTGTGTAAGTTAAAATGAGAGGACCTTTGTTTATTTGAGTCTAATGAAGGTTTTCTCTGTCCTTTATTGTCCAGTTGTGAGAAAATGCATTAGAATAACATGAAGTTACGAATCTTTTTGGGTTTTATGATCTTTCATTGTTCAAGGAATAGAGAACAAAAGCTCTGCTAAATGTTAGCCTAGTAGTAATCTGGTTTGTCTCTCACTTTCTTGTAATGATTATGAATGTTCACTTAAGGCAAAGGAACCAAAGTGTTGTCATGTATTTCCTATTGCAAGCACCAATGATATAAATGTTTCCTTATGGAGATTAATTTGGCCAATGTGGTTAATATCATTAATTCTTTTAATGCTATGTTTATGTGTTACGGAAATAAATGAAAGTATGAAAAATCAAGACTTTGAACTTAAAATATTTGTTAATGTTTTGGATGAGAGAAATTTAGCTAAATAGAAAACCTTGTCTTAATCAAGATCTATTTATTGTTCTAAAAACTAAACTAATTGGAGGATAAGAATTGACTTAATATTCTTTAAGTCACTAATTGTATTATTTTTTGAAGACTAACATTAATGATATTTCTTTTCTTTCCAATACTTACTATGTTATTTCAAAATATTTTTTGATAAGGAAATAGTTTTACCTATGTTGCCATATTAAAGACTTTGATTTTATAGAAGGTTTGTATTACATAGGTTGCAAAATATGTATGAAGACATTGCAACAAATAAGAGATAGTTTCTAGTGTCCAAATTCAAAGCATGGAGAGCAGACACCACATTTATGGTATAACTAATTATAATAAAATACAATAACGATTAAAAAATCTTTAAAATGTTGTTTTCTACATTTAATCAAATGTTTATTTTTCTTTGTTTCATTAGTTACAAATTAATTATCACTGTAGAAGACAACATTGGTAGTAAGACATTTCTAGTTTTTGGTGATGATGGTGAAAAAGTGGTCAGTGCATCAACCACCACACTAGTTTTTTGCTAAATCAATAAGACAAATATGTTCTTCCTTCCCCTATCTCAAAGTTAATTGATCAACGAAAGCTTTTCACACTACCAAAAAACATATTTTTTCTGACAAAATTTTTCGTTGGAAAAAGCTGAAATTCCGTTGGAAATACCTTTTCCAACAGATTTCCAACGGAAAAATCTGTTAGAAATTTCGTCGGTAAAAGTCTCATCGGAAATACTTTCCATTAGAAATTCGTTAGAAATTTCAAACGAAAAATTCCGTTGGAAATTTTCGCTAGAAAAAATGAATAATCTGTTAGCTATCCCTTATTAATTCCATTGGAAACAGAATTGTTTGTTGGTAAAGCATTTCTCACGAAAAATTCCGTTGGAAATAATTCCGTAAGAAAGGAATTTCCAATAGAATTCCGTTGAAAAAGCATTTCCCATGAAAATTTTCGTGGGAAAAATTCTATAACAAATATACCAAATCCTATGACAATTGTGTGACAAAGCATGCTTGATTAAAACTTAAGTAATATTAGAACCTTTCCTCTCCACCACTGAAGATTACGATAAAAAGCACTAATCAAATGCACATAAAACAGTCAATGATAGAATAAACTTCTCATTAAATTATGAGCAAAAATGTATTTTGGACAAAATAAAGATATAAATAACAGGTTCATATGAAAGGCACTAGTTCCCTAATAAAAACAGCAACCTATCAACCATAGAAGACAAATTGATAGTTCAGTTTCCCCTCATCTAGGTATTGGTGGCTCTGGTGCATATTTGCTGGCTGGCATGAGCAGAAATCATCCTAATGGAACCTCTTGCCATCAAATCCTTAGTTGCCCTACGTGCCAATGATCCATTGATCTGACAAAATGGAGAATAAGTAATCAAACCACCATTACCATTAAGATGCCAAAACTAATAACATACTTCCACAATCAGAAGAGGAATGGGGAATTAGTAACTCCACTAATACTATTACAAATTGAAGGAATGCTACATACTTCTTGGTAAAATAGATGCAACTAACAACTACCAATCAGACAAATACAAGCAGAAAATGGATCATAATTGTCAAAGTACAAACCTACTCCTGTTCTATACAATGGATCTTACATTATTTTGATTACTAAATCATGGGAAATTTGTGCTCAGTCTCAATCTCAAGTGAGAACACACTCTCTCATTGCTCGAATTGCAAGTTACACATAGTAACTCTTAAAAGGCTCTGGTCGTAATGAGTATTTTATACTCAGGATATCTTACATTATTTGATTCGATTAAATAGAATTAAGATATTTTAAAATTAGATTTGAATAAAATTTAGACTAAAAGTATTATTGGTCATGATTTCAGATAGTTTAAAATAGTGATCATAAAATATTTATTATCCCAACTCAATTACAAATTTTCATTTTATTTATTATTATTTTTTGTTTATAGATTACTTATAATAAATGTGATATTTAATAAAATTTATTAATTATTGTAAATATGATTATTTTTTTAGTTTTATATATTATTATGTTAATGGGAAACACAAGTCCAATTGATTGAAATTTCACTTCTTAAAGGAAAGGCATTAGCATATTAGAAGGGAATAGGCAGAGTGGCATGAAGGCTGCAGAACAACATCATTACTGTTTAAATGCTTCCATTGCTATTAGAAAGACACTTTATATATCTTCGATTTGTTCATATATTTCAATACTACTTTTTGCTTTCTGATCATACAATTGTCATCCTTGAGTATTTCTCCGATCTAGAAACAACTTTTGAACCTAGTGTTAATGGGCATAACAGTGTTTAAAAAGGAGTTATTCCACCTGATCTGTACTACTCCCATTTGATGTGAGTAATGACCACTTTTTTGTTTACAAAGTGAATTAGTTCATGTCCCAATTATGGTTATTGCTTCAGTATAAACATTGTTTGTTTAATGTTCAACTTCCTCATGCTTACAATGTGTTGCATATGCTCTAAGTTTTCTCCTTTAGTTTTGTGATGATGACTCCTTTAGTCCCTTGTAATGACAGATAGATGTCTTTGTAGGCCAAAATCTCACTAAAATGTATTACCACATTTGTAACAATGGCTTTGTTATGTATTACCACATATAGATGTCACGTTTGGACGAGACTTGTGTTTTGCTATCAAAGATTCTCAACAGGGTTAGGACTTATGTTTGTAATGATGACTTTGGTTTATGTTATGCAGCAAAACATAAAATTGACCCACGTATCATAATTGTTCTGAACAGCAAAACATAAGATTTGAAGTATGCGTAATTCATTTTCATGTGTGAGTTAACTAAGCTATCGATATAATTATTCTGTCTAGAATGCAGAGCTTTAACTAAAGCTATTATTGCATTGAGATTTATTGAAAGCTGCAGTTTTTCGTGGGAGACAGACAATCTATGCTTTTATTTATTGAAACTAAGAAAATACCTAAAGAATCTAAACAGCAGCAAACTTGTGAATTATAGTTTTCGATAGTATTGGGTGCAAGTTCAAAGGCTTTAGCAGCAAATTCGCATTCTATTGAAAAGAAAAACTATGAGATTCCTTACTGCTTGTCAAATATTGCTACAGCAATGAGTTTATGCTATGCATCCAGGATTATCAA
>NW_018397261.1:1116096-1116262 GCF_002168275.2 Theobroma umbraticum | reverse complement strand
AGATACATGAAAATGAAAGAGCACGAATCTTATTTGACAATTAATTAAACCCTGTGCATGTATTTCAGGTCTACAAATCTACTCACATAAGAAAGATTGTGAATTACGCAACTTAACATTTTGCAGTTTCTATGAGATAGCCACGAGCACCTACCTTTGATGTAAA
>NW_018397261.1:1115505-1116086 GCF_002168275.2 Theobroma umbraticum | reverse complement strand
CAAAATGTGTACTTAACTCCATCAAGCTTTCTTGTTTTAGACGTGCAATGAATAGCTTCACTTGTACAGCCTAATCAAAATCAAAAACAAAAACAAGATTTAAGGAGAAAATTAGAAATTATGTGACTGAACATAAGATAAATACGCACGTCAGGAGCATGTTGTCGTCTGTCAAATGGGTAGCCAACAATGAAGCCCATCAAAGAAAGTTTAGAGTAACAAATGAAAGAGCACAACTCCCTTAAAAGATTCCACACAGCAATGTATCAGAATAGAAGTAGTCACAGAGTAGACAAAAGTTACAGGTACGGACAACTTCATCAAACAAAAATTAAGCAAAAGAAGAAAAGGACTTTGTTGAACTTACATCATCCAAGCAGAACTCACACTAGAGCCCACATCTGCAACCCCAACTTCACAAAGATTGCGTGGGTTGTGCCTTAGAACCTGAAATTTGTTGTGCCCCTTTTGGCAGATCTGACCTCACCTTGATAGATGAAAGGGAATTGAAGATTTTAGTAGAAAAAACAACACTGCAAAGGGAGATTCGCATCAAAACAAAAGAATTTTGGGCAAGTGAT
>NW_018397261.1:1115422-1115495 GCF_002168275.2 Theobroma umbraticum | reverse complement strand
GCAAATGGGTTTCAACATTTGCTCTTAGGAGAAGAAGGGGAAACAAAATATAGAGATTTGGGGAAAGGAAGCC
>NW_018397261.1:1115054-1115412 GCF_002168275.2 Theobroma umbraticum | reverse complement strand
TTAGGGATTAAATTTAATTAATACTTTAAGTTTAATTAATAAATAATTTTTTTTAATTCATAGGGAAAGGAAGCGCTAGTTTTTGGCTTCAGCGCTGCAGCGTCACTCCTCCAACGCTGCAACGCTGAGCTCTCGGGAAAATAATCTATTGGTTCCTTTCACTAAGGCTTAAGGCTTATTTTTAATATGTTTGTTATCATTTACTAGAAGAAATTGCTTATCAAGATGGTCAAGGCCTTGGCTATATTTCTTTTTTCCTTAGTTCGAATCACATTAACAATAAAATTTGTTTTCTTTTTTTGAATTATTTAGATGGGTATCAATTCTTTTGTTTATTAATTATAATATATTGTTTATT
>NW_018397261.1:1107438-1114954 GCF_002168275.2 Theobroma umbraticum | reverse complement strand
TAAACACTAAATTGAAATAAAACAATACCAAATAATTTGAGTATAGTACTTTAATTGAATTAATTAATGCTTTTCTCAAATAACATAGAAGATCACCAAGTGATATTGAGCTTGCATTTATTTTTATACATTTGATTATGATTATAAAGCATGAGGATGACTATGGACTTAGACCTTAGAAAATTAGGTCATGGTTAGTTAAATTTATTACTCATAGTATTTATTTTAAAATAAAGTTTGCGTACCCTACCTTATCTCTATTTCCTTTGGGTTGTAAAATTATTTTCTCACCTAACTCCCATCGAATGTAACTCGAAGTTTCTTGATTATAAAATATAATTTGTTACATCAAAGTGTAAACCCAGGGTCAAATAGAAAAATTTTATAACTTGAAGATGGAGATCCAAAGGCACCATGGAGATTCAAGGAGATTACAAGCAAAGCTTAAAGACGATGTTTGTGTAAATCCCCTAGGAATTTGATGCATTCATTTCCTTAATGGCTCCAGGAAATTAAAATTAGTAAAGTCCATAATCATCCTAGTAGTTAGCATGAGATAGATTTACATTTTAGTGTATATATATGATATAAATGAAATGCGATAACTGCGATGCATGTCAACAGTGCCATATCAATGGGACCTTAATTAATGAATTAATAAATAAAATCCCTCATTAAAATATTGTGCAAAAATGTTACCTTCCACCATATAACAAGATTACTAGAATACTCTTTTAATCAGAGGCTCGTTGAGTCACTCAAGGCCAAACTTTTACACGAGTACATTTGAGTTATTGTTGGGTCTTACTCAACTATTACCATGTTGTTTAGATGTGTCACATATGACCGCATAGTATTAGAGGCATAGTTAGAGAAAATGTATACAATACATTTCGATAAAGACTTGTCGCCTAACTGATCTAGGATTTGTATAAGATACAATTAGTAAGCTAAGTTATCTATCTAATTAGTTTCATTTTGGCTTATTGAGTCACTCAAGGTCATGGTGGAATGAAAAGGGTCCTAACTCAACAAGAAGTTTAAAGGTTAAATTTCTCGAAATAGTAGAGAAGGGCTATTATTTTGATAAGATGTTGAGAATAATCATATAAGATTTTAAAACTTTTGTCTTATGATTATATAATTTGCGTTAATGACTAATAATCATATATGTTGACTTATATAGGACATAAATCTATCATGGCGAATATTTTGTCAGTTAGAAGTATACTTGATGCAAACAAGTTGACAAGTCCAAATTTCATTGACTGGTTTTGTAATATTAAGATTGTCTTGAAACAAGAGAAAAAGGCTTATGTCTTTGATGGTCATGTTCCCGAGAAACCTAGTGATGATACTACAAATGAGAAAAATGAGGCCTATAGAGTTTATATGGATGATCTTGATCAAGCCAATCAAGCCACAAGTGTGATGTTGGCTATTATGGCTCTAGACCTTCAAAAGCAACATGAAGCTATGAATGCTTTGGATATTATCCTAAACCTTAGAGAAATGTTCGATAAGGAAAATTGCACAAAGAGATTCGATATTTCAAGAGAATTGTTTCGATGTAAGATGTTTGCACCACAAGAAAACAGATATTTTTAGACGAAAAAAATTGAAAAATTTTCATTGGAAATTTTTAATGGATTTCCAACGGAATTCTAACAGAAATTTTTGTGATTTTTTTGATAGATTTTCGACGGATTTCCAACGAAAATATTCTAATGGAATATTTAGAAATCTGTTAGAGATTTTCTTAGTGCAAAAAAAATAAAATTCTCCCACCAAATTTTCTGACAAAATTTATAATGGATTTTCGTTGGAATTTTCCAACAGAAAATTATCTATTAGAAATCCATTTGAAAGTTTAAGGACAAAAAAATTTTAAAGTCTGCTAAAGTTTCCAATGGAATTTTCCATTGGAAAAAGCTATTACCAATGGAAATTTTCCAACCGAACATTCCATTGGAAAATTCTATTGGTAACACTATTTTTGAAAAATTTTTTACTTAAAATATTTTAAAATTTTTATAAATTTTATTAATCCTTATAACATATTAATAAAAGCAAATATATACATATTGAAGTTTATAATATTTAAAAATTTAAATATGTTTTCCTTTGCTTTTTTTTTTATATTTTTGAAAACTTTATTGAATCATAAATTACAAGTTAATAGTTCCAAATTCATTAATTTTATAGCATTAAAAAATTATTAAAAAGAACATAATAAATTTTTTAATTTTATAAAAATAGATGATAAGATCTAATAATAAATTAAACAAAAAATAATAATACTTTATATACGTATTAATATTAATTAGCTAATATATATAAATTAAGAAGATAGATATATAATAAACTTATTAATATAATATATTTAAAATATATTAGTTTATTATATGTACGTATACAAATTAGAATAATAGCCATGGAATATATATCTATATATATATATAAACCTGTATTATTCACAAAAATAAAAATATGACTATTGTATTATATGAAATAAAGTTATATCTTTAATTGATATAACTTTATAGTTATATATATATATTGTGTGTGTGTATTATGTATGTTATATGTATATGAGATATTAAAATATCCTACATATATATATTAATATGTTTTATATTTAAGCTTATAGTAAATTTTATTTATATGATTACAGTTATTAATTTTATAAGTTATTATCATAGTTTTTATAAAATTATATTGACAATTAATTATACAATCTTTGTAATATATATCAAATTATAACATATAATTTGTATCATTAATATATATATAAATATATTAAGTAATATAGCATTATGCTTTACATTGATTAAATTCATATAAGATCATTTTAATATTACTTTGAGTACTTCATGCTTTACGATTAGTTTCATATTATAATTTTAATAATTGAAAGCATGAGTACTATTTATAAATAAATAAATACACATATAACACCGTATATAAGGTATACAAAAATAATAATGCTTGATGTATATTAATATTAGTTAATATAAATTTAGAAGAATTGAATGTAAGCTTAATTAATAATATATACTTAAAATATATTAGTTTTTTATATGTACATATACAAATCATAATCAGAGTAATTTAATATTAACTATATATTTGTTTATTTATAAATCTATATTTATATGAAATTATAAGTTACATATTTTAAATGGTACAACTTATATGTTAATATGTTTTTTTATAAATTATGTCATTAATTTCGTATATATATATAAAAGCAATATATATAAATGTATACTATTAAAATTAACATATTATGTACTTATTATAAAAAAGTAATTAATATTTTACAAAGTAATAAATTTAGTTAGCAATTAATAAACAATATATTATAATTAAATAACAAAATAATATTGATTTTAGTTTAATATAAATATATTAAAGTTTTATTATTATTATTATTAATTATTCATTTATTATATTATAGCCAAACATTTATGTTTATCATCGGAAGGGTTCTTGTTGGAATTTTGGGATTCACGGGCTTTATGGGGTTTGTCTTATATTTTCTTGTCATGGTAATTACTTCGATTGGACTCATAGCCAAGGCAAAGTTCTAAATTCATGCATATTTTGATAGCTAGAACCGGATTATACTTGATGGCTTCATGGGTGGGCTTATGTCATTCGTGCTATTCTGGACATATGCCTATGACATTGTGCATATATTTTGAAGAAATATCTACTACATCTCGCCCAGAAGAGAAGTTGGCTCATTGCCTCAATTGCTGCCTATGACATAATCTTGTTATCCTTGTAATTCGCAAGTTGATTCTAATAGTTTTGTATCAAACCTTCAACCATTACAAGGTTTACCAGTTGATTTCCTTTCTATTACTTTTACCATTTAAAGACTATATCTAGCTTTTTTTTTTCTTTTCGAGAGAAGATCTCTAAGAGAATGAAAGAAAGAATTTTGAACTAAAAAAAATTCATTTATTAATAAAATTTAAAATATTTAAATTTGTGTTACTATAAAGACTTGAACTTGTGTCTAGATGAAAAATAAACTAAACTTTAACCAACTCTACGACCCATTCAACTAATTTTAAAATTTCCCAACTTAGTCTAAAAAAAAAAACCAAACCCATATGACTCAAATACTAATCCCTAACCATGTGTGTGGCTCACTTTCCCCAAATCTCTTAACTTTGTTTTCCCTTCTTGTGTTGAGACTAGAAGCTGAAACCCATTTGCTGGCTCACTCATCATTTTCCCAAAATTTTTTGTTTCTCTACCTTTGCTGTAAATCTCCCTTTCTTGTGCTATTTTGAAGGATCTTTGTTTTACTTCTTGCCAATATTTGCACTTCCTCTGTATAGATGCTCAACAAAGTCATCAAATAGAAGGTGATGGTCCACAAGCCCCAAGATCAACTTTGCCAATTGGTGCAGATCCTATTGCTAACAGTTTAAGAGTAACGCCTGTGAATATTGACAAGGATTTACTGCATATTGTTCTTGCCATTTCATATGCGAAAGAGCCTGACCAAATTTTGTCAAGGTTAGTTGTTGCTTCTTGAATCTCTTACCAAATCTGTAGTCATCGAAGTAACTAGGAAGAACAAGCGAAGTTATAAATCTATTTCATGTAGGAGATTGTGTCTTGATTCTCTGACTCCCTTTGCATGCAGTTTCCATCTCTCATTCTCTTTTTTCTATTAAAATCTTCAATTACTCTTATTTATTAAGTTGAGGTTAGATCAGCCAAAAGAGGCACAAGAAATTTTAGGTTCTAGGGTTTTTTATTATCTTCTCATTTATTTGATCTTTCTTTTTCTCTCTCTATGATAATTTTCACTCTTGAAAATCTTAGGTTTAATTGTTTTATTTTTCTTTTTTTATTGATTGTATTTGTGAGCTTTATGTGCAGATCTTGGGTTTGTACTTTTTAAGGAACCTAGGGAAAAGGAAAAAGAAAGAATAGTTACTGAATTATTTTGGTTTGTGCATTTTGATTGGCAATTTTGTTAGATCTCATTTTTTGAGTTTTGAAATTTTTGATTGAGAAGAGTTTGGTTGTTTGATTGGTATGGTGGCAGGGCGAGTTGATTTTCCAAGGAAAATGGTTTGGAAGTTGAATCAAGGTCTTGCTCATGCTGCTCTCGATAAGAGTGGATATAATTACCTATATAATGGGAAGAATTTGGTTGCCCAGAATAAGAATGGGTACAACTTTGGTCCTAAGCACAAAATCTAAAGTTCTAGCTTTGTTTATGTGTAGCTCTAACATCTATTATACTCTATTTATGTGTAGCACACAACTGGGTTATACATGTAGGAGCTTTACACATTCAAAAACCACCAACAACGACTAAAAGAGAAATAATAAAGGTAACCTCAAAAAAAATTGAAGAAAAAAACTTTGGTTGCTAGTAATTATTTCTTGTATGCATTGATAAAGACAACAACATAGCCAAATAAAGAAACAAACAAAGAATCACATTTGAATAGTTGCTCAAAAAGAGGAAAGCACTAGTGTAATTTAATAAAGCATTGCTTAAATTACAAAAATAGTGTAGATGATATTTAAGTCATTTAATAAAATTTATTAATGGCGTTTAAGATTTTTGGTGAATTATAATCAAAACAAAAATATAAAACAATATTTTTAAGAAAAAATATTCAAAATGAAACTGTTTCTCTCTCTTTTCTTTTACCTTTGAAATGGTAGTACTTTTTTTAAATTTATTTTTATTATATTAGTTATGTGCTGTACACTACATGTGTAAACCAACACATACATGTACAATTAAAAAGTCAGAATTATATTAGTTATGTTTTTTGACTCTACTCTTTTTCATTTCTTTTCTTGCTTAGTTCCTCAAAATCCACACATCTTTTTTTTCCTGTTGAAACAGCTGCTTCTTAGTTTGAGCTGTATGCAATCATTGGTGCTTTGAATCTCAACTTCAAAGAAAAAGCTAGGTTAGTTCAGTTCAAGGATTCGATTTAGATTCCCCTTTTTATTATTGAAACTCAATCATTTTACTATTTGGTTTCTATTTAAATTTGAGTTTTGGCTTTTTATTATCTTGTATCTTCTTGGCTTGTTTTTAATTTTGTGTTGCAAAATTATATGGAATAGTTATTAATATGTTATGAAATTGGAATGATACTTAACACTAGGTATTTATGTGAAATCATTTTTAATATCTTGACATGTTATTATTTGTTTTAATGTATCCTTAAAATGTTTAACTTAGTTTTTCATAATGGAATGTAGTTGTTAACAATTTTTATTATAAACAAGAATGGAAATTACTCTTGACTGTTATATTATATGACATTTAGGATTATAAAATGACAGGTGATCGATCTTGGATGTACCATCGCTTAATTTCTAATAGATTCATTAGAGATGAATTTATAAATGGAGAATAAGATTATATGCCCTTGCTCTCGATGTAGTAACAACAAGTTTCTAAATTTCGATAAGGTGGCAGAGTACATCTTTAAAAAGAGTTTTACTAGTGCTTACAGATTATGGAGTTTACATGGGGAACATGATTTTGGACAATCATCAAGAAGTAGAGGTAGAGTTGAGCCATATGCTAAAAATGGGGAACATGGGGAATATGGGGAACATACATATGAAGAGGAAATAGAAAATTCATATACTAGAATGGTTAGGGATGCTATGGGTCCAAAAGTTACTTTCAATTATAGTCATGATAATGAGTCAAGGTTTTTGGATGAAGATCCAAATTAAAATGCAACTAGCTTGTACTTTTTGTTAAGTAATACAAAGGAACCTTTGTAGTCAGGTTGCACAAAGCACACAACGTTTTCAGCTGTGTCGTAACTTTTAAATGTTAAGTCTGAGTTTAATTTAAGTGAATAATGTTTTGATCGGCTGTTGGAGATAATAAAGAATATGTTGCCATCAGATGAAACTTTACCTATTGGCTTCTATATAATGAAAAAAAAAAGGTAGCAAAACTTAGACTTAGATATATCAAAATTCATATTTGCAAAAATAATTGCATCTTATTTTATGAGGAAATTGTTGATTTGGAGCATTGTATGATATGTGGGCATCCTTGATATAAACTGAGGAAATCAAGTGTGAAAAGGTACAAGAAAATACTTTACAAAATTTTACGTTATTTGTCACTTATACTAAAGCTTCAAAGGCTTTATATGTTAGGTAAAACTGCTGAACATATGACGTGGCATGCGCAAAACCAAAGTCATGATGGAGTCCTTAGACACCTTGTTGATGGTGAGGCTTTACAACGCTTCAATCGCACACATGAGTTATTTGTAATGGAACCTCAAAATGTCAGACTAGGGTTATGTGTTGACGGTTTTAATCCTTTTGGACTAACTGCGAAACCTTATTCTATTTGGCCAGTAATGCTCTATGTGTGCATTTTAACCCCATTGATATGTATGAAACAACAATATATATTTCTTAATATGATCATTCTGGGGAAGAAAAATTTAAGCCAAAGCATAGATGTTTTCTTGAGGCCTTTGAT
>NW_018397261.1:1106910-1107428 GCF_002168275.2 Theobroma umbraticum | reverse complement strand
AAAGTATTGTGGACTGAGGGTGTTGCCACGTATGATGCATATAGGAAACAAAATTTTCAATTGAGGGAAACATTATTATGGACAATAATGACTTTCCTGCTTACAATATGTTGTCAAGGTGGAGTACTTATGGCTGATTATCATGTCCTTATTGCATGGAATGTTCTAAGTCTTTCATGTTGGATTATGGTAGGAAACCTTGTATTTTTTGTTGTCATTGGCAATTCTTATGACCTAATCATCCTTTTAGGAGGCAGAGAGGCAAATTTCTTAAGAAAAGAATTGAGCATGACTTATCATTTCCTCGATTATCAAGTGAAGAAAAATTGTCACGTTTGAATTCGCTTCCATATCCCATTTGGAACAAAATGTGGTGAGCAGAAGATTTTGTGTTATGGTGTAAGTCATAATTGGATGAAAAAAAGTATATTTTGGGATCTACCTTATTGGCATACACTTGTTATTCGTCACAATCTAAGTGTGATGTATATTGAACGTAATGTATTTGAGAATATATT
>NW_018397261.1:1106342-1106900 GCF_002168275.2 Theobroma umbraticum | reverse complement strand
ATGGATGTTAAGGGAAAGACGAAAGACAACTTAAAGGCACGACAAGATTTGAAGGTGTATTGCAAGTGGCTAGAATTGAAATTGGTGGAAAATAATGAAAAAATTTTCAAACGTAAGGCTTTGTACACCTTAAATAAGGAGGAAATAAAAGTTCTTTGTGCTTGGGTGAAATAATTGAGATTACCTAATAGCTTTGTGTGGAACATATCTCATTGTGTTAATGAGATTGATTGCAAATTTTATGGGATGAAAAGTCATTATTTGCTTGTTTTTGTGCAACGATTGCTCCTAATTGTCTTATTGATATGGTGCCTCACTCAATTTGGGATGTGATTACTAAGATATCTCACTTTTTTAGAGATTTATGAGCAACTAAAATACATGTAGATCAAACGAAAGCTTTGGAAGGAAAACTATGTGAAACTATATGCCAACTAGAAAAGATCTTTCCTCTCGGTTTCTTTGACTCTATGAATTATTTGCCAATTCATTTACCTTATGAGGCAAAGCTTGGTGAACCCATCCAGGATTGATGGATGTATCCATTTGAGGGGTACT
>NW_018397261.1:1095825-1106329 GCF_002168275.2 Theobroma umbraticum | reverse complement strand
GTTTTCAAATAGTTTATTAGAAGAGTTTAAGGTACTTATTAAGTTTTATGAATATTGTGATTTTTAGGTTTTTGCAACATTGGAAGAAGAAAGTAAAAAATAGAGCCTTTGTTGAAAGATCTATATGTGAGGCTTATATGATTGAGAAAATCTCCTTCTTTTGCTTATGGTATTTTGAACCTACTATGCGAATAAGATTAAATCAAGTGCCATGTAATGATGATGGGGGAGACATGGACTTTCTTGGTCATCGTTCAATTTTCACTCATCTTGGGCAAGCTTTTGGTCCATTAGATAAATCTCGATTTTAGGTGAGGATGAGTTTTATGTTGCTGAGCTATATGTTTTAATGAATTGTGAAGACATTCTCCACATATTAAGTAAGTACCATTTTAGCATAAACTGAAATGATTGATCATAAGAATGAACTTAATTTGTAAATTGTGGATATGATGATAGTGGATATTTGATAAAATGGTGAAGAGAGATGTTGTGCATATATCGAAAGATGAATTGGAGAAAGTACGTGATGCAAGATTCGTGAAATGGTTTAAAAATTATGTAAGTTTATGTAAATTAGAAGTGAACTTTTAATAACAAATATGCATTAATTATGTAATTAATCATTTTTGGTCTTGCATTCCATGTTTGTAAGTTGCAAAACATAAGGATGAAATTGACCCATGTATACTTCAAATCTCTCATGGTCCAAGATGTATGATAAGGTGTTACAAAGGATACTTTGTAAATGGTTTCTAGTTTCAGATCCTAGATTACGGACAAAATTGTAAGATAATGAATATTGGGGTATGCATAAAAGGGAGTTTTTACAATGATTATAAGCATGACTTTTATGGTATTTTAGTGAATATAATCGAGTTGGAGTATTTTGGTATCGAAAATAGAGTTGTGCTATTTAAGTGTCATTGGTTTGACACTAAAAAAGGTATTAAGGTATACCCTTTTCATGGTCTTGTTGAAATTAAACACAACTTAATACTTGCCACTAATGAACCATTTGTTTTAACTGGACAAGCTCACTAAGTTTATTATAGTAGTTATCCATCAACCAAAAAAGATTGACGTGATTGGTGGGTAGTATTTAAAACAATAGCTAGGAGTAGATTTCACACTCCTAGTAGTGGAGATAGAGAAAACGAAATTGATTTGAATGAAGAAGTATACTAAGAAGATGTGCCTATTTCAATTAATGTTACTCCATCAAAAGAACTTAATAACTCAACAATTTTAGCAAGTGGAGGTTAATCTCTTGATTGAGGATGATGAAGATGACATGCAAGGAGATGAGAATAAAGATGAAGATGAAGACGAAGTAGCTTTTACTGATGATAGTGATAATAATGAAGAACATGAGTTTGCTTATTCTGAAAGTGATTGATGGTGGTAGACATATATGATATTGGTTTTATAATTTTTGTTACATAGTTGTTTAATTTTAATTTTATAATATTGAAAGATCTTGGCATGTTATAACATTATTATATTTTATATTTTGAATTGTTGAAATAAATACTTTATAATGGCATCTTTTATTGTACAAATGATTAGGAATTACTCTTGATTGTTGTAAATTGATGACTTTTATAATTTGTTTCATTTTTTTTTAATTTCTGTATGAATTTTAACGAAAAAATATTACAAGAACAATGGTTAAAGGGAAGCATTCAAAATCAAGACCTAGATCAACAAATGCCTCCGGAATTATGCCGTTGCCTACAAAAGCTAGTGCATTTGCTGATCCATCCATTCAACCATAGATGCAGCAGGTCAATAATGATGTGCCCTCTAAGCCACCCTCTTTGTTGGGTGCATCTATAGAGCAAGTAGATAATGAGACATCTACTCATGATTTTCATAGATCCATATCTATTGATTTAGGTGCAAGTGTAGATGATACATCCTTAAGGTCAAGGGGTAGGGGCCTAGTGTAGGATTATAGACTCTTGTAGATCCATCCAAAAGATTGCGTATAACTATTATTGGAGAGAGGTATGTTATCTTGTATTATAATGAAATAGTTATATTTGTTATATATTTTAATGTGTAATAATTTTCTTTTATCTTGTACAAGTACTTTTTTCGAGTGAGGGGTCACGACTACAATAACAACGATCATAAAAATTCACTTCCATGGTCCATGGTCGACAAGGAGGAAAGTCTCTAGTGACATAAAGTAGTTAATGTTTCAAAAATTTCAAGTACTATATTTGTTATTCAATTAAATTATAACTTTTTGTCTTCAATTAATTTGAATCAATTGTTTTAGTTACTCTATTATTTTTGATGTAGGAAAAATGTGTTTGACCTACAAATAAAGATGTTTTGGTTCAACGAATATGGGATAAAATTTGTCCCGATCGGTTAGGAGGCACGCTTTCAAAAGAATGGAATAAAGCAATGATAGAAGCCAAAACAACCAACATTAAGGATTGCAAAGGCATGTCAAGGGAATGGATCACAAATGAAATCTAGGATGCCCTTATCGATACGATATGGGGTACAGAAGAATGGAAAAACAAATCAAGAAAAGCATATAATTTTAGAACATTAAATGTTTTCATGACATGATTGTCAAGATGATATGTTTTAGTTTTTGGCCTACGGCTGAATATTTTATTTTATGTTTAAGAAACAGAGATTTATATTTTGCTCACATGAGATGCTTAACATATATATATTTATATATTTACATTACATCTCATTTTATTTTGGAATTGTTCTAAATTATTTATTCTTAAGTATAAGCTTACATATATGATAATCAATACTAAGTCAAAATGATAAGATTATTGTGAGATTATTTTTCTTTTGATTATGAATCGAAAAGGAAAGTAATGAGTTGATATAGATAAAATTGAGTCCTGACTCAATGAATTCATAATAAGATTATGAACATATTTTGTTAAAGAGCATTCTTATTGAGAGAAAATATCTAAATTAAGATTGCTTAAAAGTAAATAACAATTTATTATGATATTGAATTCATAAGAGATGAATTACAAAGCATTCCAAACCCAATTAATCGCATGAACTAACTTTTGAGAGGATTTCATCCCATAACCAATGATGAATGACTAATGGCATGTAAGTATACTTTGTAAGATTTCTATACATGATAAAAATAGTGAGAGCTAATGATACTGTAAAGGTCAAAGTCATGAAATTATAAACTCTAATAGATAATATTTATGCATAAAGATTGATTTGATGGGATGCATAAAGATGAAAAATTCATCCATTAAAGACAAACCATTAGTAGGATGCATATTGATGCACTACATAAGATGAGTCTACTAAATAATCCAACATGAAAGATTGGATAATAATCTCTAATCAATGTAATAAATTCAAAATAGTTGAAAACATTGAATAAGATAAGCATATATTTGTGCACAACATAAGGTTAGCGGGAGTAAGATAAGTTATTTATTAAAAGTGTATAAGATATATATTTTAGTCTAAGAAAAACAAAATGGGATTAAAGAATTAGAGCCTAAAAGGGGACTTAACAAAAGAATTTAGGATGACATGTTAAAGAGGTTTAACATAGAGAGAATGTTAAAAGTGACATAAAGTCATGATTGGGTAGTTGTATTGAACTGATTTCAAAACAAGAGATAACTGCATGATTATATCTATAATAGGATATAAACTTTTTGTATAGGCTGCAAAAAGAAAAGATATTTGGATCATTGGTTTAATAAACCAATAAATGATTTCAAGTTGTTAAAGTACAACAAGAGTCATAATAATGGAATCAAAGTCTCATTGTGATCTAAATTAGTATTTCGATAATGACAATGGAGATTGTCAAACATGTACATTAACATATTCCCAAATATTACAATTTAAGTTGTCCTAGTAGAGACATAGTTGCTAAGCGAAAAAGTTTGATATTGGATACATTAGCAATTGACTCAAGTGCAAGTGGGAGATTGTTGACATATGCCCTTGAGCCAATTAGATTAGTCAAGGAATATATATTGTCATTTAATGAACATTTAATCGCATAATTATATGTGATAGAGATTTTCCTTCATGTTAGTGCAATAATAAGGAGTTATTAAGTACTAATTGGATGAAGCCCATGGAACATAAAAGCCTTACAAGAGAATTGTAAAGTTATTACAATTATGAGATCATTATGCATCAAAGCTATATTCCTAAAATTGTTCCTGGCCATTGTATTGTCAAGACAAGGCATTAACAATGCTTAAAGACTGATATATGTTAAGCTTCCTTACTTGCAAAGTAAACAATCGATCTTATAGATTAAAGTATATGGGATACTTGAGGATAACATGTGGCTTGTTAAATAACCAGTTCACTGAACATGACCTATTATGAGAACTCTATTTGGTATTTCACTCAAGTGCCTATAGAATATATTCTCATGTGATAGTTGTGCAACTAGTCCTCAGACTTGAGACACCAGGTCATCTTGTTTGTAGAATGACATATTTTGATTTCACCCTTACAGGTTTGGAAGTGACCAGATGCCTAAATAGGAGTTTTTAGGGTATGCCATGAAGCATGTAAAGGTGACTGAGTGGTTAAAAGAGGATTCATCACTCCAAATGATTTGGGGGGATGTATCTCATTTGTTCTTAATTGTTGATTAACTTGTATAAAGTCTTTGGCTAAAGCATGATGAATTTGAGAAAAGGTAGTTTCTTAAATTCTTAAGGTTAGTCATGAATTATGAGAACTAATATAGAATGTTTAAGTCGACATTGAGTCATGCTTTATGACATATTCGAGACATTTGATGAAAGAACCATATTGCACTGAAAGGCTTATCACTGAAACGCTTTGTCAAATTCTTTAATTGACTCTCTAATATTTGGGTTGTCATGATGTATTGCTAGATGCTACTTATGATCTATAAATATAAATCAATTATCAAATTGATATTTGATTAGGATTTATGATTATTGCCAACATGTTAGAAGCCTAATAGGTTACACACATTAAGTGACATGATTGGGATAAAATAAGGATAATTAATTAGATTAGACTTAATTGAAAGAGACAAAAATAAAGTAAAAAATTAATTAAGTTCACAAAAACTTAATTAAATTAAAATACAACTGTTGTATTTAGGGTTATAACTTAGTTTCGCTCTACAAATATATTATGTTAGTAAACTAAAATCTAAGCCTCCAACCACTTCTCAAGTGTTTCATAAAATAAGAAAAGAAAAATAGTTTTCTTTGTCTGACAAAAATAGGATTCAGCAAGAACTTTTGGTCTTTTTGTTTTAGAAACAGAACTTGCTAGCACAAGTAAAAAAATCCTTCCTTTGAGATGGTCTTATTCGGTCATTGTGTGGATTATTGTTAGAGGCCAATCACTTGGGTGACTGAAGATCTGACAAATTTCAAAAGTGAAAAACCAAAAATTTTGATTTAATTGGCTCTTGATTACGATATCTAGAGTAAGGTATGTAACTCTTAAACTTATTAGTGTTCATAATTAATTTGAAAGTTACATGAAAAGCACAAATATTGATTCTGTAAGATTCGATTGTTTCTTTGATTTAATATTAGTTTATTTTTCCACTATGTTATATTTTTTAATTTCTTGATTATTTTCATATTTGAGCATGAGGTCGAATCCTAGCACAAGAATATCTTCCTTCCCTTGCAGCAATGCAAATACAAAATGATCTCTTCCTAGAAAAGTCTCCTAACAAAAAACTCAAGATTAGGTAGTTAAATATTAAATTTCCCACTGCTCTTCATTTATGATTGCTGATAGTCATTCATTTTTATGCTATGATATTCAAAAACAAAAAAAAATTATGATGTTCCAATGTTAGCCAACGAAAGATTAAATAGACTTGACAATCTGACATCAATATTATCAGTTTAATTTTTATAAAGGTAAGTTCTTTTAGTAATATTGCCTAAAATTTTGGTTATTTATTGCTGTTCCTTGTCGTGGATTTATTGTTCTTTTTTATGCTTTTTATGTGTGTTCAGCATGATTTGTTCTTTCTGTTCACTATTGGATAGTACATGATGATTATTGGATTGATTATTGTTTGTATTCTGTTTTTTTTTTGTTTTTATACTTTTATATTTGTAGCATGTAATTTCCTTTTCTTATTTATTTTGTAAAATGAGCTCTGCTACCTTTTTGTTGATATATTTACACCTGGTTTATTGTTCATTTTGTCATAGAGCAAAGTATAGAACGTTATTGTTGAGTGAGACATTTTTGTGAATGTGTAATTTTTAAACACCTTTAAAAAGATTTTACATTGAGTATTCTCTTTGTTAGCAATTCCTCCAACTTTCCAAATCATGATATATACATTATTTTTCAGAGTTGATTATGTACAGACAAAATATTGATGAATATATCAGCCTGTTGTCAGTAGTTGAATTTTGTGGAGATATTTGTGATGCCAGCAGTTCAATTTTTGTTGAAAATTGTGTGGCATAATTTGTTGGCAATGTTTATACGGGGAGTATGTTTTTGATGTTGTTTGCAATTGCTGGCTGTTAAGAAGTGAAATATTTTTCAAAAATTTCAGCAAATGTTGCCAGTTTTTATTTTATTTTTTGTCATGTTTATGTAGCCTACAAACACTTCTCTCATATATATTTTTTTGTATGATGATTCAATTTTAGCTACCAAAGTGTTGATTATGGCCCATCTGTTCTTTACCCAAAATTCTGTTTATTATGATAATTTATATGTTAGCTGAAAAATATAATTGATACATATATCAGATAATAAAAAGAAACATACTTCCATCATGCAATGTTGACGTTTCCGTTTCTTATGATTGATATAGCATCAAGTTTTTACAAAATTTTGTAAACTTGCTGCGTAACGCGGGTAATTATCCAATTATCACCTTGAAAGAAAAATGTTGTGTTATTGATTGGTTAATCAATATTTTCTACCATCCATTCAACGTTGATAAGTAATGAATATTTTAACAAGGGTGAGAATATATTTTACGACTAAGGCTATATTGGCTTTACTTTGGAGACGTCCACTAATGACTGATTAAAGATTATAAAAACAAAGTGAAAGAGAGAAAACTAAATGGTTAAAGGAATATTAGTAACATTTAAGATGCAAGAGAAAGGATTAATAAATAAATAAAATCAAAAGAGAGAAAGGAAACAAGAATCTTAAACAAACTTAGTTTACTCCTGAAAAATAAAATAACATTTGAATAACTATTGCACCTTTTATTCCAAATTAAATGTTTATGTTTGACTTGGCACGCAAATTAAAAAAAAAACGCTTTAACTTTAGTAATTTTTATGTATTTTTTTATGCACCTTATGTTCCACATAAAAGTTAGTGAAGGTATGGGCATAGTGGAAGAAATTGGATAATTGTCCGAACCATGAAGACTCGGTCCCGTAAACTTCAAAACCAACTTAGACTTGGTGTTTCAATGAGCTAAAGTTCAATGTGAACGAATTTGCTATAGAGGTAAATTGGGACTGACAGGTTATGATGGAGTCTTGAAGAACTCCACCGAGCAAATCATGGGATTGTTCTTTGGGCCGTTGAGTGTTCAAGATTCTAATTTCTCTGAATTAATGGCCATAAAAAAGCCATCCAAGTTTTTGCTTGTTTATTATTGAGTCGAATTTCAAGGTTAGGTTATGATTGATATAGGATGACAATCTTAAACCTTGAGATATGGGACATATTTTCTATGAAATTGATAGCCTTATGAAGCTACATGGGGACATCACTTTTAATCTAACTCTTTGCTAGGCGAACTTTATAGCGGATTCTCTTCCTAAATTTGAAGTTGACATATTGAAAATGTTATTTGCTTGACTGTGAATAAGATGCTTTGTTTATTTTTTCAATGTGAGAAACATTTTTGCAAGTTAGCTCTTTCGCTGCAAATGCTTCCAGCCAGAACCTCTTTTATGAGATAAAGTGCTGACCAAGATACATATTCGCGAGTAAATGAAGGTGGATAACTATTGTCGGCATTATCACGTAAATGTATGTATGATTAACAAGTAATATAAAGAAAAGTAGAGTATCATTTTTATAGAGAATTGTACCAAAATCTTTTGCTAAGTATTAAAATTAACATTACTTAATCTTATTTAAACAACTGATTTTTAAAGCTATTAAAAATTAAAGAAATTAAAATAATAACAAGAATCACAATTTAAATAGAATTAATCAACCAAATAAGACCTAAAATCACAATATCCCCTCAACACTTTATTTGAATCTCTTCTATTCTCTTTTTATTTATTAAATAGGCTCAAGTTGTTAACTTGGAATTCTAATGTATTTATAATCCTATGTCCAATTTCTTATAAAAATCTCTATCTCAACCAATTCAATATATGTCTATGCAAATTGCAATTAAGAAAAACTCATTAAGCTTAGATTCTAATATTGGTTACATATGACATGCAAGTGTCTGTCTACCTTACATGCAAATCAAATCAATCGTTTCATACAATTAATATTGAATATTTGCTATTTCATCTAAAGCTGACACTAAACTCCCTCTCTCAATTCTGTTTAAGTTACCTTATCAATCTAATTGGTGGCTAGTTAATCAGATGCATTAATCACAAGACTAAAATAAACAACTCAAACACTATCAATCATAAGCAAGAAATAGTATTAAAAATTCAAATTACATGTTGATTTAATTGATTGCCTTGAAAGTACCTTTAAATAAGTTCTAAAAGATCTAATTTGAGTCAAATCCGGAATCATAATGTTTGTGATATCGTGTCGACACTGTGGCAACACTTTCTAGATGCCACGGTGTCGAACTTGCTGTCAACCAGTATGTTCTCTATTACACTTGATCAACTTGTGATGCACTTTTCACCTTGATATAGATCAAACTAGGCAAAGTGATAAGCACAAAAGTTGTAGCAGTATCTCTTATATTTCTAATGGCTCAAGAATCACGTCAATTGGATTTCTTGAATGAGAGTTATGTTCAAAATACTAAAACATATATAAAAGAAACACTTGGCCATTCATGAACTCTTCTCCACCAATCGAAGCCATTTTAATTGCACACCTACAAAAGCATAAAGCTAACTCAATAATAAATAAACTATAAGCAAATTATCATCAAAATAAAATAAAATAACTTAAATTAAATCAATCCAACATGATTTACTAAACTAAGACAAATAGCTAAAAATATCTAATTCCTAAACTAAATATCAAGAAGTTAGCTAACTTAATACTCAAAATGTGACAAACAACTATATACAATAGAGTTGTACTCGAGCAATTGTCTCATTGGTTGGTGCATAATCTCCTTGTCTAAAGAGCAGGGTTCGGATCCCCCCCTCCCCAATTATAAAAAAAAAAACTCTATAAGATAAAGTTATCATTCCCAAACTTAATATTTTGTTAGGCCTTGAGCAAAACGTAAAAGAAAACTAAACAAAATTGAAAATAACATAAATGATGAAAACAATTTAAATGAAGAACACAACTAAATAAAAGACCTAGCTAGAGATAGGTTTCACCAAATTAATGATTTCCCATAATTTCTTCAAAAGTTATCTCGAAATCTCAACTCAAGGTAAAATGAAGGTATCATCCAAATTCATGATTCAATTCAAATGTAAGCTCATTCTCGAAAGGATTTCTCTTTGTGTGTGCAACCTTTACAAAGAATATCAAGCAATTCGGATACGTTTATACTTGTGCTAAATTTGAATTAGTACTAGAATCCCATTAGTTTGTTTTTATTTCTCTCTCCACTAATGTAGACTAATATTAAGTCAAAGATCATTAGGACTTTAATTGGCTTGTAATGAATGACTAGGAACAAGGTAGGATAAAGGATATTTTTATAGTTCAAATCACTTTAGGCACATCAATCATTCTGGGACCCTTTTAAAGCTCAAATCATACTTCAAGTAAATCCCTCTACTTGATTTCAAGTTTTCCTTTTGTTTAACACTTTATTCTCTTTTCTTTTCTTATTTTTTTCATCATAATTTTATACCCCTAAACTTATATCTTTTTTAATATAGATAGTGGGATGAATACTAAGCATAATTGACATTTTTTTTATCAACTCCACTATGTACGTTATTCAACATCAAGCTCAATACACTTCCTAAAATGATTAACATACTTTGGAGTGAAGGATGCAAAATAGAAAATTTATTTTATTGGCTAGGCTAAATAAATAGGTGTTTAATAGAAAAAAAATGTAATATTAAGCTCAACAGAGTATGCAAGGGACAACTATATATAAAGGTAGGCTTGAAATGCTCAAATACTCCAAAGATGGCCTAATTCATTTCTTTAACTATGCATTGCCTAATATTTTCTTTTGAGAGAGAATTAAACAAATTCTATAATTCATAACATAACCAAAATTCGCATTAACCTAAACCGCCTCTAAATACGTACAACAATCCTAAGCCAAAGACAATGGGCTCAATTAATGGAAATCTCATTCTAACAATGATACTTAACATAAGAATTTAAC
>NW_018397261.1:1087118-1095815 GCF_002168275.2 Theobroma umbraticum | reverse complement strand
ACAATATTCATATTTACCGAAAGCCAAAGACAACAAGATGATCAAATTCTCATCACTATATTGGAAAATCATTAGAAAATTGGCACACCTAACTCTAGCTTAAAATTTTTAAAATGGACCATGAAGAAAAGTAAATGATAAACAATTAAATAAGCTTAAAACTTAAAAATAAAAATGAAAATAAATAAGTAAAAACATAACACAAGAAATAAAACGATAGCTCAGAAAAAAAAATTCAACTTCCCCCTTTAAAATTAAATTCAACATTGTCCTCAATGGTTAAAATAGAAAACGAAAAAGATAAGAAAAACTTCCTTGACAATAGTAGCAATGCAGAAAGAGCTATATTCTTCTTCTTTTTCCTCACCATGTCTCCAAAGTTGTTGGGAGAGTCTAGTAAGGTGACAAAAATCTAAATAAAAAAAACAATAAAGACAAATTAATGGGGAAAATCTAAATAAAAAAAAGACTTCAAAGAAAAAGAGTGAGAGTTTCGAAAGTTAGAGTTGCCTCCCAAGAAACGGTTCTTTATAGTCAATAGCTTGACTATGGCAACCCTTTTCACACAACTTTACCCATGAAATAAGGCTTGAGGCATAGTCCATTAACCATGAATGAGTTAGTATCCTTACTATCAATCTCTATTATACTGCAAAGATAGAACTTAACCATTTTGAAAGGACCAAACCACCTTGATTTGTGTTTTCATGGAAAAAGCTTGACGCATGAATTAAAAAGTAACAATTGTTGTCCAACCTCAAGAAATGTTGTTGCAAGATATTCTTCATCAAAATCCTCATTAGCCAATTGATAATTTTATGAAATAGAATTATTTTTATCTCAAATTGTTCTAAAAGTTAGCTAAGTTCTTGGATTTAGGTTAGGATTTAGTTAGTTTTAGTTATTTTTCTAATTAGTTTATTTTTATTAAGTTATTTTAATTTTATGTTTATTTATCTTATTTTAGTTACTATTTATTAGTTTTTATGTTTTGGTAAAACTCTAGAAGAGTAAAGCTTAATTGGGTGAAGAAAATGTGTTTAAGGAGTTTAGACCCTATTTGTATATGTTGAAGTATTTTGATAATAAGTTTCACTCGTGAACTTCAAATGATGCAATTCTTACACCATTGAAAAGCTAAGGGACAAAGTTACAACTTTTATGCTGATCACTTTACCCAGTTTTACCTTGAAGATGGAGAAAATCATGTTAGAAGTTGATAGAGTGCAATAGTTGACACAAAGAAGACATGAAGAAAAGGGAGCACTGCGACTTATATGGGGTATGTCGCAACAATGAAAAGGAAATTTTGAAAAAAATGGTAGCAAGAAAGAAAGTTATGTAGGCCAACTCAAGTCTTTTGGGCTCTACACTTATTCTAAGCCCATATTAAAAGTTTTTAGGCCAAAGTAGTTTAATTTAAGAAAAATTAGATTAAGCTTCAGTTACAAATAGTTAGCTTAAGGAAAAGTTACCACGCACATTAAGGAGAAATCCTAAAAGTGATTCAAGAAGCTAGAAGTTAAGGCTTAAGATTAAAGATCAAAGTTGCAAAATTTTGATTATTTTCTTCTTCCTTAGCTTTTATTATTTTTGTTACTCTTGATGTCTAAACTTCATATATGTTTATTTATTTTTGCAATTATGAGTAGTTAAATTCCTTTTCTACGATTGCAATTGAACTCACATATAGTATAAATTTTTAATCTCTTTCTTGCTTACTTTCAATGGAATTGAATTTTTTATTCAATTTTATTCTTAATGCTTTTAATTGACTAGCCACCAATTAAATTGATCTAGAAACCTAAACAAACTTGGAAAAGGAGTTTAGTGTAGACTAAAATTGGAATAGTATATAATCATATTTATTTACTTAGATGAATAAATTGATTTGTGTATAGGATAGGAACATACCTATATACCGTATATAGCCACTATTAGAACTTGAACTTAATGAGTCTATTTTAATTTCAATTCATTTAAAAATATAGTGTTTTAGTTAAAGTAGATATTTTTATAAGAAACCCAAGAAAGCATTATAAATAATTGAAGACTCTAAGTTGGGAATTTAACCCACTGGAATAAGTTAAGAAAAAAAGGTAAGATTTAAATGAAGTGTGAGAGATATTGTAATCATAGGCTTTTCCAAATTGATTTTTATTCTTTTATATTTTTGCTTTGATTTTTAATTAGTGTTAATTCATTTAGTTTTTGTTGATTAGTTTTTAGTTAATTTTATTGTCCAAATTTTGATTGTTTGAATAAAACTAAATTGTTTTAATTTTAGTACTTAGTGCTCGTTTGGCCTGACTTTTTTTCAACTTATCTATCTCTTAAAAGCAAAAGCCATGCTAAACATAAATTTTAAAAAGCTTTATAAAAAAATAACTTTTTTTTTAAGAATAAAAATTTTTTAAAAAGAGCTTCAAGAAAAGCTCCTATGAGGAGCTTTTTCTTCTCTTTTTTTAAAAATACAAGAAAATTTTTATTTTTGTTTCAAAAATATCCTCACTTGTTAAAGATAATTACAATATTACTTTTTTTTTAAAAAAAATATCCTTTATGATAATTTTAACTAAAATTATAACTTATAAAAAAGAACTTATAAAAAAAAATTTACCAAACAACTTCAGCTTAACTCTAAAAGCTATTATTTTTTTTAAGAACTTCATAATAGCTTTTAAGCTAAAAGAAAGCCATGCCAAACAAGCTCTTAGTTAATTTTTAGAACCATTCTCTAAGGGATCAATACATTACTTACTAACATACTATTTGTTCAATACGTATATTTGTATAGGTAGAATTTTAACTAACAAGTTTTCAGTGTCGTTCCTAGGGAATTGTTTTCTAGAATTTTTACTAATGCTAATACTAAGCAAATTTAGTCTTAATTTAAATCTTGTTTTATTTATTTATTTATTTATTTATTTATTTTTCTTATTTTCAAGCATCTTTGGTTGTTGTATGCAAAGGAAGAACTTGAAACTTATTTCTTTTAATCCAAGATAGCAAAAACTTTTAAAAGACTTCAAAAGGAAAATTAGCAAGTTTAAACTCTAAATCAAACAATCATTGAAGATAATAATAATCAGGGTAACAATGCTTTCAATCAAATTCTCCAAGAGAGCAGCGTTCTACAAAATTATTTTGTCCATTTTTTACAAGGCTTGCACTAAAGCATTAGAAGTCCTCCTATCAATGCAAACAATTTTGAGATTAAGCCTACTTACATTTAGATGATTTAGTCTTTCGTTCAATTTGGTGGGTTACCCAGTGATGATCCTAATTCCCATCTGGTTAATTTCTTGGAAATCTGTGACACTTTCAAATATAATGGAGTGACTAATGATGTTATCATACTTAGAATCTTTCCTTTTCATTAAAGGATAAGGCAAAAAGTTGGTTGAATTTAATACCCACTAGATCTATTACTACATAGGAGGACTTGACTAAAAAATTATTGGCAAAATTATTTCCACCTGCAAAGATTGCAAAGTTAAGGAATGATGCAACTTCATTCACACAATTTGATGGTGAATCCTTCTATAAAGCTTTGGAATGATTTAAAGGTTTTCTTAGAAGATGTCCATAGCATGGGCTTCCTTAATGGCTTCAAGTTTAGACATTCTATAATGGGTTGGTCAGTTTAATCAGATCTATAATTGAAGCCATTGTTAGTGGGCCATTGATGGGTAAAAATCTTGATGAAGCTTACAATTTTTTCGAAGAGATGGCATCTAATAATTACTAATAGCCTTCAGAAAGATCTAGGTCTAGAAAAGCTATTGGTGTTTATGAGATTGATGCACTAAATGCTTTGACTGCACAAGTAGTTACGTTAACAAAAAGATTTGACACAATGGGAGTTAATTTTATCCAAAACTTCTTTATAACCTATGCTTTGTGTGGAGATAGCCATTTAAGTGATTAATGTCCATTTAATCCTAAATCAATATAGTTTGGTGGGAACTTCAATAGGTAGCAAAGTAACCGATACTCTAATACCTATAATCTTAGTTAAAGAAGCCATATAAAATTCTCATGGAATAATAACCCAAAACCTTTAAATCCAAGGCACATTCCTTCTGGCTTTCTAAAACAAGTAAGACCTCTTGTACCTGAAAAAAAGCCTACTATGAAGAGATGTTCATGCAATTCATGACAAAGACAAATGTCTACATGATAAAGAATAATGCCATCATTCCGAATCAAGCAGTATCAGTTTGCAATCTTGAAACTCAAATGGGACAACTTGCTAACTCCATCAATATTAGACCCTAGGGTGCCTTGCCAAGTGACACTCAAGTCAATCCCAGAGGTAAGAAACAATGCAATGTAATTATCCTTGGGAGTGGAAAAGAAGTTGAAAGGAGTGAGGGAAAAATCAATTGAATCTTCAAAAGAGCATGTGGATGATGAAGTGATAATTGTTAAGAGAAAAGTTGAAGTTGAAAAGAAAGATGATGGGGAAGCTAAAAATCAAGTTAAGTCTTAAACAAATTATCCTCCACCACTTTTTCCACAAAAAAAGCTTGATAAGCAATTTGAGAAATTTCTCAATGTCTTCAAGAAGCTCCACATAAATATTCCTTTTGTCAAAGCTTTTGAAAACATGCCAAGCTATGTCAAATTCTTGAAAGACATCTTAACCAATAAGAGAAAACTAGAAGACTTTGAAACAGTTGCACTTATTGAGGAGTGTACGGTGATAATTCAAAACAAGCTTTCACTGAAGCTTAAGGATTTATGGTGCTTTTCTATCCTTTTTACTATTGGCAAATTTAAATTCTCTAAAGCTTTTTCTGAGTTGGGTGCTAATGTTTCAATTATGCCTTTGTCAATTGCTAAGAAAGTTTGACTTAATGAGATACAACTTATTAGAGTTTCTTCGCAATTAGTTGATAGAACAATCAGGTACCCTGTTGGGATTATTAAGGATGTGTTGGTTAAAGTTGGGCATCTCTATATTCTAGTTGACATCATTGTGCTTGAAATGGAAGAGGATGTGGAAATTCCTTTAATCATGGGACGACCATTCTTGGCTACCATAGTCGCAATTATTGATGTAAGGGAAGGCAAGATAACTTTTAAAGTTGGAGAAGAGGTAGTCAAGTTTAATATTTTCAATACAATCAAGCATCCTTCCTCTTCAAATAGTTGTTATATAGTGAATTTAGTTGATGAAGGCAAGGGTGATCTTATCTTTTCACCTAAAAGTAAGCAAGCACCAATCTTAGAGTTTAAGCCACCACCTTTATAGATTAGACCCAAGTAAACACCAGAAGAGCATCCTCAATCGCTATCTAGTTGTTCTTTCAAGGTTGGACAACAAGTAATGTTACTTTCTCGATCACACTTCAAGCTTTTTCCATTGAAACGCAAAGTAAGATGGAGGGTCTTTTTAATGTAGTCAAGATTTATCATTGTAGAATAATAAAGATTGATAGTGAGGATACGGGCACATTCATTTTTAATGGACTAAGTCTCAGACTATATTTTAAGGATGAAAAACTATAAAAATGGTTACTATAGTCAAACTAGTGATTACAAAAAAGCACTTATTGGGAGGCAACCCAAGTTTTTTAACTTAATTCATTTATTTTAATCTCTTTTTATTTAATTATTATGTATTAACATCATTTACCAATTTTTCTTTTACTTTTTCAAGTTTCACCCTATTAAAACAAAAGGGCGATAAGAGCATTATGACATCACAAGACCCTAGGGCAAAAAGTACGCGGAATCAATAGCAAAGAGAGTATTGCAACACAGTCCCTCATGCACGACGACACCTCGAACATTAAAGGACATAGAATCAGAGGCATAGCAGCGCCATGACACCATGGATTTGAATCACAAAATAAAAGGATTAAGCCCCGCAATGTCGTGGCACCAAAGGGGTGTACCACTCTGCCTATCTGATTTTTGACAAAAAAAATGACCATAAAAAACCATAAGGCCCACTATATAAACCCCTTTTTCTCCCTCATTCTCTTCATTAGCCACCCATCCATTCCCTTTTTAGAAATTTTCCCTCCACCTTCTCTTTAAAAATAATTCTTTAAATCCTCACCCAACCCTCTTCTCCCTCTAACCATTCAATAATTTATCTTCACTACTCAAGTAAGCACATTTTCCTACACTAGTGATTGTAGAGATATTGTGCATTGTGATATTGTGGATTGTGGAATTTTTACTGCTTAAGTTGACAGTGCTTGGTGACCAATTGTTGAAATATTTGGAGTTTGATTTTTTACTATTTGTTTGGCATTTAATTTATTAAATATGACATCAAAAAGAGGTAGAGCCAGTGCTAGTAGTTTTGATGATAAGGCTAGATTTATTTTTGTTGATGTTGAAAAGAGATATAATGAAGAGGTAGTGTATAAAATTCCAGTTCCTAAAAGAGGGTTTGATGTTACTGAAACTTAGTATCCAAATGTTCATGAAATTATTCTTGCTAAGTAGTGGACCACATTTTGTAAATAGCCTCTTGTAGTTGTGATGCTTTTAGTTAGAGGGTTTTATGCTCATGCAAAGGAGCATCATAATAAGAATGATCTTGTTCATGATAAATTTATGCCTTTTACTACTGATGCTATTAATACTTATTTTGAAATTCTTGATGATATGATTAATGAATATTTTACTCTAGAGTCAGATTAGGAGGGGATAATTAATTACTTGTGCAAAGGTAACAGGGAGTGGAAGTTGTTTAAAGGATTGCTTGTGTCCTTTAAGAGCAACAAGCTTACTTTTCCAAAAAAATAAAAATGAACAAGCTTCATGGTGCCTACAAATGTGAGTTCTATGTTATTGCCGATAAGTTGCTTCCAGTTAAGCATGTAAGTGATATCACTATAGATCAAGTTGTATTACTTTGTTGTATTCTGATTGGTAAAGAATTAATATTGTACATTTGATCTACCTCATTATCCTTAAATTAGCTAATCCACCTGGTGAGGATATTTGGTTTCCTTCTTTGATTACGAAGTTTTGTAAGAAAACAACTGTGGAATGGGGATCTAAGGAAGAGTTGCTTTATCTTAAGGGTCCAATTGATAATGGGATAATGGAAAAATTTATACAACAAGAGTCTTCAACTGTTGGAGATAGTTCATCAATTGTGAGACTTTAAGCATCACGTCCTCAAGTTTTATCCATGGCGTAAAGAATTGGAGAGACTTGAGACTCGCATGGACAATCATTCATAGTGCTTTAATGCAATTGAGCAAATGATGAAAGCTTATGTAGAAAATGTGGGCATGGATATGGACACTTTCCTTGTGTTGCGTAATGATCCTACCATTATTGCTGGAGCTAATGTTGATAATGATGAGGAGGAGGTGTAAATCTTCCTTTTTGGTGGCTCCATTAGTAGGGGAGTTTTTGTTTTCTTTTCTCTTTATTTTATTTTTATTGTTTTTTTTAAACATTAGGGACAATGCTTAGTTTTAAGTTTAAGGGGGTGTCTTTAGATTTTCTTTTATGTGCCTTTATTTACTTTTAGTTGTTTGTCTTCATTTGCTTATCTTTATTTTAATTGTTAAAATTGTCTCTTCTTTTACATGTTTAGTTAGCTTCTACTTTATAATAAAAAAATTTAGAGATATCTAGATGCATTGTTTATGATTTTTCCTTATCCTAGGATGATATTTTGATTATTTTATAATCTTAGTTTTTGGAAAGAATATGGGTGTGAGTTAAGTTTGCATTGACATTCTTGTGAAAGCTTCATTGTAGAATGCGACTTTCAATAATTTTAGCACTATTTTCTTTTACTTAGAATTTTCATGTGATTTAGAAAAAGCTTATATTAATAAAAAAGTAAAGTGAATTCAACTATTCTGGAGTTTGTTTGATTCTCTCTTGAGGTGAAATCTTAAATAACACTTAGGTTGCGTTTGGTATGAGGGAAGTGGAAGCACATTCTCTGCAATGTGTCTAATTAAATTATATTACAGTGTTTATTTTGTAACAGACCACTACAATGTAAGATTGTAATGCAATCACATTATAGCCAAGGGATATAATGTGATTGTAGTCCAAAACTAATGTAATCACATTACATTGCACTTTGCAATGTTCTTAAAGATAATTTTACCCTTCAACTTTATTACCTTATTAAAAATATTTTATAATGTTATAATTAAAATAAAAAATATTAAAATAAAGTATATAATATAAGAATAAAAAATTAAAATAAAATAAAATATAAAAAATTAACATTTATATAATATAGGTAAAACAAATTAAAATAAAATATATAATATAAAAAAATATTAAAAAATGAAAATAAAATATATAAGATTATAATAATAAATGAAAATAAAATATATGACATTAAAAATATATTTAAGATATGATATTATATAAAAATTAATAATATAAATATAAATATATTAAAAATAAAATATAAAATATTATAATAATAAATAAAAATAAAATATATGACATTAAAAATATATTTAAGAAATGATATTATATAAAAATTAATAAGAAAAATATAAATATATTAAACTTGTATTTTAATAATTAAGGGTAATTTTAAAAATTAACATTACATTTCCAGTAAAGTACTTGTAAACCAAATATTGTAATGTTATCTTCCCTGCATTTTAATCATTATTTTGCTGGCATACTAAACAATGTAATGTTATTTTCCCTACAATCACATTACTTGCAATCACATTACCT
>NW_018397261.1:1084882-1087108 GCF_002168275.2 Theobroma umbraticum | reverse complement strand
TGCATTGTAAAGTACCAAACGCCACCTTAGGATAGGAGATGATTTAGGTCATTTTTGGACCGTTTGAGCCTTTTAAAGCCTACCCTAATATATATTTATCCCTAGTAACTCCTTTTGGGCTTATTTTTCCTTTTCTTTATAACCACATATTAGCCTAAGCCTTTTTATTTATTTTCATTTTTGAACATTTCACCAAGTATTTTGATCTTTCTAGGAAATATCTTGAGTTTAAAGTTAAATTGCAGGAGAAAAATGGATTGATGAAAAAAGGTTAGAGATGCTAGGAATTTTCCCTTGTTCATAATTGTTAAAAATCAGTTTAGGGGTGTAAAAAATAAAATAAAAAGAATAAAAAGAAATAAAGTGTGTTGTACAAAGGAAAGTTTATTTTAAGTTTGGGGGTGTTATGAGGAAAAAAAATAAAAATAATTTTGAGCTCTTTATAGGTCCTAGATTGATTTCAATGTTTAAGGTGAATTTGAGCTTAAATATATCCTTCATCATACCTTGACCCTAACCTTACATTACAAGCCTGATAAAAACCAATTGATCCTTAAATAAGTGTTAATTTACATCAGTGGAGAGAGAGATGAAAAGCAAACTTATTGGATCCTAGTACTAATCTATACTTAGACTCAGTATAAACCAATCCGAATTACATGATATTCTTCGTAAAGGATTATTAGCACACACCAAGGAAGTCCATTTGAAAGTGAGTGAGCTTTATCTGAATTAATGCATGAACTTGAAGATTATCTGCATTTTACCTTAAGTTGGAATTATGAGATAATTTCTAAGAAAAAATTGAGAAATCATAACTGTCATAACGTGATGAGTCATAAAACTCAACAATTTGACTTAAAAGGAGTCCCCATCAATTTTTTTATTTAGGTACGATTGACCACCCAAATGAATCTACTTTTTATGAGGTCCTAGGTTTTATTTTTGTTCATTTTAAAAAAAATAAGTTCTAGTCTACGAAACAAATAAGAGGTTTGAAAGTTCATTTATATGTGAAGAGGCTATTAGCACCCCCACAATGCCCATTTTACTGGTACCCCATCAATTATGTGTCCTTTAAGCTTTATTAAATGAAATCTAGTTCAATATTAAATTTTATTTCCTTTTCTTATTTTTTATTTTATTCATTTTTAAAAATAAATAAATGAAAATTCTTGATATTGAAAACTTCCCAAAATCTTCAAACTCTTATGGCATAATTTTGAAAAATTTTCTCACTTAGAAATTCCAAAAAACTATTTTTGGCATTCTTGAGATGTCATCATTGGAAAACTTATTTATTTAATTCGATAATTTTATCCTTTTTATTTTATTTAAATGTTTATGTAAATCTTTGGGTATCAAAAATTTTCCTAAACCTTTAAATGGTCATGGCTTAATTTGGGACAATTTTCACAGTTAGAAATTCCCAAGACGCCACTTTTGGCATCCTTGAGATTTCATCATTGGATAACTTACATAAATTATGTGAACTCTTAATTTTTAAATGTCATTAAAAATATAAAATTAAAATTAAAATCATATGAAAAAAAGAAGTTACCTAATTGGATTGAAAAACCTAAAAGGAAAACCAAACTACAAATCCAAATACCAAGCGTGAATTGTCAAGAATAAGGAGCACTTCTTTAAACCTTATTCAAGAAACTAGTACACTTTTTCTACTTTTTAATATCTCTTCCTTTTAATCAAAATAGTTTCTAAGAAAACTAAATTAATTCTCCTAGATCTAAAAGAAATTGAAACCCTAGAACCCAAGAACTCAAGAACTATTTTCTCTCTTTTTTTTTCTCTATGTTCAATCTCTACCTTGTCTGTTTTTTGACATTGATTCTTGGATATATTTATAGCCAATGTGTTCTATTTGTTCTTGAATTGGTTTTTTGAGTTTTAATTCAAACTAACTTAATCTCTTTTCAGTTTTCCCAATTCATCTAAAATTAGGATTAGTGCTCACATATCCTTATCCTTTTCATATTTATTTGTTTTTTATATATATATTTTTTCAAATGTCAATAAACAACCTAAATAAACTAAGGTATCTACAGCTACCCCTTTTTGCGTATTTATTGAGAATCAAGAATTAGGCAAAGGTGTAAAACATCATTTTGCCCGAAAAGATAGTTTTCCAAAGATAAAGCTTTTTATCTAGAATGAGTCTACGTAATTGAAAAAAAAAAAGCTCCTCATTTAGAATTAGGCTAAGTA
>NW_018397261.1:1011846-1084872 GCF_002168275.2 Theobroma umbraticum | reverse complement strand
AAAAAAAGAGCTCCTCATCTAAAATGAGGTTACGTAACTTTTAAAAAAGAATGAACTCCTAATCTAGAATGAGCCTATGTAACTTTAAAAAGAAATAAGCTCTTCATCTAGAATAAGGTCACATAACTTTAAAAAAGAAATAACCTCCTTATCTGGAATGAGGCTACATAACTTTAAAAAAAAGAATGAGTTCCTCATCCAGAATGAGGCTATGTAACTTTAACAAAATGAATGAGCTCCTTATCTAGAATGAGGCTACATAACTTTAAAAAAGGAATAAGCTCTTTATCTAGAATGAAGCTACGTGACTTTAAAAGAAGAATAAGTTCCTTATTTGGAATGAGGCCATATAAGTTTAAAAAGAGAATAAGCTCTTTATTTGGAATGAGGTTACATAAAAGAAATAAGTTCCTTATCTGGAATGAGGCTACGTAACCTTAAAAATGATTAAGCAAATATCATTTTTTGAATGCCTATGATGCAAATTGCCATCATGGTATGCAAATGCTTGACTACTATGATAATGTCATGTATATATATTTATGGTTTTTTTTAAGGTTGTCAAATTCCATCATTCATTCTTTCTTTTGTTTTCTTCAATTAAATCATGGTTTATTCTTGATTTCTGCATTTCAAAGCACTCCCTTCTCTTTTGAATGCTTTCAGTTTTTCATCACCAAGAAATTAAGGTGATTTTGTTCTTGTTCATTCATCACATATTGCTTTCTTTTCAATGATCTCAATGTATATCATGAATCCTTTATTCATTATCATTTCAATTTAATGACAAATGCAATGCACTTACAAATCTCCTCAATTCATGGAAAAATGGGAAATTAGTGGGAAAATGGGTTAATTGGGAAACAATGTATCTTATCTTAATGTTCTAAAGGAGACTACAATTAAGAAAAAGAATTGGGATAACAAATTTGTGTCTGAATAATGAACATTTAAACAATTTCAATTTAATCAAAGATCATTTTTTGAAAGAAACTCATTCATTGATGTCCTTGTGTTTTGAGTGCATTTGCTCAAACTTTGCCTCTATCTTGCCAATACTTGTGCGAGCTTCAATGCTTGCCCTTCATACCTAAGCTTCCTTTCTACGTTTTCAGCATTGGTACCTTCCTTCGTTCAAGTCACCTATTTTCTAAGTTTTCAAGTTGAACCTTTTTTTTTCTTGTTTTGTTTTTGTTTTATTACACTGCAAGTGTAATATTTTTGAATTGCATCTAAGTTTACTAGATTTTCCAAATCATCACCATCCATCTCAATCAAAATTAGAGCACCTCCTAAAAAGGCTTTCTTCACCATATATGGATCCTCCCAATTTGGTGTCCAATTTCATCGAGAATCAGGATAAATAGGAAAGATCTTCTTAAGAACCAGCTCTCTTTCCCTAAAGTGATGTGGATAACTTTCTTGTCTTATGCTCATATCTTTCTTCTCTAATATAACTAACTATGACAAAGTCCCTCTAACCTTTTCTTTTCAATAAGATTCAATTGCTCATAGTGATCTTGAACCTAATTAGCTTCTTGTAATTCAACTTCCCTCAAAACTCTTAGGGAGGGGATCTCCACTTCAATTGAAACTACTACTTCATTCTGTATACCAATGAAAATGGAGTTGCCTTTATGCACGTTCGAACTATAGTACAATATGCGTGTAATGCAAGTGTCAACTTCTCATGCCAATCTATATATGTGTCTGTCATTGTCTCGATGATCTTTTTGATATTTTTGTTTGCCACTTCGACTACTCCATTCATCTTTGGATGGTACAGTGCTAAATTGTGATGCTTAATCTTAAATTGAGTACATGCTGTAGCCATTATATTGTTATTTATATTTTGAGCATTGTTAAAGATGATTCTTTCTAGAAGCCCATATCAACATATTACCTCCCTCTTTATGAACTTACAAACAACTGCCTTTGTAACACTAGCATAAGTTGTTGCCGTTACCCATTTCGTGAAATAGTCAATAACTACTAGAATCCATTGATGTCCATTACAAGCCTTTGGAGTAATGGGTCTAATTACATCTGTTCCCCACATGGAAAAAAGCTATGAGGTGCAACGACATGTAGAGGAGCTGACGGAGCATGAATCTTTTTTCCATAAATTTAACATTTGTTTGTACTTGAGATGTTGTAAAATATCATGATACCAGGGTTTCTTATCTATTTTGTCATTAACACTTAACCAATGTGCTAGCGATTCAAGTAAATTCATTTGCATGGGTTGGATGCTAAAGTCTGTACTTACTTTAAATATTGCGATGATAATAGCTAAAGCATCAGCAACTTGATTTTCATTTCTTGACACATGATTAAAGTGAATTTTGCCAAACCTCTTAACTAACTCTGTTATATACTTCTGATACAAGACTAGCTTTGGGTCTCTCGTTTCCCATTATCCTCGTAATTGATAAATAACCAAAGCAAAATCCCTAAATGCCTCAAGTTCATTAACTTTTCTATCAAGTGCTGCTTTTAGTCCCATAACATGTGCTATGTACTCTGCTACGTTATTTTTGCATTGAAAATCCAATCTAACAATTGTTGGCTAATAATTCCAACATGGAGAAATTAGGATTGCTCTAATACCATGCCCAAAGTGTTCGAGACTCTGTCAAAGAACATTTTCCATGTTTTATTTGTTGTGGGATTTTGCTCATCAATTTGCTAAACAAACATCAAATCTTTATTTGGAGAATCAAACTTTAGAGTTCATAATCATTAGCTGCTTTATTTGCAAGGAAATCAGCCACTGCGCTTCCTTTGATTGTTTTTTAACTCACATAAACTATATCATATTCAAAAAAAGAACTTGCCATCTTGCAATCCTTCCTAACGAAGAAGGCTTTTTGAAAATGTACTTCATGGGGTCCATTTTTGCCATAAGCCATGTTGTGTGATACAACATGTATTGTTTTAATCTACGTGTTACCTAAGCCAATGCATAACACATTATTTTTTAGTTGTGAGTATTTACATTCGTAATTAGTGAACTTCTTGCTTAAGTAGCAAATGGCATGCTCTATCTTACCAGTTTCATCCCGTTGCCTTAGTACACATCCCATGTATTGGTTAGATACTATCAAATATAGAATGAGAGATTTCTCTAGAATAGGTGGCATTAATAATAGTGGATTAAATAAGTATTCTTTAATTTTTTCACACATTATGTGACATTTTTCATTCCATTCATCAGAGTTATGGTTATGGAAAAACTTGAAAATTAGATCACATTTGACTGTGAGTTGAGATATAAAATGAGCAATATAGCTTAACCTCTATAAGAATCCTCTAACTTCTTTCTGAGTACGTGAAGGTGGCAAATTTTGAATCACTCGTATCTCATTTGGATCAACCTCAATTCCTTTATTATTGAGAATGAAACCTAGCAACTTTCTTGAAGTGGTTCCAAAGGTACACTTAGATAAATTCAACTTGAATTGGTACATTTACAATCTTTCGAACAATTTTTAAAGGTTGGTCTTATGATCTTCCACTCTTCAAGATTTGGCAATTATATCATCAACATATACTTTTATCTCATTATGCATTATGTTGTGAAAGAGTGTTACGATGGCTCTTTGGTAAGTAGGCCCAGCATTTTTCAATTTAAAAGGCATCATCTTATAACAAAACATGCCCCACATAGTTACGAAAGTTATCTTTTCCATTTCTTCTGAGTCCATTTTAATTTTATTTTAGCTTGAGAACCCATTCGTAAATGAGAACATGGCATATTTGGCTGTGCTATCTACCACAGTATCAATATAAGGCAAAGGCAAATTATACTTTGGACTTGCTCTGTTTAAGTCTCAATAGTCTGCACACATTCTAAAGTTTTCATCTTTCTTTGGAATAAGAACTATATTAGCTACCTATTTTGGATATTTGGATACTTTTAAGAATCTAGCATCAAATTGCTTTTTCACTTCTTTAATTTTTAACAACATCTTCGGTTTCATACGCCTCAACTTCTACTTGATTGGTTTGCATTTGGGCCTTAATTGCAATTTATGCATTAAAATGTCCACATATTCCTAAAGTAACTCTACTAATTCTTGTCTTTGTTTTAATGGTAGTGATGTGCCAATTTTAACTTTTTTTTTTATTTTTTGGTATCTTTTAAATTAATTGTCTCAAAGACTTCTTAATGGCATGCAATCTGTCTTTCTTCTTGTTCGACAAGTCTTAGCAAGTCAAGAGTCAAAGTGCAATCAGTCATATCCTTTTCATTATCAAGTTCATCAATGTTTGGGTTCCTTTCAAAATCAAATCATATTATTATCATTTTCTTCACATTTATTATTTGGATCCCTAAAAATGGGTAAAATGGAAAAATGTGGGAATATAGCTTATGAAATTGGTGCATAGAAATTAAATGAGTGAAGAGATATGAAAATGCATTGCATGAACCATTTTATTAAAACAATAAAACAAAAGACAACCTTCATACATTAAAATCTTCTTAGTGCTCTTGGGTAGGAGCATAGGTCCACTTGGGTCATTTTAAAAACAAAGAAACAAGCCTATATTTTTTGCCTATATTTTTTAAAATTTCCTAATGCTTTTGGGCATAAGCATAAAAAATTGCATATCTACCTAAAAGGGTCATAGATAACTACCAACTCAATCACTTTCCAATTGCTTAACAGCATGCCAGGAGGTCCTTGGTATACCAACGATGTTGCGTTTCTCCTTTTGACTATCTATCCTCAACTGCTTGGATTGAGAAATCAACGAAAGCATCTTTAAGACTTCCCTCAGGGTAAGGGTAGCTAACTGAACAAAAATTTTCATTTAGATAAGGGATACTCAACCTTTCAATTGTTGGTTTGGTGCCTTGGAAACGATTTAATCTTTTTCTCTTTTTCTTAACTAACATCTTCACTTTCCCTTTTTTTTTTTGGGTCTATATCCTAGACCAAAATTCTCCTTATTCTTCTTTAATATCATCGATTTTCTGATTCCTTGTAATTATTTACCAAGTAAAAAACCAGCACAACATCCTTTACCCACTGTTTGTTTAATTACGATATTTGAATTTTTTGATAATCATGGAGTAGGTATCATCAATCTTTTATTTACATAGCTAGCATTGAAAACTTTGAAAGATCAAAAAGAACATTCCAATGCTTTTTTGCACTTTTGATGTAAGGGGTTAATGGTGATTGAGTGACAAAGATATTTTCTTCACTGAATACTGTTATCAATTAATCATCCACTATAAACTTGACTTTTTGATGTAGAGATGATGTTACTGCACCAACCATGTGTATCCATGACCATCCAGTATTCAGTTATATGAGGGCATAATGTCCATGACTTGGAATCTGTTGGTAAAGGTGCAAGGGCTGATCTATATTGGTACCTCAATATCGCTAATTTCCTGTCATCTTGTTCCATCAAAAGCTCTTACAATCATGTGACATTTCTACTTGTAAGACATGTCCATAGGCAATTTAGCTAGCGCGGTTAGTGGCATAACATTAAATGAAGGGCCATTATTAATAAAGACCCTACCTATAATACGTTCTTACGCTTGGTGGTTATATGGAGTGTTTTATTATGTCCTCTACCATCCGGTGGGATCTCATCATCACTAAAGGTTATAAAGTTTGTTGCAACAACATTTCCTATAATGTGGTGCAAATTCTTGGGCGATATGTTATGTGACACATGAGTTTGATTGATTATTCTAAACAAGGCATTTTGATGAGGCTTAGAGCTCAGAAGTACAGATAGAAACAATATGTGAGCTGGTATTTGAGTCAACTGCTCTACCACACAATACTTGCTATGCTTGACAAACTTGAGAAATTTGCAAGTTTCTTTCTTGGTAACTAGTTTTTTGTGTCTGATGTTTTGTACTATTATAGGCTAACTTGCTTGCCTTTGTGTTGGAGTTTTTGGTCCTTGATTCTTATTTGTCACTTTTGCTCTTTCTACCTTGTCAAGTAGCTCAGGGGTATAACATCTCCCACTCCGAGTTTTCCTTTAACATCAGTTATGCTACCAATGTTTCCATTTGGAGGTAGATAATTATATATCCCTTACAAGATGATTTTGTAATCGTATCTCTAAAGGATTGCCTTATTGCTTTGATAAAAGATAGGGCTAAGAATTTCAACATAGGCTTAATAGCATTGATAAGCTTATTGACTTCTTAATTTGCCTCTTCTTCGTAATAAATAGTTAAAGACTTAGAGGCGGTGTAGGAACATGAACATTTGATTTTTCACATTTATTGAGTTTTCCTCACATTCTTTATAGAACCCAACTGTGGATGAATCCATCATTTCTTGTACTTTTTGAAAAAATGATCTATATTTTTGAATAAAGTGTCCACTGATTCCCATATGGTACTGACAAGCAGGCTTGGAATTGTCTTTTGGGTACTTGAGACTTTAGTGGATCCAGACTGGTTGAATGATACCATCACTGACTAAAGCTTTGTATATTTCCTCCATTGGGTTGAACCTAATCACATTTTGTTTGATGTATCAAGCTACCTTATTTCCCACAACATTCACCGATGTCCCTGAGTGATTGGGCAAGGGGTTTTCATTAACATTTGACTCAAAATTCTTTGTGAAGTTTTAAAAGTCCAACCTTGACCAAACCTTGCATCTTACGTTTCAAAGCTATGCAATTTTCCATTAAGTGAACTTGAATGCCATAATGGCAATCACACTAAGCATTGACATCATACCATTTTGGGTAAAGTGGTTTTAAAGGTTTTAAGTGAACTTTCACTAAAGGCGGCACTCAATCAATTGGGGAAACAGAGCTGTGTAAGATATGGGAATATGGTCAAATATCTTTAGAGTATTTCTAGGTTCCTTATCATTATTTGGTCAATTAGTGGATCGGGTTTATGGTGGCAGTGATGATAATGGTTGGACACTTGTTTGGAAAGCTCCCTGAGGGGACTATTGGTAAAGGTTTTGGGAAATATTGTTTTAACTGGGAAAGTAAGGTTGGTAAGGGAGATAGGGTTGATATAGGTTACTAGCTTAAGGACCTTCGTGCATAATCGCTTAGGATTTAGCTTCCTTTTTCCTTGACACAAGTTCTTTTCTAGAATTGATGGTGTTTCCTTCTTCGATCTTACCACTTTTAATTGTAGCTTCAATTATTTCCCTTGACAAGACCATAGTTGCAATTATTTCCCCTGACAAGACCATATCTGCAAAGGTTTTGGTGGCATTTTCGATTAACCTTTCATAGTATGGGGCCTTTAGACTGTTAACAAACATGACTATAATTTCTTTCTTAGTCAATGGTGGATGGACTTGTGAGGTAATATCTCTCCACCTCCGAGCTAAGTCTTTGAAGCCTTCAATATCATTCTTCTCCATACTTTGGAGGGTTGAATTGTATAGAGCCATGTTTGCCACATGTTTGTACTGAGCTATGAATGCACATGCTAAGTTCTTCCATGAATACACATGGCTTCTATCCAACTTATTATACAACCTAATGGCTGATCCTGTAAGGTTATCTTGGAAATAATGGATCAACAAATTATCATCGTAAATGTAAGTAGCCATTTTATGACAATGCATGGTTACAAGTGCCATTAACTTAGTCCCATCATATCAAGAACCTTAAATTTGGGAAGACTCAAAAGTCTAGGTACAAGACTTATTTTTAATACATCAATAAAACGCAACGCATCAACCCTTTCCACAACACATAATTGTTCCTCTAAAATGTCAAAATTTTTTTACGTTCTTAGATTATCCACAACCTCGAACCCATTTTTATTCATTTTCTTTTATTTTTAGATCATCTAGATCTAGAACTGTAATAAAATTAATAGGGTTTATCCAATAGTGGTTCCTTGCATCGATGACTGTCCCCATAAGGATATCCATAGGTGGTATGGGGTAGTAGTGTTGGTTTTGAGATATTAGGTGCTAGTTCATGAAATCATTGTTGCTTCAAATCTGTTGACTAGTTTGGTTGGAAAATTCTTCAACCACTATTTTCCTTTTCCTGATATACATAATTAGCTCCATCATCTTAGTTAATTGCTCTTATATCTCTTCTTGAGCTTTCTCTAGTTGATCTATTTGCATAGCTTGTTCGTTTTCCATGATCTTGCTTTGTAGCCGAGTATTGCATAGGCGATGAGTAAGTGGGTTTTAGAGGTCGAGCTATCTTAGGGACCCTTTCTACCATAAATATGAATTAGATACTTTGAATTGTGTGTTTATATGAGAAAAATCTTGGTTATGTAAATGCATGCCTGTTTTAAATGTGTTTTGGATATTTTCCATGCAATGATAGATAATGAAAAGAGACTTCTATTACTTACAAAAATGAAAAAATAACTTAAACTTCTTACATTCAATATTTAAACCATCCAACTTAGAAATCATAAAAAGAGAGAAAAGAATTAACAAAACAAAATAAAAATCTAACTTAGACACTTAAAAATCTAACTCAAAATACTTGAAACGTCCAACTTGCTTGTAATGATTGTGCACTTTATCCATGAAATTAAGCAATCATTGTCCATAAACTTTACTTGGATGGATTTCAAGTTTAAGTGACTCAATTTTTTTAACCATTTCCCTTGCCTTAAGGACTGCTTTATTAGTTTGCCTAGCGAAGAGTTCCACTTAAGCTTGCTTGGCTAAAAACTCATGCCCCTATGTCTCCCCAATGTTTCATGATGTTGCATAAACTTGATACAAAAGGCATTCTTGTTTGGCTTGATCATAACTTATTTAGAGGGCTAGAAGGGTGTGTTCATGTTGCTCACATTCTTCCCTAAGTGTTTGAATTTTCTATCGCTGAAAACACATCCTCTATCCCATATTATCCATAGAAGCTTGGAACATATCTTTCTAGTTTTGCTTCTCACTCAAATCTTTTTCCTTCACACTCAAGTATTTCTGTAGGTTACCAAGATCCATAATCACTGGTGAAAGTGTATAGTCTAAACATTCATATTTCTTTTTCCATTCATCACATTCCTTACAATGCTTTTGAATTTTTCGTTCTAGTTCTTTTGTCAAATCTTTTATTGTTTGTCACAATCTTTTGTTTTCATCTCTCAATTTGGCCATTTCATCATGTGGTGGTTCACTAATCTCTATTTCAATGATATTACCAACTTTATGCTTTGACGAAAGTACCCTGTCCTTGACCTGACATTGTTACCATGTCAAATTCCCAGAAATAGCTTTATCAACTAACCTCCCCAGACTTACTTTATTTGCTTGTGTCCATGCTTTAACAAGTTCATTGACCTTCCTTGCTATCCCTAGCTGACCGTAAGAGAATTCGAGTTGGTCGAGCCTGTGCGTCATTGGGATGAATTGCTCATTTTTGAATTATCTTTGTACCATAATTGGAGCATAACTTACTGTTTCCCAATCTCCCAAAAGTGAAACCCATGGGTCATTTCCACATTTGCATACCATGGATTCTTGAGACATCTAAGTTGCTCTCCATACTACTTCTATACTAGCGAGACATTGAAGCCTTGAAACCCATTCTACTTTAGACTTTTCTTTGGCCATTGAATTTTGTAAAACTCTAAGGTAGGAGTAAACGAAAAATAAGGCTTACAAAAGGCATGTTTCTCACATTCGAAATGACTTTGAAACCACATAAATAAGAGTTGTGCTCATTTAAAAAGGTAGGTTCTAGTTGATGGGATAGATTTAAGGTTCAGAAGTTCACTTACCTGTGAGGAAGGTATTAGCACCCCCACAATGCCCATTTAACTAGTACCCTATCAATTGTGTGTCCTCTAAGCTTTATTAAATGAAATCTAGTTTAATATTTAATTATATTTCTTTTTCTTATCTTTTATTTTATTAGTTTTTTGAAATAAATAAATAAAAATTCTTGATATTGAAAATTTCCCAAAACCTCCAAACGCCCATGGCATAATTTGGAAAAATTTTCTCACTTAGAAATTCTTAGAAAGCCACTTTTAACATTCTTGAGATTTCATTATTAGAGAAATTATTTATTTAATTCTATAATTTTATCTTTTTTATTTTATTTAAATATTTATATAAATCCTTGGATATCGAAAATTTTTCAAAACCTCCAAACGCTAGTGGCATAATTTTGGACAATTTGCTCGCCTAGAAATTCCCAAGAAGCCATTTTTGGCATCTTTAAAATTTCATCATTGGATAATTTACATAAATTATGTGAACTCCTAATTTTTAAATGTCTCAAAAAATAAAATAATTCAAATTAAAATTAAAATTAAAATCATATAAAAAAAGAAACTTACCTAATTGGGCTGAAAAACCCAAAAAGAAAACCAAATTGCAAATCCAAATACCAAGCGTGAACTGTTAGGAATAAAGAGTACTTTTCTAAACCCTGTTCAAGAAACTAGGACACTCTTTCAACCTTTTTTTTCTCTCCCTTTTAACCGAAATAGTTACTAAGAAAACTAAATTGATTCTCCTAGATCTAAAAGAAATTGAAACACAAGAACCCAAAAACTCAATAATTATTTTTTCTCTATTTTTCCTCTTTGTGTTCATTATCCACCTTGCGTTTTTTTTTTTTACGTTGATGCTTGGGTATATTTATAGCCAATGTATTCTATTCGTTCTTATATTGGTTTTTTGAGTTTTAATTCAACTTAACTTGATCTCTATTTAGATTTTCTAGTTCATCTAAGATTAGGATTGGCACATACATATCCTTATCCTTTTCATATTTATCTCTTTTTTATTTTTATATTTTTATTATTGTGTATTTTTATTTTTTTTAAAATTCAATAGACATCCCGAACAAAATGGAGGGCAAAAATAAGTATAACATCATAATAATTTAACTTAAATAAGTAGATGCCAACTTAAGCTAAAATTTAGTTTCCTAAAATCTTCATGTAAATCTATAAAAGTAATGGTAAATAAACATAAAATGTATATTAAAATAGAAAAAAAGTATGTAGTTTTTCATTTTTAAAAGAGTTTAAAGTAATTTGTATCCCTCAAAATATTTTTTGTAAAGGTACACAATTTTATTGCTAGTTGTCTTCGGCAAATTAAACTATGGGCTTTTAAAAGTACAAAATGAAAACAAAGCATAAAAATTAAAACCCCAAGACATATGAACCTAATTTGGGGATATTGGGTACAACTGAACCCATAGATCATACTTTTCCCCAAGCCCACCTAACTATGGAAGGAAAAATTCATGCCTGTACTCAATAGCAACTCTTAACTCACTAGCTGTCTAAACATATTCGATCCTCAATTAAATTCCTCTTAGCTTATCTCAACAGTAGACTTTCAAGTATATTTAAAACACAGCCCCACCTCCATTACATACGTGTCCAAATCCCTTTGAACAGCTCCCTATCCAGGAAACAAACCACTATTTGCATCCTATTGACCAAATAATTGGTGTCCACATACAGCCTTGTCTGAATAAATCAAGAAAAAAAAAATTCAGTTATCCCACTAACTCTATCCACACACTAACCTAATCTCCACAAACCCCCTCCTAAGTCCATGTTTATTTAAATATAATAGGAAACTTCCTACTCCAACACTAACTCAACAATTAAAAATTGATTTGGCTCTCTCTAAAACTTAGCACAAAAATACAGCTCATACTTCAACTTAAGCCAACAATATAAAACTCTATTCTTTAATTTAAATGAACTTCTCAACCTATTGTCCAACCTTCTAAACTCCTTCACCTACACTTTTATTTAAAATCAAATTCCATCCTCATTTAAAAAATCTTAAACCACATCAAACTCTTATTATTTGCTATCTCCACCTTATTCATATCTCTTTTAGCAAACGCTTGAAAAAGTAAGTCTCTCTTTTGAATACCAGTTTTTTCCAATAGATTAGCTTCTTCATTAGCTTCCCATCTCCACACATCAAAACCAGACCTATTTAAATATCCGAATCACCTCTCTCTTTTCTCTCCATTATAGCCACCATTTGAATAAAATCATTTTTGCAATTCTTAAGTGCCAAACCAACCACATTACGTACATCCCATGTTATTTCAGCCTCCATCAAATTAGAATCAAAACCAAGATATTGATCCAAGTCTTGTACAGATACGTCAATAACTTTCTTTGCCCTTTTATTGTTTCCCAAAACATTATGTCCTTGACTGTTTGACAATTTGTTTTTGTTGCAACCTTTCTTACCTCTAAGTCTCCCTCTAGGTCTTTGGATTATACTTCCCTCCTCCACCTTCTAACTCAACATCACCTTCATAAATGTTGCCTCTGATGTGAATCATAACTTGCAATTTAACAGTTCTAAGTCAATCCCATTTTTCTTTTTCAACTACAAACAAGTCCACAATTTCTTCACCAACATCATTCTCACCTAAATATTGTTTTTGCATTATCATATCCACCTCCTTTAAATCAAATAGCCATGTGGTATTCGATATAAAATCCTTGCAAAGAGACCTTAGCACTTCGAATTGTTCATACTTACTTGAAAATTCTACATTTAAAGGACTTTTGTCCAAACAAGAACACTCCACAAAATTACATTCTCTCTCTTCATTAATTAATATAGTAGCATTATTTCCTAAAGATTGCTCATTATCCAAATTCGGTCTCTTATCCCCATAGTTTATCCTTTTTCAAATATTAGGTTAAACATGTGCAAATAAAGATAAAAGTAGGTAGTATCTAGTGTAAAATAAGTAAAAAGAATCATAATCATGTTAAAATTTAGATTATGATAATTATAAACACTAGAATAAAACCTACGCTACATAGCAGGTGTGGTAATTTTAATAAACAATTGTATAAAAGTTGAATGAAAAAATCGAAGTTAGTGAATGATAATCTTTAATATCTTAATTTTTGCAGATTGTTTAAAGAAAAAAAAATCAAGTTGTTTGTTTATAAGGAGGTTAATATTCAATCTACAAAAATAGAATCATTTTTACTAATTTAGAGAAATGGGATCTACTTTTTTTTAACATTATGATTTTTGTAGATTCAATAATAAATTCCTATATTTGTTTATATTAAGGGCAAAAAAGAAACTGAAATAGTGAAGGATATGAAAATGTACAAAAGTTGTATTCAATGAAATAATCACTTTAAAGAATATTCTTACTTCCCCTTAGACAAATAAGTTTCCAATTGTTAAAATACCAATTGTTATGAGAGAAATCATGAGCCTAAAATAAATGAGTATTTAAGTAGATATTCAACGTGTTCATCTAATACTTAATATTCATGGAACTAAATGAGTATAAGCATTTAAATAGATGTTTAACATTTGTATTCAATACTCACATTTTCAAGACATATTTGCAAAATAGTTCCTAGGCAGGTCTAAGGTATCATTAGTTATCTAGCATCATTCTCAATAATCATCAAGTACTATCAATAATTTTCTAATTCATACATGAAAATAACAACTCAAGGAAAACTTAAAAAAAAATCATCAATAAGCACTCTTAATTACCATCGACTGTTTCTTCAGAAAGCATTCCAAGAAATATTCTCCAAATCATGTATGAAACTATCAATTCAAGGAAATTTTCACATCAAGAAAATATCATTACTAATGAAGTATTGCCAAAACATTTTGCATTTATTGCATTCATGTAAGAGAATATTATGATCAAGTAAGAATAAGCATGATTACAAGAAATAAAGTGGCTATCTTCATTAATCATGAATTTAATTTGTTTAATGAAATGCAAGCATGAATTTATTTTTTTTTGTTTTTTTTTTAAATTATATTGAAATATACCAATGAAAATATGCAAGCAATGATATTCAATGTATATGCTGTTTCTCTATAATTCATGATTCATGAGTGATATCAACTTTTATAGAACATTGAAAATAAAGCACTCAATTCATGAATATGTTTAAATTGAACATCTAAGCATCAATGAATAATAATTGTCAAGATTCAAGAAAAAGATATTCAATCAAAGCACATTAAGCATTCATTGCTAACTAAATGTATAGGCCATATTTCATTTGACATGTCAAGTTATTTATGGTAAACTAAGAGCTAAAGTTTGATGCACATAAAATTTTTAGAACATGTCAACATTAAGGCTTAATGAAGACATAGTTAACATTCAAATTCATATTCAAAATAAATTTCAACTATGTCAACACACAATGTGTGTGTGTGTGTGTGTGTGGATATATGTCCTAATTAAACTTGACTTGAGTTGAAATTAAGTATTATAAGCAATTCTATCTCTTAAGTCAAGTTATAGACTTCAATCGTTGAGGTCAAGCAAGATCAAAATTCATATAAGCATTTGACTTGACCAAAACAATAAATGAACAAAAAGTTATTTTCATTTAGTTCAATGATTTCAACCTAATCAATTTTATGAGCTTAAGCAAAGATTCAATCTTGAAACAATCATTTAAGTACAAACATGAAACATATTTCAAGAATTGTTCCTAGACTTAAGCATTTAAACATTTCAATTTTTAAGACATGATTTTTCAATGTAAGCACATGAGAAATAATAAAATCAAGCACTTATGAACAATTTCTCATTTTTCAAATTTTATCAATTAAGCACAAAAAAATAAATAATATCAATATGAGTGTCAATTTTTCTCTTAACTCTAGTGCTTTAATTGGTTAAAGCTTGCTTTAACCAATTAAAGTGCTAATGACTTGAAAGGTTGTGTTTTAGTATTAAAGAACAGAACTATTTTAATTGACTAAAGGATTTTATCTTGTTAAAACCTTATTGGTTTGGGCTTATATTTTGCGCATAGAATCATTTTATTTAGGTAAAAGAGGTCTTAACTGATCAAAACAAGTTCTATCTTATTTCTAAACCTTCTCTAACTAATCAAAATATATTATTAATCAATTTAAACAAAAGATAAAGCCGAATTTCACATAATGTATCATCAAAAACATGTTTAATTCATCTCAATTCAAGCTCGAGCACATCTAGTATTCCTAGTTCTCTTCCAATTCCATAAAATTAGTCCTCACTTAATGGTTTTGTGAAAATATCAGCTAATTGATTTAAGGTATCCATAAACTCAATCATCTCCCTTAAGCACATTATTTCTAATAAAATGATGCCTAATCTCAATGTGGTTAGTTCTAGAATGTTGAATATGATTCTTTGAGATGTTAATAGGACTTGTATTTTCATAAAAGATAGGAACATTATACATGAACATGCTAAAGCCATTCTATTGTTGCCTAATCCATAAGATTTGTCGACAACAACTACCTAGTGAAATGTACTCAGCTTTAGCAGTTGAAAGGGTAACAGAAATTTGTTTCTTACAAGACCATGACATAACCATGTTCCCTAGGAATTGACAAACACCACTAGTGCTCTTCTGATTAGTTTTGCAGCTAGCAACATCAGCATTAGAATAGCCAAGAAGATCAAAAGATGATGTTTTTAAATACCATAGGCCTAAGCTTTGTGTATCCAAGAGGTATCTAAAGATTCTCTACACAATAGTTAATGGTGATCCCTTAGGAGGAATCTTGCACAAAGCCATACACTAAACAATATCAAGTCTACTTGTTGTTAAATAAGGGAGTGGACCAATCATATCTCCATAGAGCTTTTGGCCCACATCTTTTCCTTACTCATCTTTTTCAAGCTTAGTTGAAGGACTAAAGGATAATCCAATTGACTTCAAATTCATCACACCAAACTATTTTAACATTTCTTTTGTGTATTTTTCTTGATTGATGAAGATTCCATCCTCGCATTGCTTAATTTGTACACCAAGAAAGAATTTTAATTTTTTGATCATACTCATTTCGAAATCACTTTCTTTGATGTAAAGGAACTCCTTACTTGTTTTCCTAATTGGCACGCATCACAAACTTTATCATTTTCAAAATAAATCTTTGAAAGTTCAACAACCAAGTCTTTTCTTAAGAGTTCTTAAATAGGGTGCATGCTAGCATATTCTAATCTCTTATGCCATAGCCAACTATCACAAACATCATTGGCCATAAGACAAGATTTATTTTGAAGCTCAATTTTATCAAGACAAATCACATACATATTCTTAATTCTTTTGCCAATGAATGCTACTTAGTTGATGTCAATGTCAATCAAGTTAACATCCATGGAAATCAAAACAAACTCTAAAACTTTTATCATAAAGCTGACTAATGCTTAACAAGTTATGCTTTAAACCTTTAGCAAATAAAACATGCTTGATTTTAGTTTGAGAAGTATTACCAATGGTTCCAACTCCTTAGATAATACCTTTGGAGTCATCACTAAAAGAAACAATATAGCTTTTCTTTCTATCAAGCTTGACAAAAAAAGTTTTATTTTTGGTCATGTGCCTTAAGTAGCCACTATCTAAGTACCAAGGCTGCCTCTATTTTGGTTGAGCTTTCAAACATTGTTTCTTTTGCTCTTGCTTAACCTATAAAACAATTTTTTATTTCTATTTCAAAGGTACCCATACTTTGATAGGTCCTTGGGGGTTAGTAAGCACATAAGAACTTTTAGGCATCTAAACCATTTTTATTTTTGGAAGGTTATTACCCTTATGATAACAATTATAAGAGAAATAGCCTCTTTTGGCACAACATAACAATGTAATGAAGATGCATTTTTCTTTCTAAAAACATCATTTCTCTTTGGTTTCTCTTCTTTGTTCAATTTCAGTTTTGAATTTTCTTCCATTAAAGTTATGAGAGAAACATCTTTGTCCAATACCTTTCGCAAGGCCTCATTTTGGCTTTTTAGTTCCAACTTTAAAGATTCAAAATCTATTTTGAAATACTTAAGTTCAACTTGAAAAATATTTCTTTGATAACAAACAGAATTAAAATCATGCTTGATTTCTTTTAATTCATTATCTAAAGATAAAGTTTTATTTTTCAAAATCTTATAATTTAAAGTCAAATTTTCAAATTTAGCATATAGGAAATCATACTTATCTTGAAATCCATCATGTGTAATATCACATAAATGAAATGTTACTTCAAATTCATCATTTTTGGCCATTAAGCAAAAATTTGCTTTCTCTTCTATCTTGTGTTTTTCATCCTCCGAGCTAAAAGAGTCACTGTATGACCAAGTTACAGCCAACATTGACCTTTTTAACTCTTTGGTCTTCTTTAAGGATTCCTTCTTGAGTAGTGGATATTCAAATCTAAAGTGGCTAGGGTTTTTGCACTCAAAGCATCCCACTTCATCCTTTTTATTATATTGATTTTTTCATAAAGAATCTTGAACTTTTATCTAATTTCTTCCTCCAAATCTTTTTTCTCTTTGTCCCATGAGCTTTTTAAATCTTTAGCAATCATGGTTAGTTTTTCATCATTATCACTTGTAAGATTTTCTAACACTTCTTCAAGTGAACTCACCTTCAATGCAAGATTTTCCATATTCTCCTTATTTTCTTCCTCCATTTCTAGCTCATTTGTGAGAAGTGAACCATATATCTAATCAAGAGTGATTACATTGAAGTCCTTTACTTCTTAAATGGCAGTCACTTTTGGTTTTCACTTTTTTGGTAGGTTTCTAAGGAGTTTTTATACTAACTCACGTTTAGGTATGACTTTTCCTAGCTGATGGAGCTTATTGACTATGTTGGTGAATCAGTCATATATTGAAGTTATGTCCTCATTAGGTTCCATTTTAAACATGTTATAATTGTGGGTGAGAAAGGTTATTTTAGACTTCTTAACTTGAGAAGTCCTCTCATTGATGACCTTAAGCTTTCCTAAAATTTCCTCTACTGTGCTACAGTTAGAAATTTTGTTGAATTTAACAAGGATTAAGGCACAATGCAAAGTGTTGATGGCTTTGAAATTTATTGGGACTTTTCTCATTTCAACCTCAATCCTCCTTTCTTTAGTCTTATGTATTTTCTCACCAGAGATAACATTCATACTAACGGGAACATAAAGACCTTAAGTGATCGTATCTCACATCTCATAATCAATAACACTAATATAAACTGATATTCTAGTGGTTCAATATGAGTAGTTCGTTTCATTAAATAGAGAAAACCTATTTGTTGATTGACCCTCAGTAACACAAGACTTTTGCATAGCTGTTGGATTTCCTTGAAAGATGTTAAGCCTTTACAATCAAAACTTAGGCTCTAATACCACTTGTTCGTCCTAAAAAGAATGCTAGAGGGTGGTGAATAGCACTTAAAAATATTTTTGAGGATAGCTCTTAAAATTTAAAATTTGTTTGGAAGATTTAAAATGGAAGGTTTGAAAGCTTGTTGAGTTTAACAAACACCAAGTAAAGAGAGGTTAAGAAAAGTGGACAAAATATAGTATTTATAGTGATTCAGTCCACCTGACCTACATCCACTACCGTGATATTCCCAATCAAGGATTTTCAACCCAACTTCATTAAACCAGTGGAATTAACAAGCTTTCACCAAGCTTTAACAAGGTGAGCTTCTAATTTAAGCTCCAACCCTTTTACAACAAATCTTAAGCTTACCTTAACTTAGACTACCCTTTAGAGTGTCTTGCACACTCTAAGTAATCAAGAAATAAAAGATAAAAAGACGCACAAATGATCACTTAACTTATCTAAGTTGTACAAGCTTCATCTCATGCACTTTCATAAAGATAAAAGTGGAATACAAGTGTAAAAAAAGAAGGTTTTTGCTCTTCTAAGCTCTTTTAAACTTTTTGAAACTTCTCTCTATCATTCTTAATTGTTGAAGAGGCTTTAATACTTAGAGCATCACATTTGGCTATTGGAGACAAAAACTAGCCGTTACTAACAATGTCTAACCGTTATTTTGTCCTTCGATGTTTAAATTCAAATATGTTGACAATGCTTCATTAACTGATTAAAGATAGGCTTTCACTGATTGAACCTTCTCTAACTTGAAAACTACTTCTCTACATTAACTAGTTAATGGCAACTTTAACTATTAATAACTTTCTATTTTCAAGCACCCTCAAACACTATTTTTTATCAATCATTCTTCAATTGATCAGAGTTCCTATTAACTGATTGAGGCCTTTCTCCTTTCATCCTTAACTGATTAAAATAGGCTCTAATCAATTAAGAATTCTTGAACTTTGAATCTCTTAGTTTGTGCCTTTGAACCACCATTAACATTTTGAATTTGGATTTGGTGCTTCATGATACTTCTAGCTTGACCTTTAACCAATTAATTCCTTTGGTTAACTAATTAAAAGCTTCTATTTTGCACTTAATATATTCTTAATCGGTTATGTATTCTGCTAACTAATTAAGTATTTTTCTTCTTTCCCATGATGTAGTGCCTTGTATAGCCTTAACTGATTAAGGCTTCATGTTAATGAGTTAACATTATTTTGGCTTTATTTAGCCTTTTGCTCTTTATTCTTTTAACTAATTGACCATTCTTGTAACACAGTAAGCTTCTTGACTTGCTTTAAACAACAATTCTATGAAGGGATTTAGAGTTTGTCCTACACACTTATATGATGTAGTTACACATCAAAGAATAAGGAATTTTTTGTTATCATCAAAAATTATGAAGTCAACATAAATTGCACAAGCACTTTATACTGATAATTGGCAAAGTTATTGGGGTTGAATGTCTTTATGGGTTTGCCAATATATACACTTCCAATGATGAAAATCAAATGGATGAATTATGGATAGATTTGACTTGGGAGTTGATGGAGAAAGATATGGGTTGGTGTGCGGGAGGATATTTCAATACTGTTCGATACATAAAAGAAAAAATTGAGAGGATCGATGTGTTTAGATCAACCAGAATTTTGATGCCTTTATTAATAATACAGCTTTAGTTGATCTTCATTATCGGGAGGGCAATTTATTTAGTGTAACAGAAAAGCAAAGGCCACATGTAAATTGGATAGACTTCTTGTGGATGTAAAAAGGTTGGAGAAATACAATGATATGATTCAGGAGTGCTATCCTTGTTCAATCTCTAACCACAACCCAATGGTTTTAGGTAGGAAATCATTAAGTCAAGGACCTAAACAATTAAAGTCTTCAATTATTGGTTAGATGACAATAGCTTTTGACAATTAGTAAAGGAGAAATAAATGAAAGCTATTAATGGAAATAGCATGAGCCTCAAGTTATGGTGAGGGCTTAAAATTTTGGGATCTTTGATTAAAAGTTGGCAAAAAGAGAAATTTGGAGGTATGCAACAACAAATTGAGTTTTTGGAAGTGGAGCTCCATGACTTGAATTTGAAATGGCAATTATCAAAGAATAACTTTTAGAAACGTGATAAGGTGATTTAAAAAGCAACACGTTATGGTCTTTATATCGCATTGAGGAGAGACAACGAAGCTAAAAATCAAAGGCAAAATAGATGCTGGAGGATGATCGAAATACACATCATTTCCATGCAATGGCATCAATAAAGGGAAGAACGAACATAACAGACAACTTAATAGTAAATGATGTGAAGATTAAAGATCCCAATAAGATAAAGAAAGAGATGGTGAAACATTTTGAAAGGTTGTACAACAACAAAAAAATTTTAAATCTTGTTGATATACAATGTGAATTTGAGAGAATACAAGAAAAATCAGCTCATGAATTGAAGGCCTTTCACCAAGGAAGAGGTGTGGGAGGTTATTAAAGATTGTGATGGGAATAAAGCCCTGGGCTAATGGGTATAATTTTAATTTTTTTTAAGAGCCAATGGTTTAACATGAAAGCAAAGGTGATGGAGTTCCAATGTGATTTTTATAATAAGGGTCAATTAAATAATAAGGGTGAATGAGACATTCATTACTATGATTCCTAAGGTGACTAACCCTTCAACAATTGGTAAGTACAGACCTATAAGTTTGTTTGAAAGTGTTTACAAAATACTAGTTAAAATTCTTGCAAATAGATTGAGGGAGGTTATAGGTGAGATAATTAGAGTTTATCAGTTTGTTTTTGTAAAAGGTTAGTGGATTTGTTTAGGAATCAGGAAAGGAGCTTAATGTTAAAGGTTGATTTTGAGAAAGCATATGATATTTTGATTTGGGAGTTTTTCAACCTAATCACAGGGAAGATGGGATTTTGTAGCAAATGGCATGATTGGATTATGGAGTGTGTTTCCCCAAACTCAGTGTTAGTAGTGTTTAATGGTGCACCTACAATCTATATTAAAATGAAACATGGTTTTCACAAGGTTTCCCTTTGTCTTTTTTTCTTTTTAATATAGTTGTCGAAGTGTTTTGTTGCCTAATGGTGAAAGTAGATAACACCCAACTATGCAAAGGCATTACAATTGCTAATGGAAAGTTAAGACTATCCCACTTACAATATGTTGATGGTACTTTGTTGTTTTGTAAACTTAGCATTGAAAGTTTGCTAAACATGAAATGAGTCTTGAGGCGATTTCAATTAGTTATTGGTTTAAAGATTAATTTTTAGAAAAGTAGCTTATTAGGTGTTAGAGTAGAGGCCTCGATTTTACATGAGTGGACCAATTGAATTGCTTGCAAAGTAGGTGATTTACTTTCAACTTATTTAGGACTCATTTTGAGGCCTAATAGTAACTCATTGCAGATTTGGAAATCGATTGTTGAAAAGTTTAAATCAAGGCTATCGGGATGGAAATTAAAGTTGCTCTATTTGGTGGAAGGGTCACCTTATTGCGGTCTGCTTTGAGCAATCTACCTATATTTTTCATGTCTCTATTTTATATGCCTATTAGGATTAAAAAGGAGTTGGACAGAATTCAACGAAGATTTCTGTGGAGTGGGGTCGAGTATAAACACAAAATCCATTATGTGGCTTAGGCGTGTGCAACTACAAATATGTGGTGGACTAGGCATCACCGTATGTAAACAATAATTAGAAAAGACCAACAAAGCCTTGATTATCAATAAAATCATGTCCAAAGTCATAAAATATATATTTTCTAGATAACTTGGCTCTAATATCACTATTAGTTTCTCTTTACAATTAATGCAAAATTTTTTCCCAATTTAATAACAACAATTATTATCTAATATAAAAGTCAAGGATCTATCACAATAAAATTATAGATCAAGATACATGAACCTTAAAAGCAATTCAGGTCTCTTAACTCCAAAAAGGATTAAATTTTAGATAAAGAAATAGATACCTCACAAGCAATTCAAGTGTCTCTCCTCTAAAGGTATTTAGGTTTTTTCCCTTTTTTAGAGCTCTTGTTTTTGAAAAACTGTTGTTAATTAATTTTGATTGCTAACTAAGTAGCAACCCTTGCCCTTATGGATATATTAATGGACTTGGATCTACATTAAACCCAATTCATAGTCCAATAATACTTATATATAAAACCCAAAAAAAAAAAAATATGCGTGGGATCTTTAGGGATCTCTCTTTACAGCTATGGATCCAAGTTCATGTCATCTCATTACTCATATTTTGCTTGAAATTTCATTTAATCTAATATTATCATTTAGTTTTTGAAATTAATTAAAAACTTTTATTTATCCATTAATTGTAGTAATGTCCATCAACACATTGCAACAGATCTTTATATAGAAAAGAATTATCAATGAGGTCCTTTTCATTATAATCTTTACTAATCAATCTTTTCACTATACTATATTCCTCATGGGCTTTATGGATAAATAATTTCCACTATCACATTCAACTCATGTAATACCAGTTCATGATTTTCATTCTTATTGGATTTTGAAAAATATTTTTCTTCAAAAACACTAATATATAATATTAATATAAATAATATAATTTTCAAACACCTTTAGAAAACATACTGGTCAAATTTCTTCAGTCCAACAATCTTGCAAAAATTGCTTGAATATATTTCTTAATAGAGAATGGTGAATCCTTTATTGAGTATATAACATAATTTATTTAGCATGTACGTATAGCCTTTAAATGCAACACATATTGGCAACATTAAAGGCATATCCATACAAAATAAATTATATTGACCTCTCAAGTCTAAGGACAATTACTAAATTATAATAGAGCTCCTTTTAATCATAAACAGTGACAGTTTATATGGTGCTCTTTAAGTAGATTGTTTTCAATGTATGTATCTCATACACTACACTCAATTGTCTTCTTTGGAATCACTATCGCATTGGTGTAGTTAAATCATTTTATCTTTCTAACAAAGGCATTACGAGTATAGGCTTTAAACAGTTTGTCACATGTAGCCTACAACAATTAATTTGGCAAATAAGGAATTAAAAACTATAACTCCTTGTTTAATAGTTTATCAACTATTAATATAGTTTTTCTACAATATTACCAAATAATTTATGATCATATCATATATATCCTAATTAAATTAAATACTTATTAAAATATAATATATGAAATCAATAATTGATGTAATAATTTATTTATCAAATAAATAAATTATAAAATTAGTTTTTTAAGGGTACATGTCTAACATTAATTGTAATTTAAAATTCTACTTATAATTATAACCTCATCAATTAAATAAAAGACGGGGAAAAAAATGGCAAACACCTGTAGGAATGCTTCGTGATATTATATGAGCTCAAGTTCACAAGGCATGGGAATCCATGCTTCTAGTAGCAGAGGGGACGGCTTATGATTATGCCATTAAAGTCACATCTTTCAATTAAATGAATACGCATGACCATGCCTTGGCCACTCCCATCTTTATACCGCCTTCAATTTCAATTAATTAAAAAGGCATCTTAAGATCAAATTCGTAAATCACTATTGAGAATAATTTAGAAGCCCTACTTGCACTTTGTTCCATTGGCTCTGCCGACGCCTCTTAGCTAGTAAGATGAAAGGGAAAAAAAATAGTAAAGTTAGTTTTTTAGATTGAATGATTTTTCTTCTAGTCTTTTCTTATTCAGAGGGATTGTATTTGAATGTGGAAAACATGCAAACCTCTTTCTCTTTCTATAACTACGGTTTTTCATAAAATTCTTTTCGACGTTTGATCTTCTCGTCCAACAATTAATTGTAAGATTATTAATTCAATGTGTCAATCAACTAATTACAAGTCAAAGTAGAAAAGCCCATAGAGCTAAATATTTGCCCGCCATCCTTCCGAGTGGGTTGAGAGAAGAGACGCGTGATCTTACATTAAATAGAAGTAACCAATAATAAAGAGCCGGCCATGCCCCTTCTTCTTAATAAATAGTCACATCGCTATTCAACAACAAGACAACGAGTTGGAACCGTCTACCCTTGAATTATAATATGTAAAAAGTTAAAAAAATTCTTAATATATATTACTTTTGGATTAATAATATTAAGTAATCGTTTTATTTGTTTACTTCGATATCTGAATATAATTTTTAAAATTTAAGTATTAGGTTTTATAAGGTATAAATATATTTAATTTAATTTTCTTTTCTTTTGATAAGTTAAGGGATGGTAATTGAGCAATGATTGTTGAGTTTGAATTGGAGTACTTCAAATTAGATTATTTCGAATTTAAAATATTTAGATGATTTTAAGTTTAAGTCATTTTGGGTTAGAGTTATTTTAAATTTGATACTTAAATTATTTGAATTTAAATCATTCGAATGCAAATTATTTTAAATTTAAATTATTAAATTTTAAAGAAAAATAAATATATATTTATATTTTTACAATATAATCTTTCAAATTATTTTGATTTCATATGATTTGAATTTGATTCATTTCAGTTCAGATCATTTTCGATTTAAATGTTTTTTATCATGTCAATTTGATTTCGAATCATTTTGCATTTACATTAAATGGGTTACTTATTTTTTATTAAATCAATATGAACTGACAGACATGGGGTCAATTTTACCAATACTGAATAACATGATTCTACCAGAGAAAGACAACTGCCCCGATAGGCAGGACAGCTGCCGTATAATTGGGCCTTGTTTGGTAATTATTGAAGCCCTCAATGAGGAGTATGGGTAAGGGCCCACTTATCAGTAGTTTCAATTTTGGATGCCAAGTTGTCAAGATGATAAGTTATTGTAGCAGAGAAAGTAGGAAACTATCAAAATAGAAGCAATTTCCGGGGATCACATCTGAATCTGAACCATGTCAAAAATTGACAAGTATTGATCAAATGGGTCCCATTTGGGCGACAAAGGATTCAATGCGGTATAACCTTCGGGCGACAGTATGAGGTGTTGACCCCGTAGTCTGATGCACTGAATATGATTGCAGTAGTTTGTTTAGTTTACTCGGTTTGGTATGGTTTGGTTTGGTTTGGTTTACAAAAGTCAAACCCCTGAGATTTTCCTCTGTTCACTAGAGGCAGTCAGAGTTTATCGTTTGAACTTTGAAGAGAGGAGAGGACTGATCACAGCTGTCTCTAGCTTGTACCGTCTTTGTTATGGTCTCAGCTTTCCTGCTTGGAAACGTTGTGTAAGCAAATGGCAGCTTGACCTGTCTAAGATGACTTTCAATAAAATAATAGATGACCTGTTACTTCTTTGTCCAGGACAGGAAAACACATAGTTCTAGAATTCACTGACAATAAGGAAATGGTCCCAAATATGAACACATAAGTTGTTTTAATTAAGTGTTAATGTTAATGTTCATGTTATAATAGCTTGATAAATCAATATAAAACTTGTCGTAATGTGTGATTTTAAGAATTCAATCGATCAGTGTGAAAGAGAATTGTTATTCATTTTTTTATATAAATGTGATTGATCAACTATTTGAATTTATTATTTAATTATATTTTAGATTTAATTTAAGTTCATTAAAAGAATACATTGTAGTTTACAAAACAGTTTTAAAGTTCAAGATATAATTACACGTGGGTAGTATATTAGCACTCTTATGATGCTTATTAAAAAAAAAAAGACTAATTAATCACCTATTATCATATTTTAGTTTTGACGATAATTTTTAATTTCATATTTAATTATATCTTTTAATTATTTTCTTGTCACAATCCAATCTTAGGTCCTGAATAATGCATAGACCCATTAGGTAAAGCCCACTAAGCCCAAGTAAGTTTTATATCCATACATGTATATACGTGTGTACCTAATTAGAACTTGTAACTTGTATGAAGTAAATACATGAGTTGAAAATAGTGAGTATTAAACTCAATGAGAGACATAAGAAAAGAACAAACATATATAGACACAGGGAAATTTTGTAAAACCATGCCTTTTCCTTTGAAACAATGCAACTTTCACTAGGGATGTAAATAGGTTGTTGTTATAAGCGTATTCATGAATATCTAATCCGATAACTTAGGGTTTGGGTACTCTACATTCGGTTATTGGGCAAATTCGATTAATGCTTGTAATACCCAACTCGAGTTCGAATGAGTATTCGGTATCATTTTTAAGATACCCTAAAGCCAAACCCGATTACACACACACACACACATATATATTATATAATGTTTCAAAATTTATAATTTGTGAGATTCGAACCTTTATCCTCCTTGCCTTTAACATAAACTTTGCCATTTTAATCAATTTCCTTTTTTATAAACTAATACATATAAAAATTAATTGTTTATGCAGTTTTTAGTTCTTTAAGTATTGTTTGAGTTATTTGATCGAGTATTTAATAGATTTGAGAAATTAGAGGATAGTGTTATTATATTAGGGTTTGGTTTTAGATAATGTTTTGTGATTTTATTTGGGTTTTAATAAGGTTTAGATACCTTCTTAATTAAACGAATTCACAGTAGGGTATGTCAAACAAAGCTAGTAACTTACCCATTTACATCTTTAGCTTTCACCTTTGAAACCAAATCCATGATGCAATGGTACTGCTCAACCATTTCAAAATCATTTCATGTTATACTCTATGTTAACAGGGCATTCCCAAGTGTAAACAAAGTTGAAACTCATTAATTTTGAGAAAATAAGCTAAAAGTATTGATACCCTAGATATAGGTATCAATACTTATAACAAAGAATACTCTCCTAATGTCTTATAATTATTTTTACTTAGGAAAATTTGAGAAAATTACCACTTGAACGTTTCCCAAAAATTCCATTTTAAGATATTCATTCTAAATAACTACTATTATTATTTTGATTTTTTATTAACCTTATTGGTATTGGTTTTAGGTCAATCTAGGTTCTTTACCCCAAAACAAGTTAATTTAGGCCCTATACTTTGAGATTATGTGTAATTGAATTTAAACCCTATACTCTGATTCAAATATCTTTTCCATAAGTTCTAAATTTTACTTAAATAATGCTATGGAAATTGCCTAAGAAACAACAAAGATAAAACCCAGAGAAATCAAACAAACAGAAAACACAAGAATTTACCTGGTTCGATTTCTTGCCTATGTCCACGGAATGAAACTATTCTTATATTATTGAGAAATTAAAGTACAATAAATAAACCTTTATGGCTCCCCAAACCAACCCAATATTCCTTGCACACTATTTCTCAATAACCTCCCAAGAACACTCACCCAAACCACTCTAACTCCACCTAGAGCCAAAAGACAGAGTTTCAAAGTGTCTCTTTTTTAAAGCTCTCAAAGCACTACTTACAATTCTAAAGCCTAGAGATCCACTTTTATAATATAAGAGTCTAAAGTAGAATGTGATTAGGACTTTATGTAGAATAAAAAGTTTAAAACCATACAACTACTTAATGTTGTATATAAACAAAAATCCTAATCAAATAAGATCTAGAATTCTAGTCAACCTAAAACTCAACAAATCTCCACCTTTAACTTGAATTCAAACTCCTTAAACTTCTTTCACCAATTGCACCCAATTGCAACTTCCTAACTCCACCTACTTTTCAATACTTTGAACAACTCTCCAAGCACAAGACTTTTCAAATCATTGGCCTTTATAATTACCACGACTACACATACCGAATCAAGCATGGTCCAACACTCAATTCCACAAAACGGCCAATGCACCTGTGTAGCCATCAAGTCAATGACACTAATTGACTTCGGAAAGAGACCTCGATGACCCTTCCAATTCCCACTGGCAAGATTTTTGTCCTTCACCATCGTCTACACCATGGAACCTTTTATCACCTCCTCAGCAAATGAAATCTCACTTTGGTAGCTACCATCTCCTATGCACTGTTCCCATCCTTTCGACGCCTCACATTCTAGACGATATAAGCCATTATACAAATTCTCCCTCATCAGGACCATGTTGCCTTGTGTAACTTTACCACTCCATCACAAGCAGAATATCCATACCCTTTGAAGTCTAATAGGCTCATGATATTAGATTCTTACGCAGTTCTAGACATAGGCCACAACCACCCGAAAAGTGCACAACCCCATCAAACATTTTGATTTTTACTACTCCAAGACCCAGACTTTCCACTATTGACTTATTACCTAAAGTCAAGTCCCAACCACCTCTTCTTAAAGGAAATCAAAACAATCCTTTTGATAACATATGTGAGTGGCAAGAAGCAGAATCTAAATACCAATCAGAGTTTGCATCTTATTTTCTGAGATTATAAGGACATCACAATCATCACTTTCAGCAACGAAAGCATAGTCACCTTTGTTCTCATTACTTTCATCTCCTTTGTAGGATAATCTCTTTTAATATGTCCATACCCTTTGCATCAAAAGCACTGAACATTGTTGGATCTAGACTTACCACCCTTAAATCCCTTATCGGTTGACTTCCTCCTACGAACCTTAGTTACCAATTCCAAGCCACTTGGATCTCTATCCCCTTCCTTACTTTTCTTCTGTCTTCACGAGACATTAATGTTATTGTATCCATCCCACATATAAGAGATTCCACAAATACCTCATAAGAGTCTAGAAGCGAAGCTAGGAACAATAGTGCCTTTTCCTCTTCCTCCACCTTCACATCAACCTTCTTCAACTGATCAATGATCCCATAATTCATTCATATGCTTCATGAGGTCTCCATTCTCTTCCATCTTTAAGTGATACAACTTTTGCCTAAGTTGTAGCTTGTTAGAAAGACTTTCGTCAAATAAATCTTCTCTAACTTGCCCATAACCTTGGAACAGAATCCTCATTAATAACATGGTAAACACGTTATCTCCAATGCAAAGTCGAATAGTGCTCACACATCTTTGCTTTAACTCTGCCCATTCAGCATCTTTCATGTCATCTGGCTGCCTTTTCTCCTTTCTTAGCAAGGGGCGCATTAAACTTTACTGCACAATGAGATCTTTCATCCTTCTCTGCCATTGCTTAAAACTAGTCTTTCCATCAAACTTCTCAATTGAAAAATTCGTAGAACTAGTAACTTTCGACATCCTTATTAAATCTTGAATTTACCGAACCCGAAGCTCTGATACCAGTTTGTTATGAAAATTGCCTAAGAAACAACAAAGATATAAAACTAAGAGACATCAAGCAAACAGAAAAAACATAAGAATTTACGTGTTCGGCTCTTTGCCTACGTCCACGGAGTGAAACTATTTTATATTATTTAGAAATTAAAGTACAATAAATTGATCTCTATAGCTCCCCAAACCAACCCAAGATCCCTTGCACACTCTTTCTCAATAACTTCCCAAGAACACTGACCCAAACCACTCTACCTCCACCTAGAGCAAAAGACAAAGTTACAAAGTGTCCCTTCTTTAAAGCTCTCAAAGCACTACTTGCAATTCTAAAGCCTAAGGATCCATTTTTAAAATATAAAAGTCTAAAGAAGAATGTGATTAGGACTTTATGTAGAATAAAAAGTTAAAATGATACAACTACTTAATGTTGTACATAAACAAAAATCCTAATCAAATAAGATCTAGAATTCTAGTCAACCTAAAACTCAACAAATAGCTTCATTTTCTTCCTTAGATGCATGTGGCACTGACATATCAAACAATACTGACGTGATAGACAAAAAAAAATTGGCAATGTGGCTTTTCTTTTGCTTTCTTCATTTATTTTTCTTTTGTTCTTTGTCCAAAACTACATTGTTATGGTGGGACTATTTAAAACACATTTAGTTTTTTTTTTATCATTTTTCCTTCTTTCTTTGTTTCTCGACGTTACCTTTTTTTCCCTAAGGTGTGACCCCAAACCCAAATTTCAATCGTCGACTATTGATCATTGGTGGTCGAAAAATTCAATAAAAATTGTCAAAAAAATTCATTTTTCACCACCTTCCCTTAATTGGAATAGTTTTTTCAAAATCTATCCTGACTTTCTTAGATCTAAAATAATAAACTTGCAAAACAAAATTGTGTCTTTTAAGCATTTTATCAAAAAAAAAAAGAGAGATGCAACCAACCTATATTTAGTTGCTGAGCTCAAGCACTTGAAACAAAAACAAGTAGTGGCTAGGTGGCGAGAAAAATGGTGCCCTAAATGGTAGTCTAAAAGATTTTGTTATATGGTACATTTTGTATAGAATTGATTTCAAGGATTTGGTTTCTTTTATTGTTTGATAGCCTTGTACGCTTATGTAAGGTGGTAATGGCACAAATACCACCTACACACAGTCTTCATCACTCACATCCTTGAGATCTCTTAGAGATAGTGTTTTGTTGAACATTGTCTTATGCTTCCATTCAGACTTTGAAAGAAATATTTTTTTTTTTTGCAAGTTTATGATTTTAGATTTGTAAACACTCTATTTTGTTTAAGTTAATTTAAGACATTTATTTCATTTTATTTTGTTTCATATATTAGTCTTTAATTATTTAACATTAGGTTAAGTTGGGTATGAGTCTAATTAGATTGAAGTCCAAAGACACTTTCAATCCAATTCCATATTGGTCCTTTTGGCTTTTAAAGCCCAAAACTTATTATGCCCAACAAATAAGAAAAAAAAGTGAAAAAGTTAAAAGGCTTTAACCTTATTGTCTTACTTCACATGGCAGCTAGGGCAATGTCATGGCAAACAACCTTCCCTTCTCTCCAAGAAGAGTTTATCTATTTTCAATTTTTATCCTTGCCATTTTACCTTTCCTAATTTGTAGAGGAAGGAAATTTTTGACAAAAACCAAGCCTAAAGATGTTGCCATCGATAGCATGTAAGGCCCTACCAATGGTAGCAAGCATAGGAGGAAGTTTTTCAAAACCCTCTTCCCTTCCTATAAAATAGAAGAGAGAGTAGCATAGAAAAAGGAGAAGAATGGGGATTTAGGGAAAAAACCCTAAGAAAAAGGCTTGGTAAAATGAAAATCCAACACCAAGAAGAATACGAAAAATGAGGAGGTTTAAAAGAGAAAGAGAGAAAGAGAGAGAGAAACCTAACAACCTTTGCAAAAGCCTAGATCTTACAACCATTAACCACAAACACAAAGCTGAAAATAATTTTTTTGAGCCTCATTTTCTTAAATCTAGGAAAAAAATAGAGGCTTTCAAAGAAAGTAATCTGATTAAAAGGTAAGGGAGAAAGGAATTTTTGGTGAAATTTTGGAGATTTTCTAATGTTGGGAGAAAGAAAGTTGTGGGTTTAATAAGAGAAAGTGAAGAGAAAAATGAGACAGAAGAGGAAAGAAAGAGTTTAAATAGTTAGGGTTTAGAAGAAAGAATGCTAAGACGACACTGTTTTAAGGTGTTTTAAACAAAAAAAAAAGACTTGGTGCAATGGTAAGGGCTGTTAGCTTTATTAGCTTTAAAATGATTATCGTTTTGAAATGACAAAAGTGATCAAAATTGCTTCGATGATCTTTAAACTTGTTTGAGTGATCCTTAAACTTGTTTGAGTGATCCTTAAATTTGTTTGAATGATTTTTGAAGTTGTTTGAATATGTTTTTGAACTTAATTTATTAATGTTAAAAACTTTCATACATTTGCTTTTAAAGCACATAAGTGTTTCTATGTGAAAAATGATCAAAATTACTTGAATAATCTTTGAACTTATTTGAATGATTTTTGAATTTATTTGAATAGTTTTTAAATTTGTTAAAATTAGTTTTAAACCTCTATTGCATTTGATTTTGAATTGTCCAAGTATTTGGCATCAAATTGGGTTCAAAAAGATGAATTTTTTATGTTTTAAGCTATAAGTATTGATACTTTAGTCAAAAGTATCTATATATTTTAAATAGAATGGTTTTGCCCAAAATGTAACAATACATTTTGGTCTAAAATTAGTCGTTATATACAAAAATAAAAAGAAAAATAGCTATTTTCTTTTCCAAACCTTCTTCAATTCCTCCAAAGCTTCCCCAACTATAGAAAAGACTTCTCCAATACATTTACAAGGTTAAGAGAGTCAAGAAGAACATCAAATACTCAAGAATCAAATCTTACAAAAAGAAAGAAGAAAAAGAAAAAGAAACTAAGCTAGAGCAAGCAAAACACATTCTTCCACATAGCTTTTAAGCTATTTTTGTACTTCAAATTCTTTGTGCTACCACTCATATTCTTTGTGTACATCTTTGTGTTCATCACACTTTATCTACATTGAACTTACTTAGTAAAACCCACATTCTAGAGGTAGCCTTATTGTTCAAAATTGTAAAAGAGAAAAGGTTATACCTTAACAGCCTCTAACAAGTAGTATTTAGAGGTTGTGCTTGATCCTTGAAAGACATAAAAGTTATATCTTAGCCTTCAAAAAGTAGTGTTTAAAGGGTGTGCTTGAACTTTGAAAAGTCAATGGTTATGCTTGATCTTTGAAAAGGCAATGGTTATACTTGAAGCTTGAACCTTTAAAGGGCATTGTATTGAACTTTTTTAATAGTAAATTAAACTCCTTAACTTGCTAAGGGAGAGGACGTAGGGGCCAAAGAAGGGCCAAACCTCTATAAATTTCTTGTGCATTTTCTCTTTACTCTTTGCTATTTTTTTTGGTGCATTTTACATTACTTTAAAGAGTTTTGAAAATTTGTTCTTAACTTACTTATTCTTTAATTTACTCTTCAAATTACTTTTGGCACACTTTGATAGAAAAACAAGTTTGTGAAAATTGTTTTTACCTTGCCTTCATTCGAAATTTAATTTTGAGACTAGAATTTTTAAAAATCCAATTCACACCCCTGTTCTATATTTTCACATTATTATTGAGCTAACATTCCTAACGAGGGCTTTATTGGCTTGTTGTAAAGTCTAGGGTTCGAACCCTAGTAAGTGTATTTCATTTTTGGAAAAGAAAGAAAATAGAAAAGAGGAAGGGAAGCCCAATAGAGAAAAAAAGTGAAAACAGAGAAAAGGGCTTGTTAAGGCCCACGGTCTATTACCAATGAAAGCTTGAGCTTCTATTTGACCCAAGTGAGGTATGTTCCTTGAGGCTTGTCTCTTTTGTTAGTAATTTTTATATTTGACATTTTATTTAGGAATTTTTTAGCATGGTTAATACACTTATTATTTTTAAAAAAAAGTCTAGGCCATGAAAATGATGAAATTGATGCTTAGTAAAATATTAAAAAAACTTATAAATTAGGTTATTAAATAATGAAATAATATGGTAATAAAATAATTAGGGAATTAGAATAAATATATATTACTTGAATTTTGTCAATGATGGAATTTTTATTTGGGATGTGAAGAGTCTCAATTCCAAATTAATTTTCCTAAGTGAGCAATCTAGTTGGTCCTTTCACCAAAGTGTTGGGAAAATCCTAAATTATATATTTCAAAACTCTATTAATTCAAATAATCATTTTAAATCCAACATGAATAAAATGTATCCAATTAAAGTAAAATATCAACTATATAAATGCAAAGGTATAAATCAAATATTATATTTATAAATACATTCATTTTGCATCATCCACGATTTCGCATTGCATATGGGTTATTGTTTTGCAAATGAGTAAAAAAAAAAACCTCCCGAAGATGGGACCTTGTTGAGAGACTTGTAAAGACGAGTTTTCTCGAGAAATTCCTTAGGTGAGGAAAAACTCATAGATTTCACCAGAACATTGGGATAATCTTGGAATACTTTTCCAATACAAGGTTTTTCTCTCATTATTTTAAAATTTAAAAATCACATTACTACTCCATGGCTGCATCATGTGCATCTATAACATAACCTTGGTTTATATATGAAAATCCCTAAAGAAGGAACCATTTCTAGCGGCTTGTAGAAACAAGTGTTCTCAAGAAATTCTTTGGGTGAGGAGAAATTCCTAAACTTCACCAGAGCGTTGGGATAGTCTTGGAAGATTTTTTCAATATAAAGATTTCATTTATGCATCGACAAAAAAAAAAGAAATAATAAACTAATAATAAAAAAGATAATAATAAGTATAAAAAATGTACAAAATTCAAGATCGGGACTCACACTAGATAAATACCTAATAAACTCGATAATAAAGCCTTTTCGATGAGATAAACATGTCTTCTCAAATACCCTTAAGGTGAGGAGGATTTCAAAAACCCTTACCAGAGTGTTAAAGGGATCTAAGAACAACCTCTAACACCAAACAAAATAAGAAATGAGATATAACAAGTAAATAAAAATTAAAGGAAATGAGAATTAAATTAAGAATCAAGAATTAAGGCTCACATAAGGATAACAAATGATTAATTGGTACTGTTCCTTAAACAAGCGTCATGGGGTGCTAATACATTTTTCATGTGTAACCATACTCCCGAACTCAAAAGTTGTTCTGTAAACTAGAGCCTACTTCTTAAAATGAATTTAAGTTAAGCTTAGGGTAACATTTTAAAGGAATAGACTTAAATCAGTGGCCCATCACACCTAAATAAAAAAGATTGGTGGCAACTTTATTTCACATCGAGCAGTTAGGTTCTTGGACTTGCATGTTATGACAAGATCTAGGAAAATCTATATAGATTTTAAAATATTATCCCAATTAAAGGAAAGAGGGTGAAAAAATGAAATTTTTTGGCATTTTTTATTGAATTTTCCAATCAGTAATGAACGGCGGTTGATAGCATCGGTAGTCAGAATTATATTGAGGTGGAAAGATATTGCTTAAGGGTTAAAGGCTACAATTGGGTGAACAACCGCAAGAGGCACCTACAACCTTTAGCTACTCTTTTAGGTGGTTGTAACTGGCACCTGAAAAGGGTTTCTCAAGGCACATGTACTTAGAATTTGACTTACCTCACTTGGCTGCACCTCTAATCTCCTTCATCTTTTGGGTGGGTGCGGATTGGTCAACAGTGGAAGCCATTTCTCTTTTTTTATCCTCTTGGCTTTGATACCAACTGACACGTACCAAGATTCTAGTCCAACTCTGTGGGGCCTTAAACTTTGAAAATAAACCTTAAAATTCAAAAAATAACGAAGGCAAAAAGAAAAGAAGAAGAAAGAGAGCTTTAGAGAAATTGAAGTTTTTTAATTTTTCAAGTATGCATTACAAATAAAGTGAGGAGATATTTATAAGCTAATAATCTTTTTATTTAGACAAAATTTACAAGATAAAGATAAAAAATTAAATATATAAAATAAAAAATAGCAACCAATTTAGTCAAATAAAATGAGGTGTCTACAATTGCCTCTCTTTGGACATTTCTGACAAACAAAAATTATGCAGACATAAACAGCCATTTTTCTTGGGAAAGGTAGAAAAAAAAGTGTTCCTTGACTTTAAATAATGTTCTACTCATCATAAACTGAGTTCAATTTGAAAACCTTGACAACAGATTCTTTATGTGGGTCGAGCTTGCTGTTTGGCCTGTTGGGTTGTTTGGGCTACCTGCTTGCCTAGCTTGTTGTTTGTTGCATTAACTATCCTGGTTAGGCTAGACTTAACTACTCTTAGGTCTTGACTTCTTCTCCTACTCAATGTAGCAACTCCCTCATTGTTAAGAGATGGATGTCTTTGTGCACTGTCACGTTGCAGTCATTTCCTCACACGTCTTTGTCTTGAATGACCTCATTCTATGTAGTTCTGGCTTGCATACACTTCTTTGGAATGCATTGTCTCATTAAGCACTTGTTGTGACCAATCCACCATTGCTTAAGCCCCTTGGTTTTGTAAGTACTTGGTTGATCTTGATGATTCCATGCCCATGTCTTAGGCCTCTTGGCCCTCGTTTATGGCAGTCCTATCATTATTGTTTTTGGTTTCTCTTGGACCATACAACATTCCCTTATTTTTTATTGCTCCCCCAACTCGATCCTATCCAAGCTTAGTGTGCTCCTTAGCTCTCAGACCGCTAATGATGGCACTTCTTACCACTACACTAGTCCTTTTCTTGGATTATATGGGTTCCCTTTTCCTTGTGCAACACTAGGCTCCCCAAGTGTGGTTGCTCATCGCGTCTCTTTACACATTGGTTGCCATTTTGCTGCTTGGATCCTCATCGTCCACCATGATGGCCACGAGTTTTTATGCATGGGCTAGTCCCACATGAAGTGTGGTTTCTCAAACAAGAAGCATTTGATTAGCTTCCTTTCCTTGCTTTTCCACTTGGCATCTAACTTGGTCCAATGGCTATGTCCACCAAGTAGATAATAGCTGAATTGATTTGTAGAGCATCCTCTGAGATACTTATTACTTTAAAATACTATTTCATCAATAAAGTCGTTATTTTTTATAGTGATCTAATCTTATTCCTATTTATGTATTTATGTTGAGTAAAGACAAAAGTAATAAATTTTTCAATATCATTTAAAAATTTATCTCTAATGTATCCATCTTGATCTACTCGAAACCTATCAATTTCCATTGTAAAACTATAATGGACATGTCATGTGGAAAACAATAGTGAAAGAAATTCCTATTATTTGTACCGATATTAGTACAACAACCCATAAAACTTCTTAAGAAGATAGGAAAGTGTTGCAGCACTCAATAACGGTTTCATAAATCCATCAACTGCCACAACAAATATTTACATGGCATTTAATTAATCCCCAAATCATCATCATCGATCAGAGGCTTGTAAACATCAGTTCACCACATAAGAAAAATTCCATGCACATAATAAATATCTATTCTAAGGAACATGGTAATAAAATAAAATGATTAAGCAATCCTAAACATAGAGAAATAAAGTATCAAAAAACATTAGCCAAAGACCCTAAACTCATCCATAATAATAATAAAGTATAGAGAAATAAAGTATAAAATACTATCCAAAAGCCGTAAACTCATCAATAATAATCATAAAATAGAGAGAAATAAATTATAAAAACAATAGTCCAAGACCCAAAACTCATTCATAATAATCATTAAACATAGAGAAATTAAATAAAGCATAAAAACACTAGCCAAAGATCCTAAGCTCATCCATAATAATAATAAAACATAGTGAAATAAAGCCTACTTACTTCACCCCACTCTTCAACCTAACAAAAAAAAAATTAAACATAAAATTAGATATTAAAATCTTGGAATTATGACATTGATTTATTTTCCTCTTTCTAATTGCTTTAAATAAAAAAATATTAAAACATAAGAAAACGAATGATCGATATTCCAAATGTAAGAACTATGACTATGTTCTCTTTTTATTTGGACATAAGTATGCAAGTTCTAGTGCTTGCATGTGTGTAAAGTGGGAACCAAATCAGTATTAAGAGAAAGAAAAAAGGGATGGGTAGGACGTAGGAGTTTGCTCTATATTTTAGAAGAACTAATAGCCATAAATCAAGCAATGAAAGAATAAAGGTGAGCAAGTGAATTAGTTTCACTTTCAATAATTTTAACATAGTTTATAAGTGGAAAATTTGAGGCTTGTCAAGCCACATTTTTCTCCTATGAAACGCCTAATAGTTAAAAAGTAGGCTTCTTACTAAAAAATGAATCATAATCCAAAACTACTGCTCAAAGTGTATTTCGCTTGTCAATTTAAATTTAAATTTTGTATCCCACTTTTCAATTTAAAGTGTGAGTTCCCTTTCTTTTAAAGTTTCTCATATTTATTGAAAAAGATGTATGTTGTAAACATCGTTCACATCATTTATGGTATCTTTTTTAAGCCCTTAATCTTCAAAATTGCTCAAAAAATGTATAGGTTAATGTCATAATCATGCATGAAAAAAATCCTTATCCTGGATGGATATGGCAAGTGTTAATTGCTGCTTCTACTAAAACTGATAAATCATTGATTTGTGCTTGTGATTTGCTTGGGGCTACACATGAATGAGAAGTTGAGCTTGAAATTGAATATGTCCAACATGATGCCAATTCTCTTCCTATGCTATAATTCTTGCTAAAAATGTACAAATATCAAGCCTGTTACTAGAAGATTAGCCTGGCTAAGATAAAAGGTAACTCCAAAATTAAATAAGTATCAAGAGTTGGACAGACTTAGCCCAGCCAAGCAACCCGAATTAAACAATATCCACCCTTAAGTTTGTGTTCAGAGCAAGTATGAGAACTCAATTTGGGCATGATTTTGTTTGAAAGCCAAACTCTATCAAAACCCATACCAAACCTCGACATGGAACACTAGTTTCAAATCTAAATCTTTAGAAACATTGAATGGAACATAAATTATTTATAATTACATGTCAACTACTACTAAAGATCTTAAATTTAAACTAAACATGAAATGCCATTTTAGTTTCGAAATGCAATGGGACACCATTTTGATTAAAAAAGAATAAAAAAACAAAAATATTTACCTTTGTGATCATAGTGCTGGGGTTGGGGAGTTTAGGTGAATTAGGGTTTGGGGAGAATTTTTTGTGAAAAGGGAAAGAGGCCTGATTGGGTTTCTTATATGCGAAGCTTTTCATCAGTACTTTACTCACAAAAGACATTCTAAATTTCAAAAACAAACATTTATTAAAATTTTTCAACAAAACATTTTATCAAAAAAGTCAATTCCTAATAAAATATTACCTCAAAAAGTTTGGCGCCAAAATATTATTTCTAGCACCAAATGCTTCCCCAGCCATTTTTGGACTACTTGATTTCCACTGGAATAGTCCTACAAAAATAAATTCATTGGTAAAAACCTGTTATTTTGTAATGTTTATGGAACTTGAGGTTTAATTTGATCGGCTTTACTATGTCAACCTCATGTTAATTCAAACTCAAGCTTCTTTAATTATTATCATTAGAGTTTGAACACATATATGATGAAAACTTAAATGAGTATTGTCGCTACGTGCAGGTTCAGAAATTCGTTTACCTCTACAAAAAAATGTGGGAGTCGCAATCAAATTTTTTTATAAGGTGTGATTAGTCACTTATTAAGTTCATTCTATTCGACGTGGTCCTAAAATAATTTTAAATTCATCTAAAGAACAAAAACATGGTCTACGAATTTAAGAGTTGGATTCGAAAGTATGGCTATGCATGGGAAAGGATTAGCACAATACCTGTCCCACGAGCAGTACCATTTAATTATATGTTATCCTATTATAACCTTAATTTTTGTAATTTTAGTTGTTTATTTTCTTAATCAGTATTCTTTCATTTTTTTTATATTATTTGACTATGAATGATAATCTTTTTATTGAAGGCATTTCTTGAGTCCATTATCTTTTTGTTAAGATTCGAGAATATCTTCTCACCTAAAGAATTTCCTGAAAAACTTATCTTTTCAAATTTTTTGGAAAAAATCATATCATCGAGATTATCGTTCGAATTTTATTTCAAAAATATGAATATGCATGATGAATATGAAATGCAAAAATGATGAGCGTTACGAAATTCAAATTATTAAATACGAACTATGATCGTTTATTAAAGCATTTCCCTGATCATCCCATTTTTTTGGTAAAACCTGGGAATACATTTTCACCTAGAGAATTTCTTGACAAACTTATCTTTAAAAGCTTCATAGCGAAATCTCATCATCAAGACCATTGTTCGTATATAATTGCACATGTCAATAAAATGCAAGTTTCTAATTATTTATTACAATTGACAACCTTTTTCGGAGACATTTCTCGGATCTTTCCATTGTTCTAGTAAAATCTAGGGATGACATCTCACTTAGAGAATTCCCTGAGGAAACTTATCCTTACAAGATTCTCGAAGAAAACTCATCATCGGGATCATCAGTTGTATACAAAAAATATATATTGGCAAGATGTAAATTCTTAATCATTTATTTCAATTGACAACCTTTTATTAAAAGTGTTTCCTGGATCCTTTCATCTTTATGATAAAATTTGGGTACACTTTCTCACTTAGGGAAGTTCTCGAGAACCTTGTTATTTCAAGTGTCCCAAGAAAGTCCCATAATCGGAATTGACAATTGTAAGCAAAATATGTGTCACAAAGTAGGATGCGAATTTCAAATTATTAAATATGAACGATAAAAAAAAAAGGTTTTCTTTTTTTATTTTAAGGCAAATGATGCCTTCAGCCCCTTTTATTTTTATGTTTACGAGTCATCTATTCATAGATGGGAAGCATCTATCGATAAATCCCTCTAAAATGTTTTAGGCATTTACCTTCATCTATCGATAGATTCGATAGATTGTGTTCTAGCCCCCATTTCTATTTTTCTCGTTTGGCTATCTATCGATAGATTCTGCGATTCTATCAATAGATGCCTCTTAGTTTACTTATTTTTCATTTTGTGCAGTCATCTATCAATAAGTTCTTCAAATCTATCGATAGTTTTTGAGCCACCATGCTTTACAAAGATCTCGAGTGGACATTTATCGATAGTTAAGGGGACCTATAGATAAATGTTCATCCAACTTGTTTTCCTAGACTTTCTATCTTAAATCTATCGATAGATCATGCCTAGTTTTCAGATTTTTCACTTTTGCCAATCTACAAATTCGTCCCTAAGGCCTCCAATTCATTTTCCTTCAATCAAAACACTTCAAATAATTCATATTACTTAAAAATCCTTTATACATATACTCAATTATATGATCAAATCTTGATCAAAGTATCAAACTCTAAAATTTACCAAATATATTCTTAAAAATTTGCCTAAGTGTCAATAGGCATACTTCCATTTACTCAAAATATTTAACACATCATCAAGGCCTTTAAATTTATTTACGAATTCAAATTCATTTTTCACAATTTATATTGAAAAATCAAGGGTGTTACATATGTGCCTGGGGCAATCCACTATTTAAAGGTTGTGTGGGCCTCAAAAATCCCATCTTGGATATAAAGTTCTTCAATTCAATCATATGTGTATTAAACTCGTCCATCCCCTTCAAGAATTTTTCCAAACCCTGATCCTTACTTAGGTTACTAAACAAAGTGTTGGATTTGTCCATAATCAATTGATATTCATTCAATGACTGTTGAAGGCGAGGTTCAACTTAAGGTGACAAGGATTCTTGAGGGTGAATTCCTTTGGCTTTGTTGAAAACTTCAATCATTTCAATTAGTTTGGAAAACTACCATTTCATTTCTCGAAGATCGTATCCAAACTCTTCTTGATTAAACTCTAGTACACCTATTTTTCAACCCCTTTAACATAAATAAAAATAAATTAGAAAAAAAAAAACATTGAAACTTCACTAAAATCTTTGAAATGTTTTCCGTAAAAGTGAATTTGTTCTCTTTCTTTCAAAGCTAATAACATTATGTGGTTCTTTATCATTGGAATAAATATGGTGAAAAATAATCATGAGACTAATATATGCATATGGATGAAAGTATGTCATGTGCATGTATGCATGAAATGCAACTATGCCTTGATGAATGAATGAAGTGATATAGAATGAAAAAGTCCCTAAAATGCAAGAAAATTTAAACATTGTACCTGCAATGCGAGTATAATAAAAACCCCATTATTATTTATTTCTCCTTTGCTTTTTATCTAAATGGAAGATCATTCTCTATCTTTTATAGTTTATTTTTCATGAGAAAGAAAAAATTGAAAGAAATATCATTTTTTATTTTTTTCCAAAATCCTAATTTTTTAAACGATAAAAGAAATTGTTTGTTTTCTTTTTCTTGCTTTTTCCCTTTTTCTTCCCTTTCGAAAAGGCATTACTCGAAGAAAAGAACTCCCTTTTTGTTATTTTGTATTATTATTTTATTTTATAATACATTTTTTATTTTTTTTAAACTAACCAAGATGCCATTAAGGGTGAAATAGGTAACATCACTATTGATATTGACATATTCATCCACTTTATGGTTCATTCTGTTGTCGATTATTTTCATAATTTTATGTGAAAAATCTAAATAAAAAAAGTGAAAAGTATTCACTCATGTGTTCCTATTTGAGCATACATCCTTCACAGGAGCTTGGAATGGCTCTACTAATAGGAAGGCTACTCATGGTGTTCCATATGCTGAGTTCAATTTTGCTTAAAGCTAAAAGGTTCTCAAATTGTTCCTCATTATCATCAACATGGACTGGTAAAGCACCCTGATCCTTACCCATCACAAGCTTCAAACAGACTAGGTTCAATTTGAGTGGGAGTGTTTCGCTAACCCATACAGAGGTCATTACCTCACAAGAGCGCAGCTACTGAACTCCCTCTTAATCAATTGCAAGACTAGGTAAAAGACTCATGTATGAATGCAAATCGTCTCGTGTGTGTAAAAGAACATATCAACCTTTAATCATTCATCTCATGTACCTCTATCTTGGATTCACCGCATTTATTAAAGCAAACAAATAAATAAATAGCAATGACCTATATTCAATCACAGAGAAAATGAACAAAATATAAAAATAATATTATTTAAGACTAAGGAAATAAAGCATCATCAACTAATTAAGATTTAGTATAACTTATGATTATTCATTGGCTTGATTCTCAATGATTTCCCAATGGAGTCACTAATCTATCACTATGTGTGGGTCTGGGAACTCGTTTGCCTTGATGAGAAAGCATGGGAGTTGCCACAAATCTTTTATATAAGGTGTGATTGGCCACCTATTAAATTTATTCAAATCGATGTGGCCCTAAATTAATTTTAAGTTCGTCTAAAGAACAAAAACTTGGTCTACGAATTTAAGAGTTGAGTTCTAGTGTACAATTACATAGGGAGAAGGATTAGCATCCCGTGATGCTCATCCTACAAACGATACCATTTAATCGTATGCTCTCTTATTTTAACTTTAATTTTTTAATTTTATTCTTATATTTCCTTAGTCATTATTCTTTCGTTTTTGTTCTTATTTTTATATTATTTGATACGAATGATAATCTTTTGGGTAAAATACATTGACTGCCTTAATTTTTGACTATAATTATACACGAGTTTATTAGTATTCAAAATGGATAGTCTGCCCAAAAAAAATCTTTTGTTGGGTATATAGGCCCTGCCATTAGTCAATTGTCAATGTTTTTCTTAATTTGATGACATAACAATATTTTTTAAGATAATTTTACCCTCCATTGATTTTAAAATTACCATTGTATTAATTATAATTTTTTATTTTTAAAAATTTTTTCTATTATTAGAAAAAATTATCTCCCGATCAGCCACCTTGTGGCTGGATTTAGTGCTGCTTGACCAAATCGGGGGAACACCAGTTTGGTGCTCACTAGAGGAGCACGATCGGTGTTCCCCATCATGCTTCCCAAAAGAACACGAGATCTAGGGTGTGTGGCTAGATCTCATGCTTCCCTAAAAAGATCTGATCGGATTTAGCATGCTAAGGCTAGATCCAGTCACAAAGTAATTGATTGGTATAAGGGAGCATTGGGGAAAGGAAAAGAGAGGAGAAAGAAGAAAGGTATTTTAGACATTTCACGTTTAAGTATTAACAACATTTGCATGTTTAGGGCAAACTATCCATTTTGAATTCTAATAGATCCACGTGTAATTATAACCAAAAGCTAGGGAGTTTGTGTATTTTACCCAAATATATTGAAGGCATTTCCCGAGCTTTCAAATTTTTCTAGTATCATTTGAGAATGTCTTTTCACTTAGAGAATTTCTCAAAATTATTTTTCCAAATTTTTTGAAAAAATCTCACCATTAAGATTATCGTTCGAACTTTATTTCAATAATGCGAATATGCACGATAAATATGAAATGCAAAAATGATGAGCGCTATGAAATATGAAATATGATTGTTTATTAAGGGCTTTTTCCTAGTCCTCCCATCCTTTTGGTAAAACCTGGAAATGCATTTTAACCTAGAAAATTTCTCAAGAAACTTATCGCTACAAGCTTCATAGGGAAATCTCATCATCAGGACCATTGTTCATATATAAGCGCACACATCAATAAAATGCAAAATTTTAATTATTTATTACAATTGACAACTTTTTATCAAAGACATTTCCTAGATCATTTCATCGTTTTGATAAAATTCGAGAATGACATCTCACCTCGAAAATTCCTTGAAGAAACTTATCCTTACAAACTTCTCGCATAAATATCATCATCGGAATCATCGATTGTATGCAACAAAATATAAATTTTTAATTATTTATTACAATCGACAATTTTTTATTGAAAACGTTTCTTAGATCCTCTCCTTTTTTACCAACATTTTCCTTTTTATACCAGCTGAGGATGTTTGTTCTTGGCGAGCCTAAAATTTGGAAGTACTCCTAAACAAACCATTTAGCCAAGAAAAACGAGGTATCGCTCACTGAATAAAAGAATATGGTTCATTCTCTATATTAGGCCTTACAGGGCTGGCCTCAAGAATTGAACCACACTCTTAATCTCCAGTCCATTTTCTTATGGAAACAAGCCATTTAATTAACGACAAGATGAAAAAAACTCTTTAAATCTTTTACTTGTACAAAGGAAAGTAACCTTTTTTTCTTTTTTAGATAAAAATTACCTATCTTCATTTGCTAAAGTTCAGTTCCAACACTAATAAATTAGAAGCCAAGAGATTTCATTTTAACAAATTCAGTGGAGTAGCTCTCTTAGTTGTCAATGGCAATGCCATTAATGCCTCCTCTACAGCATTTACGATTTCAGGGCTAAAATTCTGCATTCCATGTCTGGTACAATTTCCTTTTATTATCTTAACCAATAGGTTCACAACTTGCATCATTTTCATTATCGTAATCTTTTAATAATTATCTCCAGAGTGTTACTTAAGCAGCACGGCAGTGAGCAGAAGCCCTGTCCCGAGGGTTGATTGAAAGGGACCTGATGTGCACATAAACAAGGAAGTATAAGAACCTTGGATGCAGGTAACTCCACATCTCTTTATTTCTAATGCTAATGTGTCCAGGGAAATAGGGAGAGGTAAAGTTAACAATTTAGAAAGTAAAAGAGATAGTTATACTATCATTTTCTTCTTCTCTTGAGAGGAAGCCAATAACTTAAGAAGAAAAACCATCTAGGGGATTCAAGCAGCTATATTTGGGATTTGCACAAAAGCATAGACACAGATATATAAGTAACACTCACAAATTACCATATAAGTGCAGGATGAATGTAGTAATTATTAAAGCATTAAGTCTCAGGCACTTTTTCTGCCATTGTGGTACTGAATAGACTATATAACTTCTCTTAATCAGTCCTCAAAAAATTTCACAGCTACAACTTTTCTGGAAGATGAGCAATTTTTATCCTATCATTGCTGTGAAATATATAAAGATGAATATCATTTTACAAGGTCTTATTTTGCGTACAATTGCATTGACACAGAACCATTCTGACCAGCAATAGGAAAATGTTAGAGCAGGATTGTTGTGGAACAAAACTCTGTCCCTTGGAAGTTAGAAGTTCCATCATGAAGGATTTAACCATTGACTTTCGAAATTCTCTTGCAAAAACTGGTAAAGCTCATCTGCCACTGTTCTAGGGTACTCTTCTTGTGGTAAAAGTGCACCAGGAACCACAACAAACTTGCTTACTCCTTTAGCTTCCCTGAGAGCTTCCATCTCTGCCTTTGATCTCTTTGGAGATCCCTCAGTTGACACAACCAGAATGGGCATCTTCCCCTCCAATTCAGCAAAGAGTTCAAGGAACTCCTCTCGGGAATTAACAGGGTCAAGGAGGCCAGTCAAGAAAGCAGCAGGCACAAATCGGGATCCTTTCTTTGTTGTCAACTTGTATCTGCTTTGAACAATTGCTGGAGTCACATTTTTAGGATTTGCATAGACATGAGATTTATACTGTGACTGAATTGCCCCCTCATTGCTGACAAGCATATTATACATCATCCACCCAACAGCTGGGGCTCTTAAGGTGCCCCTCAGCAGTCCATACCTGATAATTACATGGACCATAAAGGAAAGATCTATTTGAGTGGTTCATCAAGAAAACAAAAAAAAATCATCATATCTGTAATTTTAATAAGAAAGAAACTCTGCATGGAAGAAATTGATGGGAGAATCTAAAAGCAATCAAACAACAATGCTTAGATTGAGCCAGAGATTGTTCAAAAACACCGCACTGTTGGGTAAAAGGAAGATGCAAAACTAATGTATCGAAATCTAGCACCATAAAAATTGAATGGGTGATCTGATGCCACTAGCTTTGTCTCAACAGAGTGAAATGAGCTCCGCTTCTCTCCCAGCTACCTTGTACATCGGCCTTTATTAAATTTCACAACCTAGAAAGCAAGAGTGATTCCCAAGGCCAGCAAACAAGCTGTCCACATCCACAAAGGCAGTACAGGAATTCAGAATACCTTGTTTGCATGCTGGGATCTCGACCAAACACAATAGGCAGGGGACCAGCCCAGGTTGGAGCAACTGCAGCGATAGCTTTTGGCTTCACCAACCCTTTTTTGGCCGCACGAATTGCTATTGTGGCAGCATGACCTCCTCCAAAGACCACCAAATCGTTGTCTGTTTCAATTGCAATAAATTATTAGCAAGCTATATTTCCTTCTAATTAAATTGTCTTGTAATACTTTCCCATAATGTCATCTAAAGGGTAAAAGATCCAAAGGAAGACCAAATGTTGACAGTATTGCAGATGAGGCACTGCAAACTACAGCCTTCACTAAGAAAATATGACATGCTTAGTAAACATGAGAATTATAGGAAGATAAAGCAGCAATAACATAAACTATCATAATTAGAAACTTTCTAGAAAAAACAAGTGGCAGAAGGTCAAGCATCACTGCAGAAAATGCTAGAAGGAAAGGACCCCAAGCATAAAAGAAAAAGGAAAACCAAATTGAACTGGACCTCAAACATCACCATCGAGTATAGACTGCTAGTTCTCACATCTTTTGGCGGTAAATGTCCAAAGCAGACATTGAACATGTGAGTGTGTGTGTGCCTTCTACTCAGTTTTCACACCAGGTAATAAAATCCACATGCTCTCAACCAGTACAGCCCCCTTCTGTTAAATAGTCTCAAAAGGAATTTTGACAGACAATGAAGAGGAATGAAAAGTTTTCTTCGCTCCCAACCAATTAATCATGTTGCAAATAAATATAAATAGAAACGAACACAGATATAGAAGAAAAAAGCACTCCTAAATCCCAAGCCTGCAGTAGCCCAAGCCTCTCTCCATGGAATTCACTATCAACGCAAGCAATTATAAGCACAACCAGGGTCAAATCATGCCATTCAAGCAATATAATCATCACCAATCATAGCAATCAGAACTATGCATATTAAAAGAGCAACAAATTAACTACAACCAACAATGATAAACACTGTGAAAGAAAAAAGTTTAGTAGCCCACCTGGGGAGCTTATCTCTTTAATGAAATCAACTATAAATTTTTCCATTACGTCAGCATCATAATCCATCTTTGGCCTGCTAGAGAATCCCAAACCAGGCCAATCAACAACAGTAGCTCGCCAATTGACTTTACCAACTCGTCCCAAAATGTCTTTAGCCACTGCTGTCCACTCTCGTACAGTGCTTACATCAGATATTGTTGGAATCATAAGGATGTTCTTCGCATGATCAGTGCTCTCATTCTCATGCTCCTCATAGTATATATTAATTACATTATCCTTGAACTTCCATTCCCAACAATTTGTCTGAATGATTAAAAAGATCTGATATGAGACTGCTAGTGATATAAACAAACTAAAATTAAACAAATATTGAAGAATCCAATCTAATTTAGATCAATAAATTACAATTTAATTATGAAAAGTCTTTCTAAATTTTTAAATTTTCACGATGTTTTTAGATAAAGTAATGGTAATTTTGTGATACCCAATATCTCATATTAAATATGAATATGATTATTAAAACTTATATAACAATTCAATTCCATCACTACTTAAACTTAAACTTTTGAGGATCATGTGATTTAATCTTAAAAAGCTATTGAACCAGTGGTTGGATTTAATTCATTACAAACGACATTAAAATCTGCACCAATCCGATATGAGCTTTCATTATGATTGTTAAAATTTATATAGTAATTCAAAGTCATCACTACTAGTATGAGTACTATGTAATTTAGGCTAAAAAAACTACTGAATCAGTTATTGGACTTGGATCATTACTTACCTTAATAGGTTTGAGGGGTTTTTGTTCAATGACAGAGGAGGGTGTAGAGTAATCCAGGGAAGCAGAAGAAGCTTTGATGGAAATGGGTTTTACAGAGAAGGCTGTGGGAGAGAGAAATGGTCTGTAGTATTTGCAAGAAAGAGCAAAAGAAGAAGACGAGAATATAGAAATTGCAAAGGAGGCCATGAAAAAGAAATGGAGAAATTCAGAGAGAGAATGAAAGAGCCTTTTGAGATTGGAGATATCTGGGGAGAGGAGGAGGAAGAGAAGCAAAAAGAAGGATGGCAGATTCTGTTGGAATTCTTAGCGACTTAAAACCAGAACCACTCCATTAAGATTTTTGGTTTCCACTTGTTGTCTCTTTTGACTACTTAGGACGCCTACAGCCCTTTTCAAGAGATTAGTCCTCTTCAATTCCTGTCTCTGTCTACTTTTCTCCTTTTGCCTCTGCTTGAATTGTTGTTGCTACTACTAGCAACAAATTTGGAGAGAGGAAGAAAACACAAAAAGAAGAACAACACTACCACAAATATTGAAATGGAAACGAAAAGGAGAGATAGGAACTATATGGGCAGGAAATGAAGAGAGTTGTGAAAGCCAAAAGAAAAAAAAACACGAGGAAAACGTCTATATAAGAGATTCCACAATATCTAATGTAAAATTCATTAGGAATAGTCTCTCTTTTTTTTTGGCGTTTTCTTGCTGTACAAAAAAAATGGTCTTTTCACACTCCCATTTGCATCCAATATAGATGCAGTAATAAATATTCTCATTCATCTACAATTGATTAGCTCCAGTTGAAAATTCTCTGTATATACACTGATAACATCTCAAATAAGCGGTTTAATATTGGCGCAGACTGGTTATTAGAATAAGTATAGACTCTGCTCAGCAAGTTCCCCTGCACAATCAGGTTCAGGTCAGTATCTCCACCCAAATCCAGGAAAGACTCAACGTGGAGATGTATTGTTCATATCTTACATATGGGAAGCCTGACCAGACTTGTAGACTAACCATTTGCTCCATCCCTGTCCATTCAGTATGCCATGACCTACAGCATACCAACAGAGTCTGATTCACTCAAAAGTTCTTTTCCATTTTGGCACAATTCAATCAAATATTGTTAGTTTTCAAAATTTTCCTTGTACCGGATCCATTGTACAGCGCAACCATTGTATTTTGCCACAATACTTCTCCCCAATAAGCAGGTTCATAGCTCATTTTTCCTTTCTCAGGCTGCAGCTTCAGTCTTCTCCTTTAACTTTAAGTTCCTTTCGGAGAAGTGCAGAAACTTTCATTGCCTTAATGCTCATTACTTACCAATCACCAGTAATCTTTGCATGAACAAGAACCATCATTGAACAAGTGAAAGCGACTTCTATCTCTGACCACAACTTTCAATCCATAAACCTTAGAGATCAACTTCATAACTGTATGGCAGTCTCTGCATATTCTTAAATTCTTCACTATTCTTATATCCCTTCCCTTACACAGCCTTGAGATCCCAAAAGCTACAGCAAGCTTCTCACTGTGCTTAAATACTGAATCTTCCTTCTCTTCCTCCTCTACGTCATGAAAAACACTTGCAACTTCTGGAACATAACCTCCCTCAACCCTAAGCCTCAACATTATCTCCTTTAGCTTCTCATAAGCCTCTGCAGTAGTCTTTTTTGATTTTTCCCCGGCTACAAAGCTATACATGGTCCTGTCAACTTCAATCATACTCCAACCAGGAGTTTTCTTTATCTTCTGAGCTGTCATTGACCTTCTCACTGTGGCAACATCCTTCCATTTCCCTGCAACTGCATAAATATTTGACAGCAGCACAATATCACCAGAATCATTGGGTTCTAGCTCAGAAAGCCTTTCCTTTACTTGCTCCGCCAACTCAACATTACCATGGATGCTGCAAGCCCCGAGAAGAGTCCGCCAAATTATAGCATTGGGTGATATTGGCATTTGACATACAAAGTCATAGGCCTTCTGCAGGTAACCAGCTCGACCGTACAAATCAACCATGCACCCATAGTGCTCAATCTTAGGTTCTATATTAAACACATTCTTCATCTTAGAAAAATAGCTACATCCTTGCTCAATCAACCCAGCATGACTACAAGCATATAGGATGGCGATGAAGGTAATCCAATCAGGCCTAATTCCAGACCCTTCCATCTCATGAAAAACCTGTATTGCCTCTTCTGCATAACCATGCATTGCAAGCCCTTCTATCATTGAAGTCCAGGAAACAACACTCTTCTTATATGGCATACTCTCAAAAACTAATCGAGCCATCTCCATATTCCCACACCTTGCATACATATCCACGAGTGCATTATTCACTGCAGTAATCCAATTAAACCCAGATTTCTCAATATATCCATGAAAGATTTTACCAAACTCAAACGCCCCCGCTTGTGCACAGGCTGATAGCACCCCAGTTAAGCTAACCTCATTGGGTCTCAACCCAACCCTTTGCAACTCCCTAAAATATCCAAAAGCCTCACCAAAACTCGCATTATGAGCAAATCCAACAATCATAGTACTCCAAGAAACATCATCCTTCACCTTCATCTCCCAAAACATCTTCTTGGCAAGCTCCAACGCCCCAGCTTTCGCAAACCCTGCAAGCATTACATTCGAGGAAGTCGAATTTGTAAAAGGCATCATATCAAACATTTTCCGTGCACCGTTTACATCACCACACCTAAAACACGCCGTGACAATTGCATTCCAAGCAACAACATTTGGTTCCAGCATTTGCTCAAACGCCTTCTTCGCAAAATAAACAGACCCGCATTCTCCATACATACTTATCAAAGTCGTCCCAACAAACAAATGGATATCGAGACCATGAATCAAAGCTTGACAATGCAGCTGAATCCCAGCTCTCAACGACCCGTAATTCGCCGCCGCCTTGAGAACAAACGCGAAGGAGAAGCTATCGGGAGGAACCATTGATTTCCTACGCATATCTATGAATGTAAATATTGAATTTTGAGGGGTACTCGATTCTGAGAACCCTCGAATGAGAGTATTATGCATGAAGACATCCGGGTTTGGGAAGTGAAGGAAGAAACGGCAAGCGTAGTCGAGAACATCGGAGATGGTTACAGCGCAGTGGAGGATTAGTTTACCGGCGATAAAAGGCTCGGAGTTGAGGCCGATTTTGACGAGAGAAGCGTGGATTTGTTTGAGGGTTTTGAGGTTTTTGCAGCTGGTTAATAAAGAGAGGCAATGGTAGGATGTGTTGTTCATTTCTCAGTTATATTCACTCTCCATGGCTCCTTTTGAGGTAGCCGTTTCTTTTTTCTGTTTTTGATGGAAGTGAAGAGGCACGAGCACCTATCCGTTCAAGCTTGATTCGGACCGGCTCTGGCATCAAACATTAAACGATTTGGATTGATTCAATTCATTATAAAGGAAATGCTGAGAAGCAACTTTCTTATAAGTTCAATTTAAAAATAGCTCTCATAATAATTTTATTTATTTTTATTTAATTTTTGACATTATTCGAAAATAATGTCTTTTAAATAATTTCAAATAAATCACTGATTTTTTTTATCTAAAATTACTGTTTATCTCAATGTTTCCATTTTTATCTCTTGTCAAATACTATTTATCTCGTTATCTAACTATCTTTCAGCATCCTAAAAAGCAAAGATGGCATCAAGGCTTGTGTTTTAAGATTTATATTCATAAAATTGAATCCTAAAGTTAAGGGGTTAAAATTATTTAAATATATTTGTAAATTAGATATCTGCATGACTTTGGCAACTTAAACCTAATTGTGGGCAAGCAAATCAATTGGTTATTAGGCTTGGCGCTATTAGCTTTTAAGCACTAAGCCAATAGTTTCAAGGCATAAGAGAAAGGTTTTAAGTATTACATCACTGGTTTGTAGGCATTGCGAGATTAGTATTTAGGCATTTTATGACTTATGTATTGCGCGATTCGATTTTAGACATTACGTAACTACTTTTTAAGCATTGCAAGACTAAATATTGGGTATTTTGTGATTGAGTTGTAGGCATTGCGTGACTAGATTGTATGGATTCCATAACTAAGTCAAAGGGATTGTGAGACTGATTTTAGGCATTACATGAAAGGTTTGTTAGCAATTACGAGACTAGTTGATTGAAGCTTATGATTGCGTATGTTATTTTTAATAAATTAATTGATAATGACACTTATTTTTTTCTTAAATTTTAATAACATGTCAAATGTAAAGCTTATGATTGTGTACGATGGTCATTGGGTCAATACCACTGTAACACCCTTAATTTTTAATGTGAACTAAGAACGATTTATGAAATATGTGGAATCTTGAGGACATTGATGATATTATATGTGCGCTAAGTGCTTGAAAGTGTGATATTGACACTTAGACAAAACTTTGAGGAAATATGAGATGATCTCATAATTTGAGGTTTCGATCTAAGTTTGATGTTATGTTTGTGAGATTATGTGTATAAGATTAATTTAAATGAATGATTTGAGGTGTAATAACAACCAAGAATAATATTGGAGTATTAAACTTAGAGTTTTGGAGTTTTTGGGAAGCTTAGAACGACTTGCAGAGGTGAAAGTATTGATACATACCCCAATGTATCGATACATTCATGGCAAGATAAACAACAAAGGCCCTAGAAAGAATATTCTATCAATACATTAGAAAAAGTATCAATAGATTTGGTCAAAGATGAACATGTATTGATATGTTGTTCAAATATATCAATACATTTGAATCAAAAAGCACCCAAGGTCATTTTGCCCGAAATGTATCGATACATTGCCCCAATGTATCGATACATTCATTCGAATTTAAGGCAAATATATCTATACATTTTCAAAATGTATCGATACATCAAAGAGAGAAGGGAAAAATAAAAAGGGGGCATCAATGATAATTCTATTTTGTAGAATTATTTTAGTCTAATTTTGTTATCAAATATTAGCTAAGTACTCAATTTTTAATTATAATTTTATTTATTTTTAATTATTTTTATAATTAGTTTATTTTTAAGTGAGTTATTTTAATTTTATATTATTTCTTTTGATTTGGTTATTATTTATTAGCTTTTATATTTTTTGTAGGAACTAAAAGAATTGAGCTTAATTTTAGAAAATAAAGTATTTAAAGACCCAAAAGTCTATTTATACATGCTTTAGTATTTTGGCTATAACTCATGCTACAGAACTTCAAATGATGTGATTCTTAGACCATTGGAAAGCTAAGAGATGGAGCTATAACTTTTATGAAGATCACTTTACCCAGATCTGTTCAAAGATACAGAAAATCGTGTCAGAAAATGCCTAGAAGTGTTATACCAGGAATGAAAATTTTTAAAGACTGATAATTGATTTTTTAGGCCTCTCATTTAGGTCAACTTAGGAACTAAAGGTTAAGTTTATTAGTATAAATAGGATATTTTTAAGAACATTAAGGGAGATAACTTTTGAGAGATTCAAGAAGTTAGAAGTTGAGGCTGAAACTTGGAGAGCAAGGCGATAAATATTTGTTTTGGTTTCTTCCTTGGCTTTTATTTTTATTGGTTACTTTCAATGGTTGAAATTTATATAATGTTATTTGTCTTTGCAATCATGAGTAGCTAATTTTCTTTTTTTGAGATTGCAATTGAACTCACATGCAATCTAAATTTTTAATCTCTTTCTTACTTATCTTTAATGGGATTGAATTGTTTATTCCAATTTGTTCTTAATGCTTTTAGTTGCTTGGCTACCAACTAAATTGATCTAGGAACCTAAACAAACTTGGAAAAGGGAGTTTAGTGTAGACTAAAATTAGGATAGCATATGATTATATTAATTGATTTACCTATAGGCCATATGTAGCCAGATTAGAGCTTGAACTTAACGAATTTGTTTTAATATCAATTCACATAGGGATATAATGTTTTGGTTAAAATACATATTTTTATAAGATGAGTCGAGAAACCCTTATAAATAATTTAGGACTCTAGGTTAGCAATTCAATCCATTGAAATAAGTTAACGAAGAAAGGTAAGATTTAGATAAAGTGTAAGGGATATTGTAATCCTAGGCTTTTTTGATTTGATATTCACTCAAGTTATTATTATTTTTATTTTTCTTAATTTAAATTTGGGTTAAGTATTTTTTGTTAGTTAATTTAATTATTCGATATTGATTATTTAGATAAGATTAAATTGTTATAATTTTAGTATTTAGTAAAACTTTAGATCAATTCTCTATGAGAACAATATTTTGCTTGCTTATATACTATTTATTAGATACGTATACTTACGTAGTAGAATTTTAACTGACAGTTGGGCGTCAGGCCATTCTGCCCATTTTTTTCTCTCAACTCTTTTTCTCCTTTTCTTTCTCTAGAAATTGAAACCTTAAGTCCCTAAACAGATTTTTGAATTGATTTAAGCCTATTTAGAGCTTGGAAAACCATTTTGGAGATAAGATTTAACATTTCTACCGATTATTTTCTAATTTATTCGGTTAATAACTTCAAATCTGATTTTTTTCCAAATTTGGTATTTTTTCCTCTTTGGCTTGGATTAAGAATTTTGGGAGTTAAGACTCATGCAATCTGACTTTCAAGGTATGGGTTTGGCTCATTAATGAAGGATTTAAGCTTAAATAGTTGGATTATTAAGATATAGTTAATTGTGTGAAAAGTTGGCATTTTTCGAAAGCTAGGAATGATTAATCTTTTGATGTTCTGATGTGTTAAAAGGGGGAAACAAAGTTAAATTAACTCATTGACAAGCTAGACAATGATTAAAGGTTAACGATCGAAGCTTGGCAAGGAGTGTTTCCCATTTTCAATGTGAGTGGGTTTAGTTTAATATGCATGCGATGCATGATGCATGAAAGATTCACTTCACTAGTATAGAATGAAATATGTACACCTAGACGAATGAACCTAGGCTACGAACATATATGTATATACGTATATATGTGAATTGTGTGTGAATGTGTACTAGGAGGAAAGCCACACAAGTGGCCTATGTTGTGTGTGTGCCTAGATTAGGATGTCTAGAGGCTATTATGAACCTAGGAGTAGTTTACTCTAGGTGAATGATATGTACGATGATTTGATTAAATGATGCCTTGGAGACTTAGAGGTTCTTAAAACCTAATTGAGTTTAAGACGATTGAAGCTCAATAAATATGAATTTAGGTTTGATAAGGAAATTGTGAATGATAAAGGCATAATGTTCTTATTTGTGGATTTGTGTTTCTATCCAGGGAATGAATTTCAAATGTTGATCTGATTTGTGGTTGAGTGGATTTTTGTCCCCTTATGACTATTTGTGTGCTTGTAGGGATGGTGGTAAGCAAAGACAGTGGCACTAATCCTACCTATGATTCCAACCTGTAATGATTTGATACCATTCGTTGAGATTACTTCGGGTGATGTCGACGTCAAGAGTTTACTTCGATCAATGTTTTGTTCTTCGTCAACTACTTCGACGTTGTGTGTGATTTGTTCTTTGCCTATTACTTCGGCACGCAAGTGATCTATTTCTCCATTAGTTGCTTTGCCCTGAATGAGATCTGATTCTCTACCGGTTGACCACCATGTGTGATTTAACTATGTCCAAGGGAGGACCACTCGTTGATTTGATTTGTATATGATGTAAGATAGCCATGGAGAGGCTTAAATTAATGTGATACTTTGACGAGTAGAGTGTGCTGTAGAGAATGATTTAAATAATTTTGATCAGCTTCAAGGGCAAGCCTAATGATATGGGTGATGATCTTTGGAAACATTGAGGATGATGATATGCCCTCATATTAGAGTTTTAAGGATAATGATACGCCCCGGTGTTTGGAGATGTTTAAGAGAACATCTAGTTGCACGGAAGGTGCATATATTTTATATATGTATTTTTTATAAACATATATGATTATGTTTATCTGCACCACTCACTGAATATTATAGTGCTCATTCATTTGTATACCATGTGTAAATATATAGGCCACAGAGTTGTGTGGTAAAGGTCGTCCAGCGATAGATCAATTTTGGCATCTAGTATGTTCTCTATTTTGGTCAGTCCGCTGAGTCAGTTAAAGCCTTTCACTGTGCATAATGTGTGTAGTCACAGAGTGCCATATTATATTGTGAATTAAATATTAATATGTATGAACCCGTTTGGATGGCCAACATATGACCTTACTAATATTTGTATGTAAATTAAGCTAAAGATGTTGCATTTTACTTAGATTTATTATGAATAATTGATGATTGAATCCCTTGGCCTATGCATGTTTGAATATGAACTCTGAGACTTGCTTGGGTCTAATGGGCTTGCTTGCTAGTCTCATGCACTGATCATGGCCCCCAGGTTTGGGTCGTGACAAACATTTACAAGGGTGGCGAGACACAAGTAAGAGGTATTAGGAGTGATTTGTCATTTTCGAGCCTGAAGAAGTTCGTTGAAAATGTGTTACGCTAAACTTACAAAATCAAGAAATCGAGCTACATACATTGCTCAATCATGCATAGGGGTTTCACGCCAATTATCAAGGACAATGAAGATTTAGCAAGTATTCTGCGAGATGAAATGGTAATTGTAGTGTTTGTGGCAATTAAAGAACGAAATGCAAATGTTATGCCACATGAAGAAGTTATCCAACATAGTAATCACCTAAATTAGATTTATACTTTAGACATACCACACCATGCAGTCCCTAATCGACAATAATGGTAATCACCATTGACATATGCACATGAGTTTGACAATTCAGTACACATATAAGTGTTTGCAAATGCTATCTGCATAATTTCGATTAGAATGTGCATCAAACCAAATACTTTGTTCTTGCCAACAAATGCAACTATCGCTCGAGAATGCAGTAGATTCGTTGCGATTTGCAAACAACACTATGATGGTTGTGAATGATGATGATGCATCTAATCATATGGATGATGACTATGTAAAGGATGACATTACTGATTAGAATGATGACAATTGCATTTGTGGGCATGATGACTATTCAGAGGAGGTCAAGGGTGACGACAATGACATTCCAGATTGCAATTATGTAGATAATAATACAAAACATGCCACAACTATTATCTTAGAAGATGTTTAGGGTGATGACCATGCCACAACTATTGTCTTAAAAAATGTTCAATGCAATGACCTTATTTGCGACAACCCCATCACTGGTGACAATGGGATTCATTCACCTGATGATAGTGATTAAGAAAAGGTAAATGTAGGGATATCTCATCAATGGATTATTCTAGGGTAGATATGATCTCCTTCCAAACAGTTGCCACTAAGGAGTCTAGATCAAGCGATGCCACTTATGTCACAAAAAAGTGTTTTCATCGAATGTCGAATTGAAACGAGCTTTGAACATATTGGCACTAAAAGAGCATTTCAAGATTAAAGTAAAAAGTCATGTCATGCTCAGTTTAAGATTACTTGTAAGGGCAAGGAATGAGAGTTTGCTATGTGACCAGTAGTCTTTTACTTTTAGTTGATTGCTCTATGACGAGCTCCTTTGTTTCTTATAAATGTTAGTAGACACATATATTGAGATTGCAACAAGGTTTCTTAAAGGAGATTATTGGCAAGTTCGCACGTTCCATAGGGCACATGCATGTACTATTGATGGATTACAAGGTGGGTACTGAACAATGAGCGCAATGTTATTTGGTGAGCTTATGTTCCTCAAGCTGCAAGGAAATAATGTAGCACCATTAAGCCCTAAGGAAATAATGAAAAAGATGAATCACAAGTAAAGATTGCAATGCTTGTATGGTAAGGCCTAGCAAGTGAAGAAGTATGTGAAGAGTCTTGTTTTTGATCCCCTAGAGGAGTCATCCAACTCATAGCCTCGTATTTTCATATGTTGTAATGTGAAAATCTTGGTACAGTCACAGTTGTGGCTACCGATCAAGAACAACAATTCAAATATTATTTCTTAGCATACAGGTCATGTATTTGGGGGTTCAAGGTTGTAATGTGGCCTATAGTTGCTATCGATGTCACACATTTGAAATGCATATTCAAGGGTATTCTGTTTGTTGCTGTCTACAAACACGCGAATGTGTAGATATATCCGGTTATATGTGGCATTAGCCACGTTGAGGACGAAGAGTCGTGGTCGTGGCTTCTTACCCAATAGCATCGTACGATTGGTTGTCCTGAAAATACAATGTTCATTTCTAATCAACATACTAGCATTAAGAATGCAATTAAGAAAATGTACCACAACGTGCACCATGGTCTATGCAATTACCACTTGAGAAAAAACGTAAAAAACAAGTTCAAGTACGAAAATGTTGTAGTGATTGCTACCCTCACATCCAATTGCTACAAGGTTGTCAATTTCAATAAACATATGAATCAGTTGAAACAACTTTGCAAGGATGTTTAGGACCATCTTATGAAATTATGTCTTGAGAGATGGCCATGTGTACAGTCACTGATAAGGAATTATAAACTTATGACATCCAACATTGCAAAGTGCATTAACTCATGTCTAAGGTAGGTAAGAAAATGGCAATCACTATCTTGATGGAGTGCATTAGAGGCATGCTCTAGCATTGGTTCCATGACTAACATAAAGAGGCTTTAAATTTACTTATGCCTTTTAGCCCTTAAGCTACCAATCTGTTGAACACATAGTTCACTGAAGCATGTCACTTTTCTACACAAGCAATCGTTCGAATGGAGTTCCAAGTTATAGGTGAGAGTAAGGACAGAGTCGTAAATCTATCCACCCAAATGTGCTCATGCGAGGAGTTCCAGACTAATCTACTCCTCTACAAGCATGCTACAGTGGCAATAAGGTACGAATATCCATGTTTTCTTATTTGGTTTGTAATGAAATGAAATTTTACATGGTTCGTCAATTGTGATTTCATAGTCTTCGTAGTATGTGCCAACATGTAGCTATTGAATTCTGCTTGGACTATTACAAGACTCAATCTTGGATAGAGTGTTATGCTATTCCCATTCACTTGATTGGACATCCCAATAACTTGAAAATCTCCCTTGATATTAAACAAATTATCGTTTTACCACCACCTTGGCGAGGTTAAGTGGGAAGACCTAGGAAGAAAAGGATTCCATCAGTTGGGGAAGGCAATCGATGACAAAGATGTTCACAATTCAAAAGCTACAATCAAAATAGACAACATTGCCAAACGTCGTTTACAACTCCATCGAGAAATTAGGCACCATCTTCTAATCAGTCGGAGCGTCAACAATAATGACCAAAAGCATGTTCAACTTACAAACAACCCAAGCACACACGAAACAATTGTCCAATGTGAATGACAAACTTTGAAAACATTTTGGGTATCGTAGACGAAGACAATGGCTTCTTAGATAGTAAGAGTCTATTGTATCCACATTGCCCTTGATTTGAGCCTGAAACACTACTATTTCAATTAGAGTTTGACCCAGTCAATAGATGATATTATGATGTGTGACAAAGTCCCTCTCAAAATGTAAGCCTTAAAATAATATTGTGGAATCATCAATTGAGTTGTATATGTTTCTAATTTTTTTTATCATTATAACTAAAAAATAAATTCAAAAAACCTTTAATAGTGAAAAAAAAATTGTTTATTTAAGCCTAATTATATGATTGTAATTAAATCATCGTTGGAATATTTTAATTTAATGCTAAGTACATTTTTTTTCCATAAGGTTTCATTTGATTTTTTTTCTTTTTGCAATCAAAGTTTAATCCGAATGTCTTTGATTATGAGATATTTATTTAATTTAATGATACATGTATGAGAAAATTTTAAAAAGTCAAATATAATGAAATGAAAGATGTGTGATATCGTTGAATATAATGAATGCGGGATGCGGGGTCACGCAATACCATAGCTTAAGTGACACAATGTCTAAAAATCAGTCACTTATTACCTTAAAAACTAGATGCAATGACTAAAAATAGTCAGACAATGCCTTAGTCATGCAATGCAATGCTGGATGTTGGGTCACGTAATGCCTAATAATGCCTCATAAATAGTCATTGTATTCACTAAGTCTCCCCATATATAACAGCTGGTGATGCAATGCCTATTATAAGGTTATGCAATGCCTACTAAGGAGTCACGCAATACTTAATATCCAATTACACCACCTTATTTGAAGAGAAAATTATCATGAGAGAATTTTTGAAAAGAAGAAAAAAAAGTAAGGAACAAGAGGGACAGGAAAATCACCCACTTAAAACGTGGCTAACCAATTAAGATACTACACCTTAAATCTCATCAGATTGTTATAAAACCCACAATCTAGAATATAAAAACCTAACCTAAATTTCCTCTAAAATCTATCATCCATCTATTTAAATGTAAGTTCACTCGAGAAACTTAAAGCCTCCAGCATCAGCAAAATTAATGGTCGAAACTTCTCTAACTAACAAAGTTACTAGTAAATGCAAACAAAAAGGTTAATAGAGGATTTTTCTACTCTATCACCCAAGAAAAAGAGAAAATGGCTCTTGATTAACCAGCTGCAACAAAAGGTATTTCCATCAAACAAGGTAAGCCTTTAACCTCACAATTTAGGAATTAAGCACATGCTGATAGGCATAAGAGAATAGAAAATGCTAGTATATCATGCGAAAAAATTGTTGATTAAGGAAGCTTTAATCAAACCCTTTTGGTTAACGTTGACTTAGCTAGGTTCTTTGACAATCTTAAAATTAAGGGTCTCAATACCTTTCAAGATAGGTATTATTGCTCGACCCTTGTTGGAAAACTTTACTCCAACATAACCCTAAAGAAAGATGAGTTAGAAAATCTTAGTGAATTTATAAAAGATGGGTTGAATGTTTTCTTGTGTGGAAAAGAATTTAAAGTGACCGCCATTAATATTGAAAAGCTATTGAAAATAAAGTATCTAGTGGGAAAATTTACAATTTCCCTAAGCTATGGCCCGTCAGCCATGTGGGAGTCAGTCACAAGAAGAAAAGAAAATTACCCACTAAAAAGTTATGCTAGTCAATTGAAAAATGCTCAACTAAGGGCCTTCCATTATTTCTTGGCCTCCATATTGCATGGAAGGAATAGTAGTTTTAGCTATGTTAGTGCTTAGGATCTTTAGATGATGGAAGCTGTTATAAACGAAATCCTTTTGAATGTAGCAAATATATGATAGAAAGAATGAGAGGAACCTCCTGAGGATATAAGACCAATCTACCATATAAAAACATAATCTCCTCTCTAGTTAAGAAAAAAGGTGTTTGGAGCACTAAGTACAAAGCTAATTGGACCAAGAGCAAAGACTAGGTATAGTTAAAAAAGGGATAGATATTAGGTATAGCATAAGGCATATGAAGGTAAGACAATGATCAATATAGGATTTATCACTTTAAGTGAAAGTAAAAGGAATATCCTATTATAGCTTGCTAAGTAATAACTCATGGAAGCCTTAGGCTTAGGCAGTTTAAAATGTTGACAAATGGTTTGTCCACAATCTCAAGATGAGTTCAGTTATTGGGATCAAATACTAAAATGGCAAAGACTAAATTAAAGTAGAAACTGCACCATTCTCTAAGTCTCTTCAAGATATTAAATGATGAAGGGACATTAAGTACATTATGAGATTGCGTATTGATAGATTAAGTCAAATCATTATGACTAATCTTAATATTTGGGTAGTTATGATATATTGCTAGATACTAATCTTGAGTTATAAATATGAATTGATCAATTGAGAATTGATGATGAATGCATAGTAGTTTAATTCATCTATTTCTAGTTTGACTTGTATTACAATTTCTATTTATTGTCAATATGTTAAGAACTTGATGGGTCACAAACATTAAAGAATGTCAATTGAGAATGTGGAAAAGGGCTTAATTAAGTTTGACTTAATTGAAAGAAGTTGATAACTTTAGGGATTTAATTAGATAGTTCAATTAGTCTTGGTAATTTTGCAATTAACATGAAGGTTAAGCAAAATCCACCGAGGTTTAAGATTAATTAATTACCTAAACTGTAAGGCTTATGCTATATTTTGAAGGGTATGACCAACAATACTAAACTACTAGAAATCATCCACAAAACCCTAAAAGCCTTGTGAGTAAAATTGTAAGGACTTTTTATTCATTAGAATCGACCTAGCTATCTTGTAACCTTGTGAGCCATCGATCATCACTTTCAACCAATTAGGGTATTGTTTTCTTCAATTTTTTTTAGTGTGACTCATGTATTATTGTTCGCTGATTGAGGTTTAAACAATGGTTGTTTGAAACACTATGGATTGGTTAAGGAGAAAACACCACGTGCATCACAATTAGCTTAAAGATTTGGTGTCATCATCATCAGTTGATGAACTTTGAAGTTCTTGGCTGTGTTTTGATTTCTTTCGATGAAAAGAAAGTATTGATTGCCTTCTTCTATATAGCACTAGACTTTGCAAGCATGAGTAACCTCATTCTCCATTAAAGTTATTCCCAATTGCCATTCTTATGGATCATCATCAAAGACTATATATACACTTGGATACCTTGTGGTTTGCTACCTTCAAGCTTGGTGTAAGATGATTAAATTGTGTTAGAACCTTATAATTTTGACTCCAAGGCTTTAATGTATTGCAACCTTTATCCTTTAATTAAGATTAGTCTATGATAAATGTCTTAAGTTTGATTCTGCCTCTATTTAGCTTGTATGACCTTGCTCTTCTCTTATTGCTCCTTGCTTGATCCTTTCCCCTTTATCTCTATCTCTCTTTTTTCACCCTTCTTTTTCCTAGTTTCTCTTTATTTCTTTTTTTTGTCAATAAAAAAGTCAACTTCAAAGAAGCAAAAAAAAGGTACATAGATTATAATTTTTATCGTGTTGTGTAAATCATGTTTTATGCTTCGAAAAATGTGAATAAGTCCAAACAAACTAGTTCATGATTATTGTGTAGGTAACCTTTAAAATTGCTTGAAGTTTGAAGCCATTTGCATATCCTTAATTTCATATGATAGGTTGATTAATCAGATGATATAGGAGAAAGTTAGATAGGTGAAATGCATATTTAAGCAAAGTTTGAGGACATATTTCTAATGCATAGTTAGCTATTATTTGATAAAATGAAAAATTAAGTATTGAATTTGTATTTTAAAACTGTTTGATATGTTGTTGAGAAATTAAGTGCTAAATATAATTACTATATTATTTGATAAATGTAAATGTTAAATGATAAAAACTATTTATTTTACATATTTACACTTATACCATTGTATTTTATAAACCTTTGGTAAAGTAAGATTATGATATTAGGTAATTTTTTTTGTATTCATCACATTAATTGTCAATTACTATATTTTATATAAAAATATTATTTATAAATAATAACTTAACTAATCATAAAAGAGTGTCCATCAAGACTCTTAGAATAACTCTATTTTGTATTGTTCCAAATAAAATAAAATTTTTAATGACATATTTTATTTCAATACTACTATTAAATAAAAGGTATAATATCTATAAAAAATATTTAAATTATTTAGAAAAAATCCAAATAAGTTTTTTTTATTACATTTAATTAAGGCTCTTCTTTTTTATTTTGAATCAAATATGTCTTTATACTTTTATTTTGAATCAACTAAATCCTATTATGATGGTTGATTTAATCAAAATATTATTTATTATTCGATGCCATGTGATATATAAATATGTCATAATTGATGATGATATAATTATGTTGACATATCATAATTGATGATATTGTAATATGTTATATTTTTCATCTTCCACGTTAATGTTACATCAGTGCAACATGAATGTATAATGATAAATAATATTTTGATTAATAATAATTAATCAATTATTAATTATGAAAAATTTATTTAACTTAAAATAAAATATAAGAGTTTGATTGAATATAATAAAAGTATAAATATTTATTTGAATTTTTTTGAAAGTTGAAACTTCTTCTGCCATTAAACCTAAATAAAATAAAGTAGGAGACCAAATCTCAACCGTTAAAATAGAAGGTACAACAGCCGTCCGATTTAGGGCATCCTGGTCATTCCCCATGCTTTAACTTGCCATCTTCGCTGCAACCAAAAGCCCTTCCAGTCTCCGCCTCCATCTACAGAGAGAGAGAGCGAGAATCATAAAAGTGGGAAAAAATGGTTCAACGGCTGACATACCGGACGCGCCACAGCTACGCTACCAAGTCCAACCAGCACCGTGTCGTCAAAACTCCTGGTAGATAGATACTTCAATAGTTGGTTTATGCAGTTATATATATGTATTTGTTTTTTTTTTTTTTAACTTTGCTTATTTGTGTGGGCATTGGTTGAAATTTAAGGTGGGAAACTTGTGTACCAGACCACCAAGAAGAGAGCTAGCGGACCCAAATGTCCTGTTACTGGCAAAAGAATCCAAGGGGTATGTTGTTTAATTTACTAAATATTTTCACTTTCTTTTTAAATAACCAATTAATTCAAGCTTATGAGCTCTTGCATTGCATCAACATTGAACTTTTCCTATATTTTCACGTGTATAAGGAATTCAAGCTTCTTTAGTTGAATTTACCTTTATTAATGTTGAAAAAGGTTAGGGAAGGGAAAAGAAAAAGAACGCTTCAGACACATAATAAGGTTTGAATTGTTGGGGTAGTTATATTTTGGAGGAACGAGCTTGGAATGTTGATAATATATTATGCTAATCAGTCGTCAAATACATGCAATGTAGCATTTTTATAAACAAGTTAGTTAAATGTATTGCTGGAAACAGTTCGGGCAGCTCTTTGTAGTTTGTTTTTGTTATATAAATTGCCCTATCTCTCATAGATGCAAAACACTTTGTGAATTTTGCTTACATACTGTAGAGGAAATACCGCATTGCCAATGCAATTTTATGTTTTGTTGGGGCATTTCTCCCCCATTATATTGTGTTTCTCCAAGATGGGGATGAAGTTTTGTTTGGGATTAAAACTGTACTTCATTTTGAATTTAACTTCTCGTGTTAGATTGCAATGTTGGCCTTCACCTGCTCGCTTCCTCCACAGGATTGAGTTTTATTTTGCTGTTTATTTTTCTTCTGTCTTGGGGAGAGGTCGAGTTTAATGTTGTTTGATAATTTTCAGATCGCACAAGTCATTTTGCCTTTGTTAACCTTAATTATTGTGCATAATATGTGCTGATTATGCTAGTTGACTGACTGCTTCATGTGGAAATAATCTTCCTGTTGTGCGACATTGCTCTATGTGCAGATTCCTCACTTGAGACCTGCCGAATACAAGAGGTCTAGGTTACCTAGGAATAGGAGAACTGTGAACCGTGCCTATGGTGGCGTGCTATCTGGTGGTGCAGTCAGGGAGAGGTGTGCTTATATCTATTTGCCAAAATTATTAATTTTGATATCCTATTCACATGGAAGTAACTGTTTTATACCTTTTGATACAATGACAGATATAACTTCAAATGTGAAGTGCTTGATACCGTTCTTTTGTAATATGCCAAAGAATAATTCTTGGAAATTCTAATGTTTCTATAGGATCATACGGGCCTTTTTGGTTGAAGAGCAGAAGATTGTGAAGAAGGTTTTGAAGATTCAGAAGACCAAGGAAAAGCACGCATCCAAGAGCTAAAAGATGAGACAGAAGCTTTTTCAATTTTACCTTGTTTCAATTAAATTTTGACTTGAAGAAATGATGATTGTGCGCATTATTATTGCGAGGTGTTTGTTTAAACGTGAATGAGCATTTAATTTTTTGTTGGAATATTTATCCTCTACTCTCTGGATCGCGCCAACTCTGGTGCCATACACTCATGCCCATCAAGGTAAGTTACTTGCATTCCATATTAATTAGTAACTAGTCTGATTGCTGTAATTGACTGAAATTACTGGAGGGGTGGCTTTCTTTGTCCTCTTTTTCTAGAGTTTGGGTTTTCTTTTGTCTTATATTTTGGTTGGAATGAAGTAAAGATAGCCAATTATGTTTGGTTGCTGGAATGGCTAAGAAATTCCCCCTTTATTCCCAAGGAATTTTGATTCTTTTGTTTGGTTGAGAAATAGTCCAAGGAATAGCTATTCCTATGGGATGGTTATTTTTCAAAATCCTTCAAAACTAAAGAATAGTTAATACCATCTTCTCTCATGGTATTAGCTATTTCATAGTTTGAGAAATAAACTCAAAAAATCATAAAAATCAAAATACTCTGTCCAAGTTTGAAAATTTACAACTCTATTTATATAAAATATTATTTTTTTATTTCAACTTTTAATAAAATATTAATATTTTAACATATTAATATTAAATTATAAATAAAATATTAATATTTAAATTATAAATTATTAATAAAATAAATTATAAATTATTCCTGTTTAAAAAATAAATTAAAAATAAATAAGCATAATATCATTTAAATTATATATAAAATACTAATAAATAAATCATCAATTATTAATATTTTAAATAAATGATCAATTATTAATATTTAAAAATAAAATAAAAAGAAAGAAAATAAAAAGTTAATCATAATAATATTTAAATTAAATTAAATATTAATATTTAAATGGTCAATTATTAACATTTTAAATAAACTATCAATTATTAATATTTAAAAAATAAAATAAAATAATTAATCATAATAATATTTAAATTAAAAAATATTAATATTTTAAAATATTAATATTTGAAAATAAAATAAAATAAAATAATTGATCATAATAATATTTAAATTAAATAAAATATTAATATTTTAAAATATTAATGATTAAATTATAAATAAAATATTTATATTTAAATGATTAATTATTAATATTTTAATTAAATTTTATATTATTAATATTTAAAAAATTTAATAAAAATAAATAATAATATAAATAATAAAAGGTGCTTTTATCTTTTTATTTTCTATTATTTTTTTATTTTAAAATTATTGTTACCAACCAAACACTGCAATAAATCATAATAACTATTTTTGTCCTATTCCATTTATCGTACCAAACAAAGTAATAATTATTTTATTTTATTATCACTTTATTCTATTTTTTCATAATAATTATTTTATTTCCTTTTTACCTGTTCCACCAACCAAACGTAACCTTAAGCTTAAGGTATTAGTAAGAAATAGGATTGACTCCTAATTAACAATACATAGAACAGGGGCAATGCAGAAGTAGCTGTAGAAAAAAACATATTGCCAACAGGCTTTATTCCTAGTGTAAACAAAGGTCCAAACAAGAAAGAGGAATAATTCCTCAAATTTATTTTAATTCACCAAGCTTCAAATTTGCAACTTCGATGGGTTATCAAGATTGTGAAGTGGAAGTTTTGAGGGCATTTTGTCTAACAAATTGAAGCAGTGCCAAAAGCTTCTCAAGAGGAGGGGTTGTTTCTTTCATCACAGGCACCTCGTTCAAATTTGTCACCCATGAGTATATAAACGGATGCCTTTCCCGATCTAGAATTTTTACGCCAGCGACTTCCTCTTGAGCTTTGTAGGGGCCAAATGTTGCACAAACTAGAATGTCCAAGAGCCCTAAGTTGTCATTTCGGATTCCTTGAATGTCCTCAGGGTAAAATTCTTTTATCGTTTCTTCGAATACATCCATTTGTCGAAGCAATTCAACTGTGGGTTTCTCTTGTGCTTCTGCATTGCTTGTGATAATCCGACCAATGGCCTCAAACAGCTGCATGCATAAAACGATTGGTGCAAATCTTAGTCATCGACAGTTTGACATCATATATGTCATTGCTCTTGTAATGAGGACAGTTCGGTTCCTTATTCTATTGCCAGTCTTCTTAATTTTTCTCTAGAACGTTAGAATTCACAAAGTCCATGGTTCTGTTATGCGCTAAACTATAACAAAGGCATTACAGCTGATCGTTTCTATCCTTCCTTTGTAGACATCTCTTGGTCAATAATACTCGACGATCAATTATTTTGAAAGGAAAAGAAAATAAAACAAAATAAAAGGAAACGTGGCATAGGGATATCAGGTTTTTAAGAAGCATCATTATTCTTTTACCTGTTGCTGAATAAAACTTGCCCAGAATCGAACTTGAGCTCTCTGATACGGATCATCAGGGAGGAGCCGAGGAGCAACTTTCCAGGTTTCGTCAATAAATGCCCGGATGACAGAGGACTCAGCTATAGGGTTTCCCTTGTGGACAAGTACGGGGACCTTCTTGTGAACTGGATTGTGTCGCAGAAGAGCTGGCTCTTATTGCTCAAGTCTTCTTCTATATACTCATAGGGTATTCCCTTAACTCTTAAGGCCACTTCCACTCTCTTAACATATGTACTAGCCCACATCCCAAGCAATTTCACTTCCTTTTCTTCCTCCATCTCTGTATCTCCCCCTTCTTCTTGTTGCTATTTCTTGGATTTTCTGTTTATGGTGGATCCTTTAATAAATAGGATGTTTAAAGCGTCCTCGCACTTTTCAGATGGTCCAAGTTTACAAATAAATATAGAGTTTGACTTTGGATTTAAACATCTAGCATATCCATGGGATGAATTCTTCTTTCCTTCTTGGAATTGCTAATATTTTTTGACGTGAATTTTATAACTTCAAGCCCAAGGCTATTGACCAGTCCAATGTCCTGGTTGGCACGAAAGCTATGAATTAGAGCCCTATTATGTTTATCTTAAATATCATTAGCATTAGCCATTATTTCAGAGTTTGAAATTTGAAGGCAAAAGTGAAATCTGGGGACTATCTACATGCACATTTCCATTTCTTTCTGTAAGTTTTGCTTCGTAGTCAGTTGAAGCCTTCTCTTATCTTTGAATTATTTTAACCGACTATCTGTGTCTCCATTAGAGAAGCAGATCATTTTGTTTGCCAGAATTGAAGCTCAAAGTTTCTGGCTAAAATTAGCATGGAAAACCCACAGTTGATCTATTGTCAAAATCAATGTAAAAATAAAAAATCCGGTTTAGCTTCGTAAGAAAATTTATTATTGAAACCAAGATTTTGGTACACATGTAGAGGTGAAAGCTCTCTGTGAAAGAAGCTAGCAAAAGGTGGCTTAAGTTTGATTTGGCGCAGCCGATCATATAGCACACATATCAAGGCCTCAAAGGCAAACACCAAATCATACTAAGTTGAAGAATACTTGATAGCATTCTCTCTGATAAACTTAAGAAATGCCACCAACTTGTCATGAGGAGGAGTCAACTCTTTCACCAGAGGCAGCTGGTTTATAGCTGTCGCCCAAGAGAACAGTAACGTAGCCTTTTCTGGATCTATGATCGTTATGCCAAGAACTTCTTCTCGAACTTCGTGGAGTCCAAACGATGTGATAAATACAAGGTCAAGGAGTCTCACATTTTCACTATCAATGGATGGATTTCCATCTGGCAAAAACTCCTTCATTCCCTCTTCCAACACCTCTAATTTCTCACACGGTTCCTTGATGGCTTTCTCTTGTGCTTTTCCGCCAGTTTTGATCACTGTGATCATTGTCTGAAGCAACTGCATTCAAGACAAATTCCTAGTATTAGCTTCATTTTCCATAGCATCGTATCATTATTGTCTTATATTATGTATGCAATGAAAATCATGTAAAACAGAGCAACTCTGTTCGGTATAGTGGGTGAAGCATAAATATTGCTGGATAAAGCTTGTCCAGAAGCGAACTCTGGCTCGTTCGTAAGGATCCTCAGGAAGGAGTTTAGGGCTATTCTTCTAGGTTTCATCAATATATTCCAGGATGATGAGAGATTCAGCAATTGGCTTTCCATTATGAACAAGAACAAGAACCCTTTTGTAAACAGGATTGTACTGGAGGAGCTGTGCGGTTTTGTTCCTCAAATCTTCTCCGATGTACGAGGGGGAGCTATATAAATTTTAATGAGGAGACTAAGACAAAGGAACATAAGAGAATATTTTAAATTTAATCAATAATTAAAAGATTTATAATAGATAATAATTTTATAAAATATGCAAATGAAAAGGTATAAGAAAAAAAATACTTACAATAGTCTTTGAGGAAAATTATGCTTTCCAATATTTTCTAAATTCATATTTATCAATTATTGATTTTGTAATGAAAAAGTTAACAATGTTTTTATCAATATAGATAACTAAATTATCTATAAGGAATTCATCATTTAGTTAATTAGCAGTAACTCACCGAATCATAAAGGAGAATAACAATGTTATTGCTCCTGGCTTTTAGTGAAAAATTGAAATAACGGTTTAATGATGTGAATTTGATGAGTTAGGCAAGTGTTTATCATTGGATAATAAGCAAGTTAATTGATCTCTTAATGAACCCGTACGTTTCTGTTTTGGCTCTTTTGATGTTGTTAATGTTATTATTGTTCATCCAAAAACCCCTTTGCCTTGTTCCTGACTGCAGTCTCGTACTCACTGACATCGAAGCTCAACCTCAAACCTCAAAGTTTCAGGCTAAATTTAGCCTGGAAAAATGACAGTTGATCTCTGTTCTTAACAAGTGCGCCTTTAGTTGAAATCAATATAAAAAGTAATATAAAAATTTTACTTCGCTTGCTAGCAAAAATTATTATTGAAACCAAGATTTAGTGGACAGGTAGAGGTGATTGTTGAGGAAATGGTTTCATCTTACTGTCAAGCTAGTCATAGACTGAGTGTAGCAGAACTGTGGATTGAAGGAGAAGGAGCAGGAGTGCCTTTTGTTGAAGATAATCAAATCGTTTTATATTTACCATTATTTGCCAATGTTTTACTTCATTTACCAAATTACCTTTAGAAGTTTTTCATTTTGTTTTTTCTATGCTGTGTTGTTTTGGTGGTAAAGCCGTTAGGCTTGGTTGGCTGTCCTGGGAATCCGTATTCCCTTGCAAAATGTTTCAGTGGTTTTGTGCAAATCAGCTGTCCTTAGCTGGTTTTGATACTGTGGCTATTTCTCTCTCATGTAACCACCTATAAGTACTATTTTTCCTCTTGTTTAATGGATATGCAGCACACCTTTTCTGTGCTCATCAAAATTTTCTCTCTCGATGAGCTTTTCCCTCAGCTTCTCTATTTTTTGTTCATCTGTTTTTTCCAGATTTCTCAGTTAATCAACAGTGAAAAAGAGAGCTCTCTGTAAAAAGAAGCTACAGGAAAAGAGGCTATATATTACCTAAAGTTCTATTTGATTAAACACACATGATAAGGCCTTAAAGGCAACATTTTGACAACAAAAGCAGGCAGACTTGGAACCATATTAATTGAAGATCAAGTCGAGGAAGAAACTTTGAGGGCATTTTCTCTGACAACCTTTAGCATGGCTACCAGCTTGTCATGAGGGGGGTATAGCTCTTTCACCAAAGGCAGCTCATTCAAGGCTTTCACCCAGCAGAATACCAATGGGTTCCTTTCTGGGTCTAATATTTTTACTCCAAAGGCTTCCTCATAAGCTTTGTAGGGACTGAATGTTGAACAAATCATAACGTCTAACAATCCTAAATTATCACAATCAACCCATGGAGAACCTGAACCTGGAAAGACTTCCTTCATTCCCTCTTCCAGCACCTTCATTTTCTCTCGTACTTCATCAATTGCTTTTGCTTGAATTTCGCCATCACATGTTACTACTCTGGTCATGGCCTCAAACAACTGCACTTTCAAAAGATATGGGTTATTTTCTAGATGTAGGGTTCTATATCAACGGCGTAAAGAAACAGTTCTGACAATTCTTTACCTGTTGTTGAATGAAACTTGTCCAGAAGCGAACTTTAGCTCTTTCCAATGGATCCTCAGGCAAGAGCTGAGGAGTGTTTTTCCAAGTTTCATCAATGTATTCTAAAATGATAAGGGAGTCAACGACTGGTTTTTTGTTGTGAACAAGTACTGGGATCTTCTTGTAAACAGGATTCAACTTGAGGAGCAGTTGACTCTTATTTCTCAGATCTTCTTCTATAAACTCATAGGGTACGCCTTTAATTCTAAGGGCCAGTTCCACCCTCTTAGAATAAGGATTAGCCCTTATCCCATGCAGCTTCACTATGTTTACCTCTTCCATATTCTCCCCCAATCACTTGCTCTTTTTTTTTTTTTTGTTTTCCCTCTATTTTGATCAAATTCCTGCTTGTAAAACTTACAAGTAGATACTAAAATGGCTTTTATCCTAGTTCCAGCTTCTCGACCTGCTGCTTTTCCATGGTCGTATACATGACTCTGAATCAGAAAATATTTTATTCAAGGTTTACAAGAGGTGTACCCTCGCTGATGTGTAGGCTAACTTTAGACAATTGACTCCAATTTTTTTCAGAGTATTTTGTGTATATAGACAATGCCATCCATTCTTTGTCTTCTTCTCTTCCAAATATATTCTTTTCTCTATATAAAAGTGATGGACCTAAATACCTTAATAATTTAACACATTATCAAATTTAATTATCGATTATCTTAAAATGCCAACTCCAAATCTGATTATTAAAATCCATTTAATTATTTATGCTAATAAATATATATCACTACATCTAAGTTGACATAGATCGATAACAAATTTTCTCACCTTTTCTTTTTTGTTTTTGTTTTCATTTGCTATAATAATCAATATCTCCTATTGAATTGTTATTGCTATATGATAAATATTATTATAAATAAATTAGATGAATTTATATTCTCAAAAATAAGAAAAAAATCTTTACTATTTTTAAGAACGACCAAAACTAGTTATATTTTCAAGTGTTGTAGGATATAATTTTTTAAAAGCAGAAATAAAATAAAAATAAACGATAATAATTTTAGAAGACATATTTGAGTTTTCAAAAATTTATGAAAACAAATCAAGTATTTGATTCAGATTGATAATTTCATAATTAAAAGATAATTTAGATTAACTTTTTTTCTAAAATAAAAAAATTATGAAAGTTTCATACAATACACGTTTTTTTATTTGATTTTTAATTATTGTTAACAATTAAACTCTATAAAGACTCCAATAGTATATAACATAAAAAAAAACAACATTTTCTTACAAAAATAGTATTGATTTTAATTCATGATGTAAAATCGAAACCGTAGCCGCGTTGGAAACTTGGTATGGACTTTGAGGATGAGACGGATTTCCTGTCTAGGGCGCAATTGCATTAGATGTAGGAGTACTA
>NW_018397261.1:979086-1011836 GCF_002168275.2 Theobroma umbraticum | reverse complement strand
TATATATATATATATATATATATATAAGCTACCTTGGTTGTGTCTCTCACTTGCTCTCAACATAAGAATTGAGAGAATAGAATATTATTAGTATTATTATCGGACTGCGCTCACAAGCAAACAAATTCCAGCCTTTTCTTCCAAGCGATTCCCCTCAGGTTTCTCTCTCTCTTAGTCTAATTCTATCTATATTCAAAGCGTGCTTTGGATTTTGCTTTTCCTATTTGATCTCGGTCTGATTTCTGATTCCATCATTTATCCAAGACGAAACGACTTCGGGGATTAAGTATAAAATTATATCCCTCAATTTATAAATATTTTTTCGATTTAATACGATTGCTTCGAATTTCAGTTGTTTTCTTCACCTTCGTCTTGAAAAGTTGGTCTTTAACGTAAGGCAGCTTATTCTTTACAAGAAACAAGAACAAATTTTTAATATTTTCTAGTATTATTATATATATATTGGCGAATATCTATTACAATATAATATAATATATTCAAAAGGAACTTATTCCATTTTCTGCAATCATTACTTTACCTAGCAATGGCAGACGGACACCGGACCGATAAAAATATTGAGATATGGAAGATCAAGAAGCTGATTAAAGCACTTGACGCTGCTAGAGGCAATGGAACCAGCATGATATCTCTCATAATGCCTCCACGCGATCAAGTATCTAGGGTTACGAAGATGTTGGGCGATGAATTTGGAACTGCTTCAAATATCAAAAGCAGAGTCAACCGTCAATCTGTGTTGGGTGCAATCACTTCTGCTCAGCAGAGGCTCAAACTTTATAGTAAGGTTCCTCCCAATGGACTTGTGCTCTACACAGGAACAATTGTGACTGAAGATGGGAAGGAGAAGAAAGTCACAATTGATTTTGAGCCTTTCAAGCCTATAAATGCATCGCTCTATCTCTGTGACAACAAGTTTCACACAGAAGCACTGAATGAACTTTTGGAATCAGATGATAAGTTTGGTTTTATTGTAATGGATGGTAATGGGACTCTTTTTGGAACATTAAGTGGTAATACCAGAGAGGTTCTTCATAAGTTCAGTGTTGATCTTCCAAAGAAGCATGGGAGAGGAGGACAATCAGCTCTTCGTTTTGCTCGACTTCGAATGGAAAAGCGGCACAACTATGTGAGGAAGACGGCTGAACTTGCCACTCAGTTTTTTATCAATCCTGCCACCAGCCAGCCTAATGTTGCTGGATTAGTACTGGCTGGATCAGCTGATTTCAAAACTGAGTTGAGTCAATCAGATATGTTTGATCAGCGGCTTCAGGCTAAGATTCTGAATGTGGTTGATGTGTCCTATGGAGGAGAGAATGGTTTTAACCAGGCAATTATGCTTTCATCAGAAATCCTGTCGAATGTGAAATTCATACAGGAGAAGCGCTTACTAGGAAAATACTTTGAGGAAATCAGTCAAGATACAGGGAAATATGTATTCGGTGTCGATGACACATTGAAGGCTTTGGAGATGGGAGCTGTTGAGATCCTTATTGTGTGGGAAAATTTGGACATCAACAGGTATGTGCTGAAGAACAGCAGTACTAGTGAAATTGTCATAAAACATTTGAACAAGGAGCAGGAAGATAATCAGAGCAACTTCCATGATTCAGCCAGCTCTGCTGATTTGGAGGTTCACGAGAAGATGCCACTTTTAGAGTGGTTAGCTGATGAATACAGGCGGTTTGGTTGTAATCTTGAGTTTGTTACCAACAAATCAGAGGAGGGTTCTCAGTTCTGCCGGGGGTTTGGCGGGATTGGAGGCATCCTTCGATACCAGCTTGACATGAGATCATTTGATGAACTTTCTGATGATGGAGAAGTCTATGATGATTCTGAATAGCAATCAATCAACTCTACCCCATTACCGGTGCAAGATGATGGGGTTACACACAAAACTTGCACCAGCGCACGAGCTGTCGCGCATAATACTGCTGCTCAGAATGCCCCAAAAGTTTCCCATACTTCTAAATAAGGTTTGGGTTTTGAACTGTTTTATTTTTACTGTGATAAAATTGTTGGTTACTTAACCAAAAAAAGCTAACTTGGTAGGTTGAATTATAGTCAATTTGTTGTAGAGTGTGTGGTGTTGTGTTTTTTGAGGCATTTTTCGGTCATTTGAATGTGTGCGTTGTACAACTGCTCTTCCCTTCCCCATTTTAGTTCCATACTAAATGCCATTATCTGATTTACAGCAGGCTTTATGTGGTGATGTTGCATGGGTGGAATGATGGAGCAGCTAAAATGGTTTGAAGGCATAGCTGGAAAGATTCTTTGAACTTGCTGGGAATTGGATGGAGCTTCCTTTCTACTGTCTTGAACCAGGGCCTTGCATATATTAAGTCTGGAACTTGTTACTCATATGTTTGTGGTTTAACATTGCCTTGGTTACAAGGCTGTGGTTGTCCGGAGCTATTAGGATAGTGTTATGCCCTAGTTGGCTTTGATTGAAGGACTGGCTTGCCTTATTTTATGCTACAGGTGGCTTATCTCCTGGACGTTGTAATTTGTGGCTGCCTGGTATAAGAAGTCTACCTTGTCCTAAGTAGTAACAAGCTAATATATAATCACATTTTCTTAAATAATGAAATAAAATTAAAGTTAAGAAAATTAAATATATTGAGAGTAATTATTTATAAACTACATCATTTTTATCATAAACAAATTGAGATATAATTGATAGATCCTTTCTTCTTTAAAAAATATTTATATTTTGGTGTATAACTTAACATATATTAATATTAATGGTATCGAAAAATTTTATTAATATTAATTTCTCAAATTATATCAATGATATCAGTTTTATTGTAAATAAAATCATTGCTCAGAACATAATGTTAAAAAGGAAATTATTTTATTACAAGATTTTGATTCAATTATTAAGAACAAGGATCATAATTTGTTTCAAATCTTAATTATACTTATGTAAATAATTGTGTATGAGCATATTATATTCGTAAGATAGCATAAAACAAAAATTTAGGTTTTAAAATCATTCAACATATATATGTTTTAGTAATTAACATTAATAGAATTTTTTATTTTTATTCACATGATTATATTGTTGCTCATATAATCTTTAAATTGATCAATATTTTGTTTGCTAATGAAATTATTATTTAATAGATTACATAACCATATTTATTTTTATGGATTATTATACCCTAATTTACCAATCACTCAAATTTTTTATTTTTTCTTGTCCTTATTCCACGCTTTTAATCAATTTCCAACAATAAAATTTAATTATTTTTATAACAAAGACTTTCAAATTTTTGAATAAAAAAATACAAAAAAAAAAGAATAATACAACAAATTAGAGAGTAAAATTACCAAACAAATTTTTGGGAATGCAATGGGAACTCTAAGATGAAATTCATAAGTACTGTGGTGGTGTTAGAGGAAAAAGAGAGAGGTACCCAGGTCTAGAGGAATAAAGCAGGTTGAGGGTGTAGTATTATATTGTTTAAATGATAGTTTTTACATAGAACGCTCGTGGTTTGTGAAGAGGAGAGTTGTTCGAACACTGATTGGGAAAGAAGATCCTATGATTGTGTCATTTGGTGAAAGAGTAGAGTGATGGGGTGTAATGTGGAGGCTAAGGGTTTGTTAGGGGATATTATTACTATGTGGAGAGGTGATTTTTTCATCGAGGAAGAACACCTACTAAACAAAAATTTTATGCTAGTGACCAAAAGAGTCCGTGGTCCAAATAAGCAGTGTGGTTTTATTAATGTATATACACCAAATGATGAAGGACAATAAGTAGTTTTATGGGAACTATCACTAAATGAAATGCACAAAAGGGACGTGTGGTGGTGTGTGGGATGTGATTTTAATTCAATAAAATAAGTGGAAAAAAGGATTAGGAAGATTAAGAATATTAACTCAATTTTCGCATTTGCCAACTTCATGCAAGATACAGCATTGGTGGATTTCCTTATGGTGAAGGATTGTTTTACTTGGCACAATAGGTGTGCAGAGGCAACTTTCTCAAGGTTGGATAGAATTTTGATTGCTAATGATTGGTTAAATTGTTATTCGGATATGTTTCAGAAATGTTTCCCTAGTTCATTGTCTGATCATAATCTTGTAGTATTAGGAGGTGTGAATACTAATTGGGCGTCAAAACCTTTCAAAGCTTTCAATTATTAGATGGAGAATGATAGCTTTCACTCTTTGATAGTGGACAACTGGAAGAAAGCATGGCTGAGACTTGTCGTGGACTTGCAATATGGAAGGGATTAAGAAATTTAAAACTAGTTATTTGAAATTGGCATAAAAGTAAATTTGGGAAGATGGCTCAGAATATTAAAAACTTGGAAGGAGAATTGCATAAAATGGATGTGGAATGATAGATTTCTGAAGGGACTTGATTTGAGAGATGTCGTGATGAAGAAAAGAAGTGAGTTGTGGAGTCTATACCGAATCTAAGAAGAAAAATGGAAACAAAAGTCAAGAAGTAGATGGGTTTGTGAAGGTGGCAGGAATACTAAATATTTTCATGCAATAACTTCTAAGATGAGAAGAATGAATAGAGTGGCCGGTATTACCACATGTGAATAACCAGCATATTGATGACCCTAATTCTATTAGAAAAAAGGTTTTTAAGCATTTTCAAAAGCTTTATAGTTAGAGAAAAGCGTTGAAATTGGAAAACATAAATTGTGGAATTCGTGTTTTATTTAAAGAGACTATGTTTGAATTAGAATCCCTTTTTTTAGAAGATGAGGTGTGGGAGGTTATCGAGGAATGTGATGGGGATAAAGCTCCTAATCCATATGAGTTTAATCTCATGTTCTTCAAATCACAACGGTAAATAGTGAAAAAAGAAGTGATGTGCTTTATGAATGATTTTTTTTCCATACTGGTAAATTAAGGCATGGAGTTAATGAAAGTTTTATTACATTAATTTGTAAGGTGAAAAATCCAAGTAAAGTAATAGAATATAGATGGATCAGTTTAGTGGGATGCCTATATAAAGTAATAGTGAAGGTGTTAGCAAACTGCCTCAAAAAAGTTGTTGGAGAAATTATTGGCAATTACCAATTTGCATTTGTCAAAGGAAAGCAAATTTTAGATGCACAATTTTCAATCCAACTGGTAGTGAACTGTTGACTACTGAAATGAGGAACAACTATTATCTTGGCAAACACTAAACACTTGGCATTGTATAGTGAATGTGATACCTCTGGGCTTTAGCATAGAAGGCTAGGGCCTGTGAATTATAATTCACTATCATACATGTCATCTAATGAACTAGTAGAAGGATTGCCAACAATAGCAAAACCAAAAAGAAAATGCAAAATATGTTAGCTTTGGAAATTGAATAGAAACCTTTTCCTAAGGTAAGTAAGTGGAAGTCTACTTAGAAATTGGAGCTTATCCATAATGATATTAATAGGCCAATGAAAACTCCCTTTTTGAATGGAAGTAGATACTATATTTTGTTCATAAATGATCTTACCAATTACTATTGGGTATATTTTGTGAAGGTGAAGTCAAATGCCTTAAAGCAATTCATGAAGTTTAAGGCACTTACAGAAAACTTTGCAAGCTTAAGTATAAAAATAGTAAGAAGTGATGATGGCACAAAATACACTTCAACTGAATTTAAGAGTTTTTTGATGACTTTTGGAGTTCAACTTAAGCTCACAGTAACATATAACCCTCAGTAGAATGGAAAGTTGGAAAAGAAGAATAGAATAATGGGAGAAATGTAAAGATGCTTGCTATATCAAATGAACTTATCTAAGAAATTTTGGACAGAAGCTATGAATACAGCCAACTACTTGCTTAATAGAGCATATACAAGGGTGCTGAGTTAAAAAACCCTTTATGAGATGTGGTTTGGGCATAAACCAACTATCTCACATTTAAGAACCTTTGGCTATGTATGTTATGCCAAGGTGCAAAAAATAAAGTTTGACTTTCAATCAGTTGTAGCTATGTTTATTGGTCACAGTAAAGTGACTAAAGGCTACAAGCTATATAACATCGAGTCTAATAAGGTATTCATTGAGTAAAGATATGACTTTTGATGAAAGATAAAGTTAGAATTGGAACAAAGGCATTGTAGAAAAATCAAATAAAGTGACTATAGCTGATGAGAATCTTATGAAGGTTACCGATAATGCAGTATCTGATATTGAATATGAATCTTTAGCTGTTAAAGAAACTAGAAATTTGCAAGATGTATACAATAGATGTCATGTAGCTATAATTGAGCTTATAAATTTCACTACTGTAGCGTCAAACGAGAACTGAAAAGCTGCCATGGATGCTAAAAACAAGTATGATCTTGAAAAACAATACCTGGATCCTTGTTGATAGACCTATTGACCAACCTGTGATTGGAGTCAACTAGATCTTCAAAACAAAACTGAATCCAAATGGGACAGTCCACAAGTATAAAGCCAGGTTAGTTGTAAAGGGTTATGCTCAGGTGTATAGTGTCGATTATTTTGAAACATTTACCCTAGTTGCTAGGTATGACACCATCGGACTACTTGTAACACTATCTACAAGAGAAAACTGGAAGATTTTTCACCTAGATGTTAAATCAGCCTTCTTTAATGGTGTATTGTTAGAGAATATATATATATATATATATATATATATATATATATAACAGCTTGAAGGGTATGTGAAGAAAAGCTCAGACGGTAAAGTCTGCAAACTTGTCAACGCTCTTTATGGATTAAAGCAGGTTCCCAAGGCTTGGTATAAGAGAATTTATGAGCATTTTAGAGATCAAGGCTTTATCAAAAATGTGACAGAGCACACGTTATACATAAAAAAATCAAATGACTCTGTGGTGTTAATTATGAGCCTATATGTTGATGATATACTAATAACAAGTCCTGACAAGGCCTATCTAGAAGACTTCAAGACTCAAATGTTAAGTGTGTTTGAGATGACTGATCTAAAACTAATGTCTTACTTCTTGGGAATGGAAATACTGCAATTGCCTACTCAAATTATTCTACATCAGACTAAGTATGAAGGTAACATATTAAAAAAGTTCATAATGGAATCATGCAAAGTTGTGAAAATCCCACTTTTAATTGGGTGTAAGTTGAGCAATGATGATGAGTTTATTAAGGCAGATGGAATACCTCACTAGAGTATCATATGATCTTTATTATACATGTCTACAACAAGGCCAAACCTGATGTTTGCCACTAGTCTTCTCTCCATATTTATGCAGTCACCTTCAACTGAGCATTTTACTGCTACAAAAAGACTTCTTAGGTACATGAAGGGTACAGTGAATTATGTTTTGGTGTATGTGAAGGATAAGAGCAGTGATTTACAAGGTTATTGTGATAATGATTGGACAAGGTTTATTATTGATTCTAAAAGTATAGGACATTTGGTAGTGGTATTTTCTCTTGGAACTCTAAAAAGGAAGAGGTTATGGCTCAATCTTCAATTGAAATTGAGTATATAGCAACTGCTACTTCATCAAATCGTGCCAAATGGTTAAAAAAATTACTATCTGATCTCGGATTTAAGCAAGAGATGAGCACACCAATTTATGTTGATAATCAATTAGCCATTGCTATTGCTATTGCTCGAGACCCTATATAGCATGGTAGAGCAAAACATATTAGGGTTAAATACCATGCATTGAGAGAGGTTGTGAATGAAAATGAAATCAATTTACTGCACTATCATACTGATCAACAATTCACCCAAAGCTTGAGTAAGGAAAAGTTTGAAATGCTGAGATCATTGTTAAGTGTTCACCAGATTAGGAATCATAGGGCTGTGTTGAAGAACTAATTCCCAATCTGATTGAAGGTTTGAAAGGAACCAACAAAAAGTTGAAGATTGAAGAATAGTGTTCATTAGACTATGTCGTTTCTTTCTTTATGTTTCAAGTTTAGTTTCTAAACGTTGTGTAGCCTGAAATTTTACTTATTTATTTGTGTATTGAAATAGTGGGTTCATATGCCATTTTCTTATATTCTGTTTTAAGTTGTACAACACTTCCTTGTGTTGTTTAGGTCTTATTACTTTACTCTTCTTGTACGCACACTTGTGCAGTCGTTTTGGTTCTTTTCTGCTAAAAGCTCAACTGCCATGTTTGCTAGTTTGCTTTAGTTACTATCGGCACAGCTGTGCTTAGCTGATTCCTTTCCGATTTAGTCTCCCAAGGTTCAATTACTTTGTGAGTATAAATATGAAAATGCAACCATTATTCCTTGGTTGCTTGTGATTTTCTAATATATTGCTTCTCCATTCTTTTTTCGTCCCCTGTTCTTCAAGTGTTTGATAAATTTTTAATATAGAGTTATTTTGACACATTTTAAGAGTTTTAATAGCTAAATCTTTGATATTTTAAGTTCAGATCTTAAACATTTTAGATGTTTTTTTGTCTAAATTAAATTACACGTTGAGTAATTAATTTAAATTATTTTAATTTAGTTTTACTTTATTTTGCTTTAATTTACTTTAAAGATTGTTATTGTTAATTTCTCCCTTGACTTTTGTAAGATATTTGATGAGAAAGGTACATTGGATTTAAAATAGCACAAGTATGGTGAAGACTTCATTCATATGTGTTATAGTTTTTAAAGATAACTTGAGCTATAAAAGTCTACTTGATACGATTCTTGATCCATTGGAAAGATAATAGACTACAACTTTTATTTTTACCACTTCATCCAATTCAATCAGATTGAGGTAAAAATTGTATTGAAAAATGATGGATGGATGTAGTTCTACATAAGATAGCATGTTGATTGGAAGCCGCAGCTTTGAATTTCTAAAGGTTGCAACGTTGAGGAAGTTAAAGGCTGCAGTACAGGGAAGAGCATGACTGCTGCGCTAGATGAATGGAGTGCATCATACAAACTCCCGAGGCCAAAGCACCATAGCGCTAAAGAAGTAGCGTCACAGTGCCACAAACAATAGCACGGCACCGTAGCACTAAGGAAGCATGGCTGCGATGCCACTCTACTCTCCAAAACTAAATTGCTATGTGGGAATTTGGAAATTAGGTTAATTTAAACCTATAAAAAGGACTTTTTTTAGAGCATTGAAGAGAGAAAACAGCAATAGCTTTTTTAGGGATTTTGAGCTAAGAATCAAGTAAGAAAACGAGAGCAATTGAGAAAGATTCAAGAACACAAAGCTTCAACATTAGTTCCTTTCTCTATTTTGTGTTAATCTTACTTTCTTTGACTTGAATTTCATGACTAAATTTCTTTGGATAATATTTTCTTTAGATATTATGAACTAATTTGTTTTTCTAGGATTATGGTAGATTTCAACATGTAGTTTGAATATTAATTTTACTTTTATTTATCATGAATGTGTATAGTTTTACTTATTCAAATAGATTCTTAATGCTTTTAATTGTCTGATCAACAATTAATTGATTTATAAATCTAATTGAGACTTAACACAAAAATTTTAGATTGGACTAAAAATGGAATAATGTATTTTCACGTCATTCAGATGATCTGATTCGCTATTCAGGTAGACATACGCCAATTGCCACACATAGCCAAATTAGAACAATAGCTTAATAAACTTAATTTGGTTAATTCCTATAAATAGATAGTGGATTAATTAAGTTAGGTATTTGTACAAGTATCTTAATAGAGACTTGTACATAGTTTTGGATAAATAACTAGAGAAATTGATATTTGATAAAATGTTGAATGAACTCATAATCCTAAGTCTTTAGTTTATTATTTTTCTCAAGTATATTTAATTTCCATTGGTTAATTTAGTGTTTATTGTAAATTTTGTTTGAATTAATTTTTTACAGATTTTGGTTACTTAAATAAAATTGAGTTGTTATAATATTTCAGTACTTAGTAAAAATTTAAAAACAAATTTCTGTAGAAACGATACTCTACTTATCATTATATTACTTATTTACGAGAACCTGCACTTGTGTGAAAAATAGACAACAGTGTTCATCATTTTTCTAGAATTAGTTTTCTTAAAAACTTCTTCACAATATTATGATGAAAACTCATCCTGAATAAAGATAAAAATATTCCATTCAAACTTATCAAGCACAGGAGCCTAGCCTTTATTCAAACAGTCTAACCGCAACGATGGTATGGCCTTTGCTGTTGCTTATTTGAGGCATATGAAAGGAAATTAAAGCTAGACAATGCCTAATAACATCAAGAAAACACCATATGAAACTAAGCTGGAGACTTGAGGGAATTCTCTCTAAGAAATTTAAGAAGCGCCACCAACTTGTCATGAGGTGGAGTCGACTCGTTCACTACAGTCAGCTGGTTTATAGCTGTCAGCCATGAGAATATCAATGGAGTCTTCTCTGGATCGATGATCTTTATGCCAAGAACTTCTTCTTGAGCTTTGTGGGGGCCAAATAATGATAAGATTACAATGTCAAGGAGTCCAATATTCTGGCTATCAATGCAGGGATTGCCATTTGGAAACAACTCTTTTATTCCCTCTTCTAGCACCTGCAATTTCTCTGAAACTTCCTTGACCGCTTTCCCTTGTGCTTCTCCTTCTGTTTTGGTCACTGTGAACATTGTATCAAACAGCTGCATTTAAGAAAATAAGCATTAGCCCTTACATTAGCTTGAACATTAATTTCAATAAAATCATACTTTTAGTATTATCTCCTATTAAGTATCAAATATAATTCATTCCAACAAAAACAGAGCAACTCTGTTTCAGTAGTGAGTTTAGGCGATGTCCCTATAAACGATAAAGAAGAAATGCAAAGAATATTCGCTAACCTGTTGCTGGACAAAGCTGGTCCAGAACCGAACTTTGGCTCTTTTATATGGATCCTTGGGCAGGAGACGAGGGCTGTTCTTCCAGGTTTCATCAATATATTCCAGGATGACAAGCGATTCAGCAATTGGCTTTCCGTTATGAACAAGAACAGGGATCTTCTTGTGAACAGGATTGTACTGGAGGAGCTGTGGGCTTTTGTTCTGCAAATCTTCTTCAACATACTCAAATGGTATGCCTTTAAGCTTCAGAGCCAGTTCCACTCTCTTGCTGAAAGGGCTAGCCCACATCCCATGTAGTATCACTTTGTTTTCTTCTTCCATCTCTTAATTTCTCTTTCTCTCAAAAGCTTTCCTTGTCGATCTGATAATCTCATTCATGGCTATATATAGAGAGTTTTTTGTCAACCTTTTCCACATCTAACCACCAAATGAAAGATAAAAGGGAAAACCCAAAAAGGCTTAGTCCATGCCTTTGGCCAGTCGCAGGCCAAAAGTCAAGTAACAATAAAAAAAATGCTAATTAGCGTAAAGTATTCTCGGTCCTAACCACAGCCCTTTAAAGAATTGAGATCAATGAAACGTTCATGTGATTTGCATCAGTGATGAGCACATTGACTATGTAATGGATCAAAGGATCAGTTCCTTGCTATTCAGGGGAGTTATATTTAACTATACATGTGAGACAGTCTATTTGTGCTACCAAAACTGAGACTTAAGTTACGTATCTTATCATTTGAAAACAGAGGAAAAAACACATCATTAATTTGATTTTTCAAATTTTGTAGTATTATGGAGAATTCAGAAGAAATGAAGTTTTGTGTTACCTGCTTTTCACCAACCTCCGAAAGCTATGTCTAATAATCTATTTTATGTGACAGAGTTGTACTAGGTGCTTTGTTCTTTAATATGACAATGTGACGGGCGGTTTACTCAGTCCAGACCGTCGACTTTTTTGGATGAGTGAGCAAAAGACTTGACGTGCACTGCAAGTTAAGAAAGATGGCTTCAAGTCTGTAGAGTGCTTCCACAAAGATGAACGTAAGATCCAAGTGGAGACATGGATTTGGAAAAGGAAAACAAAGTGACCCTACATGGAATATGATGCACTCCCTATGCTGGGAGGGTAGAATTGGATCTCAAGCTTAAAAGGCATACCTTTCAAGTATGTGGAAGAACATTTTAAGAACAAAAGCCCTTTGCTCCTACAGTACAGCCCTGTCCACAAGAAAGTTCCAGGTCTTGCTCACAATGGAATATCCTTTGCTGAATCGCTATGGATAATAGTGTACATCTATGAAACCTGGATGAATATCCCTCAACTCTTGCCTGAGGATCCTTACAAAAGAGCCAAAGGTCGCTTCAGGACCAACTTCATCTATCAACAGGTTAAAAGCTAATTTGTGCATTACTGATTTTTTTTTTCTTTTTTAAGCATTTCATTTAATGTAAGATGATAAATGTGAATTGTTCACACAGTTAACATAATAGCTTATATGGTGGAATATTGTTACACTAATGAAAACAAGGTGCCACTAAAACTTTGAGCATGTTATAAAAGATAGACTAACTCAGCATTCTTATGTGCAGTTATATGAGACAGCTTCAATTGGTGAAGACTAGTGCAGAGGTACAGGAAAAAGCCATCGAGAAACTGTTGAAGAAAGTACCAAGTGCTTGAAGAGGGAATGGACTTTCTTCTGATGGAACTGCTTCGACCAAAAATGAAAGCATGGGAATCCTAGAAGTTATGATTTGTTCGTTGCTTAAACCCTACAAACTTCAAGAAGATGTTCTTGCAAGAAGATTATAGACCCAGAAAGAACTCCGCTGATATGCTCCTGGTTGAGAGCCATCAACGAGCAGCCTTGGTGAAAGAATTGGCCCCTACTCATGGCAAGGCAGTAACACGTACTAAATTTGTTAGAGAGAAGGCTCTTAAGATCTTCTTCGGCTTGACTTCTTAAAGCAGTAATACAATTTTGATGTTTCCCTCCCACTATGGGGTTTGGGTTCCATTTCCTGGCTCTCTTTATTTGTCTTAAATAAATGCCAGACAAATGAATCCCCTTATATTTATCTTCCAAAGGCTGAAGACGGCTATGAATAAGATCAAATTCTTGCATTCATTTCTGTTAATGAGAAAACTAATCTTTATTTTTGCAATTACAGAGCTGCATCCTTTCCCTGTCCGACTGTGTTGCTTTCATGTCAAACAAGTAAAGAGGTTTGGATTACGGAAACTCATAGCAAAATCCTTCCAAAAGAGAAAAACCTAAACTCTATACAATTGATACAGCCCCAGCTGTAGAAGCACCCCAGACCCAAGACATCATAATCACAACACACTCAGCACATTCATAAAATCATCCTAGCACCTTAAACCCGGGACAACAGCCCCAAAAACCCAGGCAGCGTCCTTGTTCAAAGCGCTGAACCAACACAAACATTTTTTATCTTAAAAACAAAAGAGGACCCTGACAAAAAGAAAAGCATGACCTGTACAAAGCTCAACATAACGCACCCATACAAAGCCATTATTAGTGTAGATTTGAATGAGCTTCATTTAAATTGTCTTAAATGATTTTGATTTTGTTGTTAAACATATCCCCCTAATAACCTATATTATTATATTTATTTGTTTTAATTATTATTTCACATATATTATATTTTAATGAGAATTGTATTCATTTATGATGTATATAATATCATCATAAATTATTTAATGACATTATAAAAAAAATTATGATAATAATTGATGACTTATTAAGCAGGAGTTACAGTTTCTCAGTACATTATTTATCAAAATGGCTCCAAGTTTAACATGTATCAAAAGATTTTAAAGCCTACACTTGAAGTAGTGACCTTAAAACAAATGACTAGCTTGTCAAATCCATTAAGCAAATGACCTTAATGGATTTCACCTTAAAGTTTAAAAAATTACAATCAGCTATTTTAGTGTATGCAGATTAATACTGTTAATCAAATGAATAACTTGTCAAAAAAACTAACCAATAAGAACACCTTACTTGTCTCAAAATGAGGCTTCACGGTACATAGATATTCCAGACAACTGATGAATATGCCTTTACCAAAAAAATAAAAAATGGGAGATGACATTATCTTTGTTTAATGTTGATCTGATTCGCTTGAGTGACAATAAAATTGTCTGTAAGCAACCACAGATTGCAAGACGTTTATGAACATCATGAACTAACCTATGCCAGACATGCAAAAACATGGTCCTGCAGGCACCACCAGACAGGTGTAACCACACACACACACACACACACACACACACACATACATAGATTCATTCAAGTTAGATAAATAGAGTTTAACCACTTTTTCATTTGAAGATAATTTGGCTCCCAGCAGCTTAGCATGTTATTTGCAGCTTTTTCTCCTTAGTTTCAACATACTCCAAGCCCCTTTAAGACTGATGGTTGGAATCAAAAGCTATCATCAACATGGCATTATGAGGATGGAACATTGCCCATTTAATTTCACTTATGGACAGGAATAATTGACAAGTTTTACAACTTTGAGTAATTGATGTCGGTAACTAGGCAGCTCCTGCATATCCATTCCATAGCAGGATTCCCAGAAACTAGCTGAAAATAAAAATGAATACAGAAGTCAGATAGGAATTCATTCCCCTCAGACAAAAATAACTAAAGATGTGAAGCCATCACAAGATATAGTGATTAATGATGCTATGGGCTGTATTTTGTTCAGATGATACTCTTCATTTAATAACATTGATTCCTTCACACCCCCAGTCCCCAAAGTTTAATAGAGTTGAGCATATGCAAGATAGCTACTAGTAATCAAAACATCTTTCATGCCATGACAAGTTTTGGAGAAGAAAGCAGTAATTATTTTTTTTCCAATTGATTATGAGTATAAAGACAAATGCTGGTCAGTGATAGGCCAGAAGAGGATGTAACAGAGAAATCAGAGACAAAAATTACAGGAATTATGCAACGGTAACATATACAAAAATTAATGACCATGATTTTCTCCTTTGACATAGTTGTGACTTTCCATATACTGACATCATGTTCATTAGGTGAGGAAATTATTTACGCAAAATGAAAACCAAATAGAGTTTCTAAATACAGATTGGAACACTCTGGAACAGTAAACAACTAATCCACTTGTGGAGTGCTAGTGTTATAGTAGCAGGGTGGTAGTTGAGGGTATGACAACTATTTACTTGCAAAGCCATCAGACCCATTTCCTATCTCACTAATTTCAGATGAAACTGTCAATTTAACTTCTAGGAATATTGCTTTAGAAAAATCATTCCAACAACAAACAAAAAAAGTTGCAAGTTAAACATTTATCCCTTTTTGTAAATGTGATACTACTATAGAAGTCTTTCTCTCTGATGAACTATGATACCTCATCCCACATTGGATGTGAATGTGATTGTTAAGGCCTATATTCCAAGAAAGTACGGCTTTATTTTCTTGAGAATAAGTCAATTTCTCGGAAGCTGTGGAACTTCAGTTCAAATAACACTAAAGAGCTAACAAAGAATAAAGCCTCATCTGTACCAAAATATTCTTCTGGAGAAAGTCAAAAGATTTTGGTCAAGCCAACTAACCTCTTCATGCAAATCCAATATTAGGATTACCACATGGGAATAACATAGAAAGTAATCAAATATGGTCTAGCCAACTGACTTCCCCGTGTAAATGTAGCGAGTAGCTTCACCTTTGGGAGAATGAAGGAACGCAACAAATTTGTTTGAGTTAAACTACATCTCAATACAAGTCGAGTGTTAGCATTCATCAATTTTCAAATGTCTTTCCTCATGTAAACCTCAATTATTCTCCACTGCATATATCACTGATGAGGAACTACAATATATTGGGCTGCTGATTAGGCTCAAAGCTGCCTGACTTATAAGAAAACAACCACTGTCGCACAGGGTAACTGAAGCCAAAGATCAAATCAGACTCACAAATCAAGGAATAATTGAATTTCAAACAGAACTCCAACCAGGTTCCTTCCTCACCCCAGTTCCATTCATCAGGCTTCTAATCTCCAGGACTCCTTCCCACTGACCTATGTCTGCACAGATATTTGATAAGGAGACATAAGCTCCCAAATGGCATGGTTCTAACTCAATAATCTTTTTTGCTGCTAGCCTTCCAAGTTCAACATCTCCATGTACTTTACATGCAGAAAGTAGTGTTCCCCAAATGAAAGCATTAGGTTCAATAGGCATGTTGTTTATAAACTTTTCAGCCTCTCTCAATTTCCCCAACCGACCAAGAATATCAACCATACAGGCATAGTGGTGGTAACCAGGCTGAATTCCATATTCTTTAGCCATTGAGTTAAGGTAGCAGTAGCCTTCTTCGATCAGCCCATTATGACTACAGGCAGATAATATCCCAACAAAAGTTACTGAGTCAGGGTTGATTTCTTCTTTCCTCATGAGTTCATATGCTCTTAAGGCCTCTACACCTTTTCCATGCTGAGCATAGCTTGAGATCATAGCTGTCCAACCTATCAAATCTGGTTTATCAATCTCATCAAATGCTTTTTCAGAATCTCTAATGCTCCCACCTTTAGAATACATTGTAACAAGTGAACTTCCAACAGAAACTTCTGTATCTAAACACAATTTTATAACAAGAGCATGCAGTTGAGTCCCAACGCTTGATTTGTTTGAAAGTGCACTAGCCCCAAGAATGGATGAAAGTGTGTACGAGTTTACTGCCAAATTAGACTTCATCATTGCACAAAAAAGCAACATTGCCTCTTTAATTAAACCAGTTTGTGCATACCCACTAATCAAAGAAGAGTATGATACAAGATCTTTTTGGACAAGCTTGTCAAATACCCTTCTTGCTAATCCTAGTGTGCTACATTTAGAGTATAAAGTTATAAGTGCACCACAAATAAGTATTTCATTCCCAAACCCTGCACGAATTGCATAACCATGAATTTCCTTGCCTTTATGCAAACAATAAAGAGAAGAACAAGCATAAAGAGTTGCAGTTAGAGTCATTTGATCAGGTCTGGTTTCTTCAGATAACATGTCTCTAAAGAGTTGAACAGCTTGTTCTGCATAGCCATGTTCTGTAAACCCAGCAATCATTGAAGCACATGAAACATTGTCATGGACAGGAATATTCTGAAATACTTTTAAAGAGTCCTCTAAACTACCACATTTTGAGTACATTGTAAAAAGAGAACTCTCAACAGAAAGATAAAAGATCAACCCAGTTTTAAGAGTGTAACAGTGCATCTGCCTCCCTAGGTTTATGCATTCTATCACACTAAAGACACTAGAAGTACAAAACCTATCTGGCCTCAGACCCTCTTTTAACATTGTCCGCAACAATTCAATTACCCGTTGAAAACTTTGCTTTTGAGCAAAAGAAGAAATCAACACAGCCCATGTATTTGGACTCCTTATGCTTTCCATCTCCTTAAAGACGATTTCAGCCAAACCAATTACACCTATTTTTGAGTACATGTTTACCAAAGCAGCTTGTATCACTGAATCCTTATAAAATCCACTCTTAATAATCCATGAATGGATTTGTTTTGCCTCATCAATCAAGTCTGGTTTAGCACAAGCAGAAATTACACTGGTAGCAGTATAGTTGTTTATTTCCACTTTCATATATCTCATTTCTTTAAAAAATTCAAGGGCATTGAGCAAATCATCCTTCTGCACAAATCCAGAAATGATAGCAGTCCAGGAAACCACATCTCGTGTAGGCATCCATGAAAACATATTCACAGCTTCTTCCATGTCTCCACACTTGACATACAAGTCAGTCAAGGCAGTTCCCACAAAGACATCTACCACACCACATTTAACGATCCACCCCTGAACCTCTTTTCCAATCTCAAGCTCTTTGAGTGCAGCACAAGCAGACAAAACACTTGAGAAGGTAAAACTGTTTGGCATCAAAAACTGTTTTCTCATTCGAACAAAAAGATCCAAAGCAACCCAATTTTCTTCACTCTTAACAGCTCCAGATATAATAGCATTCCAACAAGCCACATTCTCACAACATGAAACATCATAAAACACCGTCAAAGCATCCTCAAAGACACAACATTTTGCAAACAAATCAATCATTCCAGTACGTACATATCCATTTGAAAAGAACCCATTTTTCATTGTAACTGAGTAAAGCTGCTTGCCAAAACTAGTACTTCTCATAGCAACACAAGCTGAAAGCACACTCCTATAAGTAATCTCATCAGGTTCAAAACCCGAAAACCGCATTTTAAGAAACCACACCCAAGAACTCTCAAACAGATAGTTGTAATTATAACCAGAAATCATAGTATTCCATGAAATCATGTTTGGTGTAGACATTTTATCAAACAACTTGATTGCTTCCTCCATAGAACCACATCTACAGTACCCATCCAGCAAAGAATTTGCAACAAATATATTGGATTGAAGAATTGATGTTTTTAGCAAATGGGTATGTAAAAGTTTGGTACTTTTGATAGTATATTGTCTCAATCTTTTGTAATCAATGAAAAAGTTAGAAGTATGAAAAAAGGTGGGATTTTCGTCATCATTTTCTACTCTGTAAATGGATGGGTTTTCAATGGCAGCTAGACTTGATATCAATTTATAAGAAGAATAAGAGAGTTGGGTAGGGATTTTTATGTTGAAAACAGAACGCATTTCAGAGGGTGAATTAGCGGATGATCCTTTTCTTCTTCTGAGACTAGGCCTTTTAACCCAGCGGACGCGTCAAACTTTACGCTTTATTTAGTATAAATCAAGAGAAAGCAACGATTTGCTCAAAAATGTCAAGATGGCCGAGTTGGTCTAAGGCGCCAGTTTCAGGTACTGGTCCGAAAGGGCATGGGTTCGAATCCCATTCTTGACAAAATTTAAATTTGTTTTAAAATGTAAAATGTTAATATTTACAGCTTTTTATCCAAGCTTCATTTGCAAACAAGACATAAAAAATCTACAATCTTCAGTGCCTATCCTTAAAATCCATTTGATTGACTTTACAACATACAAAGTCAGGTCAATTTTAAAAAAATAGAAATTTATATGGTCTTTATCACTCCCTCTATAGTATTAAGTATATGTTTTCCTAACTCTCATTTCCTCTCTTCCATTACTAAATACAAGGATTGATATTGAAAACAAAGTAAGTCTCGAACAAATAATCCATAACATTAAACATAAATTAAAATATTCTAATTGATTTTTTACCTTTAAACACTAACAATACGATCTAGTCAATGTTAGATTTTTCTGATTCTACGCCATTACGCTACAATAAGTTGCCATGAAGATCCACGCTACAAAAGTACAATGTTAAATTATGCAGTGATACTACAATCAGTAATCAATTTCATGACATTCTAATGCAAAAGATCCATCAAAATAATAACTATAGAACATACAACTCATATCATTACTTAGTGTAAATTATGATTTTATATTAAGCTACTAGCCTTAGAAGAATCGTACTTTCATATTTCACAAAAGAAAATTTACAAGGTAAGGTGATGAAACTGAAAACATACAACATCGTTTTTTATCAAAACTACTGTATTCAACCATGTAGAGACTGACAATAGCCATGACCAAGCTCTGAGCTTTGAATGAGAGGTACTAAAAAATACATGGACATGTCGAATTATCGGGCAGGTTCTGAAGCATTGTTGTACTTATTTTTTCGCAAGTAAAATGCTCACAAGAATCTGGATATCTTGACTTCAAAGGACTCTTTTTATGAATCTTGCCATTGTAAGCAGCTGACATGAGGCACACTCACTCAGTTGACATCAATGGCAATCAACTGTCCTGCCTTTTTATTCTTCACTCCTATAGGTATAAACAAAACATTGTGCCAATTCATTATCATAAAGGATGCACTTTTAAATTTTTCTTTGATCCACATCGTCTCTTAATTATTGTAATGCACTTTACAGACATTCTTGCGACCAAAACACAAAGAAACCAAAAAAAAAAAAAAGGCTCTATTCTCCACAGTTTAGTATATCTTCATCTCTAAGCTTTGAAGGACTTATTTGGACTTGAAATCTCGGGAGCCCTGGTTCTGAATCGTGGACTCTCAGCTTCTTCAAGTCCAATTCACTAGGAAACTAATCATCAGAGAAGATCATGTACAAAGAGTAAACACTGGAAAGAACTGGTGTTTCCACCTTTAATTTCATTGACATATAATCAAGTGTCTTGTTTGCGGCATCAAATATCCACTATTGACCCAAAAACAAGACATTGAACAATTTGTAACAATATAATACAAGTCTTGAATAACATTGAAGTGAATCTATGACAAGAAAGATGATGTGATTTCAATAGAGTAAACTCGTGCAAATGAAGAGCCAAATATAGCAGCTTGCCAGCATGATCCAAATACTTGGCAAATGTAAGGACTTAAACCAGCATTTACAACAACACAGCAATGTACTGCAAGCCTACAGCTAATTCATCGATGAGGCTTACCTATATCATTAACTTTTAAATTTAAACTAACATAAGGTAATCTAGTGAGGTTTTGGGAGGAAAATGCTAATTGCATGCAGTCACCTTAATGATCATCACAAACACTGACAGGCTATGTAAGCCACTTGCTTATGTTAGAAGTATGATGAGCTAAACATTTTTGGTGTCCGACAACAAATGCACCAGCACCACCATATCATGGATGTTTAGAAAGTTCGAACTAGAATCGAAGTGCAATGATAACATGCAGAATGGCTACTCTTGATATCTTAAGAAAAGTAGTTGTCAATAACTAGTTTTATCCTTTTTGCTTAACCCGAACAGCCAAGAAAACATTTATCACATTGACTGAGAAAGATGTGCACACTTGAAGTAAGAATCGATGGGATTGAAGCAAGAATCGATGGGATTGAAGCAGAGAACTACATGCTCCTATGACTTCTTTTCGGTTGCCACAACCTTTTCCACTTTCTAATCACAAAACCGATTTATCAACACAATATAAATTCCTCTTTGAATCATGAGATTACCTACTTTGAAGCTTCTTTAATAGCTTCTTATCTCTAACTCCATCATAAAGAAGCTCATAAGAATAATAAGTTATGTGGCCCTTTTTCAACAAATCTTCTACAACAATCTTAGGAGCAGCAACAATCTTTTTATCTGACTCAAAAATTGTGTTCACAACCTCAGGAACTATACCCTTTCCTACCATCAGGTGGATGAGACCAACTGCATTATGAACTCTATTCTCTACACAAAGACAATTTATAACCTGTCCAAATGTTGTTAAAGATGGAATGAACCCTTTTTCAACCTTTTCCAGAAGGAAATCGTAACCAGAATCAATTTTTCCTGTTTTGCAGAAGCCATCAATCATGACACGATAAGTGTAACTGTCAGGGGCAATCCCACTTTTACCCATTTCATGGAAAAGCTTTTCTGCCATACTAATCTTTAGCTTCTCAGAAAAAGCATTAATCATAATATTGTATGTCGCTGTTGTAAAAGAAACCTTGTATCTTTGTCCCATTCTTCTAAACAGCTTATATGCAGCATCCAAGTCTCCATTACTGCAAAAGCCATGGATCAGTGTACCAAAACTAACAATGTCTGGAGCCAGACCCTTTTTTTCAATTTCCTCAAGTAAGCTCAATGCTTCGTTACATTTCCGAGCTTTACAGAGGCTCTCTATAAGTATATTATATGTGATTACATTGGGAATGCACCCCTTCTCCGTCATAGCTTTGAATGTTTCTATTACATCTTCTGACTTAGAAGTTTTGCAGAGACCATTCAACACACAGTTATATGTGATCACATCAGGAGTGACACCATAGTTCCACATTTGATTTAGAATCTCAATTGCATTTTCCATTTTCAACTGCTTGCAATAACCATCAATCAAAGTATTGAATGTAAAAATGTCAGGATGGTAGCCTTTGGCAATCGCATCATTCAGCAAATTATTAGCATCAAAGACACAGCCAATCTTGCATAGTCCATTTATAACTATATTGTAAGTCCATATGTTGGGACTACAACCATTTTCTGACATCTCATTCATCAGCTGCAAAGCCTGCAAAATGAGTCCCTGCAAAGACAACCCTTTGATGAGAATGTTATACATAATAATATTAGGCTTTAATCCCTTTCCCAAAGCCTCATTAAATACATCCACAGCTCGGTCCGTCCTACCATTCTGGCATAACCCGTTAATCAAGGAACAATAGGTGAACTCATCAGGAACAAAACCCTTAAAAATTGCATCATTGAGAATCTTATCTGCATATTGTATCATCCCCAATTTGCAACATCCATCAACTACAGCATTGTACGTAAAACCATCTGGCTCCAAACCTTCATTCACCATTTTATGCAAAAATCTTTCAGCTTCTGCAACCTTGCCATTCTTGCACAAGCCACATATCAAGGTATTGTATGTAACAACATCTGGTATTAGACCTTCCCTAGTCACACTACCCAATAGACTAACAGCCTCAGCGAGTGCACCTTTTCTGCAAAGCCCTTGGATAAAGATATTAAGTGTAAATAAATTTGGAGATACTCCCCTCTTCATAACCTTGTTCAGCAGCTTTTCACTTTCTTGAACATCCCCCTTCTTGCAAAGAATATGTATAAGTTTATTAAATGCTGCGATATTTGGAGAAATTCCCAGCCTAAGCATCTCATCAAACAACTCATATGCCTCCACATGATGGTTCTCTTCAAAAAACCCTCCTACTATTGTACAATAAGCAACTGCATTTATCTCACATCCCTGTAAAGGCATGCTTCTAAGAAGCCTCAAAGCAGCATGAGGCCTCCTTGTCTTACAAAATGACTTTATCCTAATTGTGAAAGTGTACACATCAGGAACAATCCCTTTATCTCTCATTCTCATATACACCTTGTGGGCTTCATTAAAATACCCATATTCAATCAAAATATTCATTATGGCATTATAAGATAGAACCGTTGGCTCGCAATTATAAAAATCCATCCTCTCAAACACATCAATAGCTTCTTGAACTTTCTGTTTCCGTCCATAATTTCTCATGCACCTGATATAAATTCCTTCAAGCAGACTGCTATCTACATTCATTCTCATCTCTACGAGCACATTCTCCATAGCCTCAAATTCCCCATGACACCCAAGCTTCTCAATCATGCACTTATAGGTTAACAAAGTGTGCTTGAACCCAACTTCTTTCTTTACCGCATTGAAAATTTCAAGCGCTTTGAGCGGATCTTTTTGGTATTTTACAACTGCAGCTACATGTTTAGGAAGTAAAGCAGGACTCATTCCAAAACCAAAAATCTAACACCATGTAAACACATTACACCAATTGACATTGGAAGGTCTTCTGCTCTTCTTCTCACTTTGAGCTTCGAATTGTCCTAATTCCAAAAAAAGAAACACAAAAAAGTATGATCATTTGTCTGCAATTTGAAAAGCCAATAATTGAAATGCAAACTCCTCTCAAAAGTGAAAAGCTCTAAACTTCAATATTTGGCAAATAAAAAAAACAGAAAAAACAACTTCATTACGGCTAACTCTAAGATAATATTTGAAACAAGTAAAATGAATTCACAAATTCTAATCTTTTCTTCCCTTTTCTCGGCAACCAAATAAAAGCGCCAACGCCATAACCATTTCATAATTGCGAAGACTATCAAAATGACGGTACAAATATTAGAAAATGAATACCTGAAAATTCCCAGAAAACGTTACTGCATTGCAACGCGATCCCAACAAAAGTACCCAGAGATTGATCTCCAATTTGAAGTTTTTTGGTGTTTTCTCTAGGGTTTTGGAATAGGGAGACATGCTAGCGAAGAGAAAGCAGCTACAGGTTCATATTTCTACCCAGTAAACGACTCAGATTTTGCCATGTCAGCTTTCAACATCGCATTTTCTCAATCTAACGGCTGATCAAAATTATATAATTTCCTTTTTCTTCCTTTAGAACACCCAATCAAAATTTATTGTCCGTTGTTTCCTATTGCATTTTTATCTCAACTTTCACAAATTCTCGCATGTTTATGTTTTGTTGAAGATACTTTTTCTTTTTAAATTTTAATCAAAATTATATAAAATTGATTAATTTTTTAAATAAACACTCCACTCATTTAAACCACGTTAATATTAAAAAAATTAAAAAAACTTTAATAAAATTATATAATAGTAAATTTTAATATTTATAAAAAATAAAATTATTTTTTGAATATTATCATGTCATCAAATTAATAGAAATATTAATAATTGATTAATAATTAAATTTATGTGTTAAGTGAAAAATATTTTTTTGAAATGAAATGTTTTTTTAGAAAATTAATAGGTTGTTATGTAATTTCAATTAAAACGTAAAAAATAAAAATATTTTATTTTTTTATTATTAAATTAATTTATTTTTAATTTTAATTTTTTTTAATTTTTTTTCCCTCATAATTTTTCTACTCTCCAACCTTGAGAGACGAGGTTTACCCATCATTTAAACCACCAGCAAATGATAGCACCATACTAATCACCATCGGTAGCCTTTCCTTTTCAAGCATGAAAGTTCAATTTTACGACATGAAAAGTTAAAAAAAATTTTGCATTTATCTAAAAGTAAAAAGAACAAAGAAGGAAAATAAAGAGATCAAGCCCAAGAAAAGACAATAAAATTGTTGTAATTAGCTTTTGTAAATGTGAATTATATATTTACAATAACCAAAAAAATAAAAAAAATTGTGGATTAAATAGACGATGGACATGTACCCAAAAAATTAGATGCATATAAAAAGCAAAATCGAATTACACTATGAAAATTAGAGCAAAGAGTAAGACAATCAACGGAATCGACGATTTTGGCTCCAAATTGTTTGATTATTCAATGTTGATTGTAACACTAGTTGTGGTAGCTAATATCTTCAATTGATTAGTTCGATTGTCAAAGGGGACTTTTCTCATCTAAACCGATTGAAAAATAGTCAAAATACTTGAAAAGTCCCTATGCTAGGGCATTTTATTTAATTTAATCTTTTTACATAAAATTGCAACAATTAAGTTCCTCAATTTTGAAAATTATTTTACTTTAGTCCCTCCTCTTAACAGTAACCAATTTTACTATTAAAAGAGATACGTTGATGCAGATGTCATGTTGATGTCACACATTTTGTTGATTTGGTGCCAAACATGATGATGTGTAGAGCTGTCAATATATACTGGCCAAGTCTAGCCCGGCCCCAGCCCTTGTGGGTTAAAAAAATATGGGTTGGGTCGGGCCAGCCCATTTTTTATATGAGCCATCAAAACCTCAACCCAGTCCATCCCTTGTTAACCCATGAGTTAGGTTGGCCAGCCCATTTTTATTTTTTTTCAAAAAAAATTAATTTTTATAATTTTACTTGATAAATTTTTTATTAATAAAATTATTCTATGATTTAATTCATAAATTGAATAATAAAAATATGTTACAAATAAACAAATTACATCAAATATAAAAAAATAAATAAATTACATAATAAAGTTTAAATCTTTAACACAAACTACTATCTCATAAATATAAGTATATAATCAAATAATAAAAATTTAAAGACTCATTTATATCTTCCTCAATCTTCATTCTCAAGTAAAACATTTAAATCTTCTTTAGACAGTAATGATGTCTCAAGGTTTGAATTATTATCAATTTATCATCTAATATTCATTACCATAAAAGAAAAAGAGATAATAAGTTTTAATCTAAATTAAAATTTTTAATTTGACAAGTAAAGATTAAAGACATTGAAATATATAAAATAAACAATACTATTAATAACTAAATTATTAATTTTACATAATTAAATATATATAAATTTATTAAATTAATTAAAATTATTTTTTTGGCCCATAGGGCTGGCCTTGCCCCAGCACACACCAACCCACTAATTTGATGGCTGGCCCATTTAGGCCCGGTTTCAATATGAGCAAAAATTTTTCAACCCAATCAACCCCATATTTAATAGAAAATGGGCCGACATGATGGCTCAGACCCATTTTGACAAGTCTAATGATGTGGCATGTCACGTTGCACTGACATGATGACATCAGAATGTCACTTGGTACTAATAAGATGATGTGACAGTGCTGATGTGGCATAGACATGTCAACGTGCTAGTGCCACGTGGCAAATCAAAAAAATTTTGAAAAAAATTTTATGTGCCACGTTATAAAGATTAAATTGAATAAAAATATATAATACAAAGGCTAAATTGAACAAAATTGAGATGTTGAGAGACTAAATTGTAAAAAATATTTTAAAAATATAAATATTTAAGTAGATAATAGATATACTTATTAATAAGGTAAATATTTAAGTTAAAAGATTTATGGTGTTAAAAAATATATAAATATTTTTTTACTTGATTATTTGATTTTAGAATATATACATTAATTTATCTTTTTTGTAAAAATTAAGTTTGAATTCTCCTTTTGTTCAAAAAATTTCACATCAAAAATCAAATTTAGATGAATAACTTGCATTATGTTGGAATAAAATATATAAAAAACTAAATAAATTCTTTTTTTCTTCTATTTATAATAGTGAAAATTTTGAAATTTATTTGACTTAATTTTTAACTTAAACTGAACTCAAATTAACAAAATAGGTTAATTTAGTTTTTTCTTTTAAAAATGAATAAGAGAGATATGGAGTTAGTAATGATTATAAAAATAATTTTTTATTCTGATTTGCTTAATTTGAGCATGATAAACTTCATATTACACCTATAGAATCTGAGCTACTTTACCTCTTCAATTATTTATTTATTTTTTATTTTTTTAGTTTGTTTAATATTTCAAGTTATATTTTTTCATTGAAATTTTCTAAATTAAAAAATAAATTTATAGCTGATAGAGTTAAATATAATTGTAACTATTTGTACCATTTTATTTTGTATTTACAAATTTTTCGTAGATATAAATTAAGAATTTAAATTTAAATTTAGCATAATTTGATTGTGGGATTTAAACTTAAATAAAATAGTTATATAAAAAAACCCTAAGTAAATATAAATAAAAGGTAAATTAAGTATGGGTTGAATAATTCCAAAACAATGGGTATTTGTAAATTATGAAAGTTATAACTAAATCAACTTATTTTGCTAATTTAAGTTCAGTTTAAATGAAAAATTAAATCAAATAAATTTTAAATTTTTACACTATTATACATAGAAGAAAAGAAGAATTTATTTATTTTTTTACATTATTTTATTCCAATATAACGCCAATTATTTATTTAAATTTGGGTTTCGGTATGAATTTTTTTTTGAAATTTTTTGAATAGAAGGAGAATTCAAACTTAATTTTTATAAAATAAATTAATATACATATTTTAGAATCAAATAATTAGGTAAGAACATATTTATATATTTTTTAACACCATAAATCTTTTTTTTTTGGCTCAATCAGAGAAAATATTCAATTAATTATCCCATAAGGGAGAACCTAGAAGAATCCACAAAGAATAAAAAGACAAAGAAGGATCAAGACATTTGGTCCGTAAGTAAGAACATAAACACCTTAACATCATGTACAAATGCAAACTGACAGTACAAACCTTGACTATCAGACATAAAGACACAAATTTAAGCATAGCCACTCCAAACAATCAGTTCAGATAACCCATGATGTTAAAAATCAAGACAATAATCCTGAGCACAAAACACAGTTCAGCCTAGAACCTCTATGACATTTAGTGAGGGAGCAGAAAAAAAAATAGAAAGTCCAAACCAGCTTCATGTGAGGAGAAGGATAGGCCATAAAAGCAAGAAAAAGAGTACTACAGCAGGCAGAGAACATAGACTCTTTATCAACTTATATTTCGCAAGAGAATCAGCAAAAGAGTTTCCTTTCTAAGAGTGTGTTGGAAAGAGTTGCTTGAGCAGCAAAATAAGAGATCATATCATTAAAAGCACCTTTATCCCAAGGTCTTTTGCAAGGATGGAGATCCAAGAAGGGCAATTTTGATGGAATTTTGAGAAGCTTGTTTGGTTGCAAAAGGGATAAGAGAAAAGGTGGAGAGCATGCTTGATTCCATGATCGGCAAAATTAGAATCCTGAACTCTAGAGGGCCAAAGAACACTCAACGAGAAATCCCTCTGAGTTTCGAAGAGCTCCTCCACATCTTGCCGCCCAAGTTTTCCTCTGGTAATCGTCACATTAAATTTCAAAGTCCCTCTAGCAAGGGCACCATAATGTCTAGCGATGGGGAAAGGGTGCGATGAACCCCTACTTCCCATGGTTCAATCCACCATCCATTTCATCCATCGATTCTTTCCGTCACATGCTCATAACCAGAAAATAATCTCATACAAATGAGAAGAAAATTCCTTGCATTCTAAACTTTCTGTTAAAACATATTCATCCTAGCTGACCAAAGGACCATATAATTACCCACAAACAACATCCACCACGTTTCAAGTGGAGTTCCAATGATAGCATTGAGACTAGCTTTGAATGTGTGAGGTTAAGGAGCAAAGGGCAGCCCATGAAAAGTCCACCATTGAGAATATGGCACTAAACAATCCAACTAAAAAACAGCTTAATAGAATGTGAGAACAAGATTCCACCTTGACACTGCACCAAGCAACTACACTGTTCCTTTTCAAAGTGAACTCCTCTTTTACTAAGGAAAGTTTTCCTTTTCTCAGCATCCTTAATGGTATTGAAGTCACCGTGATATACCAACATCCCAGGAATTGACTTTTAAGAGTGATAAGTTCATACCATAAGGCCTTTTTGTCCTTCCCATCCCAATGAGCAAAACATTGACATAATACATTGGAGATTGAGTGAATTCCAAGTGCCATGTAAGAGGATGAATCTATCACTAGTAATCTCGTTGAATTTGGTGAACATTGATTTTTCCCAAATGGTCAAAGTCCCCCAAATCTACCATTAGCTGCATTAAAAACCTAATCATAATTAAGAGAAGGCCATAAATGCCCCACGATTTAGCCAAAATTACTAGTAAGCTTTGTTTCTTGGATGAGGATCATCTCTGAGTTAGAGGATCGGATAATTCGCCTCCCCTTACTAGTTTTCAAGGAGCTACCTAAGCCTCTAACATTCCATATCAAGATGCACGTAGATGGACATCAAGTGAAAGGCTACTTAGAAATATCAAAGATCAAATAAAAGAAGACCAAAGATTGCTTGCAATGAACTCAAACCATAACATAACCCATATTAAAGAAATTCACTAGACAAAACAAGAGAGTTCTGTAGAAAATTGTCCCACAAAAGAAAATAAGGAGACTACTAGCAACGAAATCATGCATGATCAGCCAAAAAGACCCATAAATAAAAAGAATTAGCGTCATGATAAGTTAGCAAAAATGTCTATAAAGAAAGAGAATCTGTAGAGAGTCAAAAAGCTACTGATATGTATGTACAAGAAGTAAAAAGGCCCCAAACAATGCTGTCATTTGCTGGTTTTACATTTTCCATGAGTTCAAGCTTACTAAGAATTACCTCCTTGAACATCGACTAGAAATTCCAATGTGAGTGGCAAAATTCCACACTTGAATAGCTTTTTTGTTGGGGTAGAAAGGTCGTGGAGCTAGGGGCTTTGTTTCTTTTTATTGGTGAGAGAGACATCTGTTAAGACTTCGAATCCCTTTTTTTGAGCTTTTGAGTTTCTATTAATCTTTGGTAACTACCCGTTTCAACTAAGTCTGAATGGGCAATCAGAAGCTTCAAATGGATGATTGACATCAAGGCCAGTGTCTGATCGACCAGATAGGATCAAGTTGTGATGAAGGTGGATTAATCTTGGAGTTAACGCTGTGTAATAGTGGTGAGCAATAAGCTGAGGTTAGATTTGGATTTAGGTGTGGTTAAGAGATGGTATCGGGTAATAATGGAGTAGGGAAGGAGGATTAGATTAATGTTGGTTGGATATTGGGACAAGCTCAGGGTGATCAGGTAGCTCTTGATCAAATGCTTGGGACTCCATTTGGGTTTCTTCCATTGAAGAGGTCAAGTGTTCTTGAGGTTCAATAAGCTTCGATGGTTGAGGTTCATTAAAAGGTTATGATGACGAGCTCATAAATGGGCTAGAGCTTTCAATGAAGCAATTCGAGAAAGGAGAAGATAAGGCCATTCCATGATGTGGTTCACTAGTTGAAGAAAGCACCAGGTTTGGAGAGTTTGGAATAGTGTTGTTTACTGGTGAGTTTGGACTGTTAGTTAATAGAGTTTCTGAGTTATGGTTTGTTTGATCCAATCTAATGTTGGAATTTGAATTTAACTCTGGGCTTCTGAAGTGGGCATTGGGATTATTTGAAGTAAGAGGTAGAATGGGCTCTAAATTTGGAGTTAAAGAAAAAGGTCAAATGGGCTTAATGGTGAGTTGACTCGTCACTAATTTGCATGGTAGGATCTCTAGGCAAAATCAGTTTTTTTTGGGAGAAGTTGGAGCTCTCAAGTTAAAGCATAATCCTTATATTCATTCCCCATAGGACTTGGATCACCACCATCAATAGTTGTGTGTTGGCCACCAGAGGTTGATGTGGCAGAAAAAGAAGTGTCCTCTTCAAGATATGGTATGCAACCTGAACAGTCAAGCACACAATCAGGAGAAAATTCATAAACAAAAATTTGATAAATCTGATTACCCACTACAAGTTGCACAAACTCATGAATCTTTTCTTTTCTACCCGTGATGATGAGCATGGAAGCTTACTCGAAGGAGTTCAATTGTGAGGACTCCTCACCAAGACAATGGAAAGATCCCCAAAAAGCTTTAATGCGATGGAAAGTGCTGTAATTCCATGCATGGACAAGAACACCTGTAACAGATAACCAGTAATACCTTTCTTTGACATTCAAATTTGATGACCACGACTAAACATCATTGAACCATTCTGCAAGCTAACCCCAATTAGTGGACTTACCTTGCTCAAAAGATGAATTATAAGGGAAAGAAATAAGATAGTGGAACCCAGCTAATCGTTTGATACCAAATCCCAATTTCCCACAGCACTAGCAATTTCAAAATGTCCTCAAGTTCCTATTGATCCTTACAATAACCCATAACACAGCTCTCAAGCCAATAGAGAGCTTCTGATTCTATATGACCTAGATAAAATTTCATCAACTCGCTTAAAAGAGGGGTTGGAGGGGGCGGAGGGAGTTGTTCAACAGAAGGTTGTCCCACTAAGGATTGAAGATAGGATCACTCTATTCCCATCTCAACAAGAAGAGCCAAATTGATGCCTCGATTTTGAAGATTACTGGGTGAAGAATGATTTTGGTTCATGGGGATTTGAGAATTTGGGAAATTTTTGTTATGTTGGTTTTTGGGTCTAAAACGATTTTGGGTGTAGGGGATTTATGAGTTGGAGAGAATGGTTCTTGATCTCCTAGTAGTCCGTGGGAGTGGTTGCCTCACCAGATTAATAGCCAGCCGCTGCTCAAAAAATTTGACTCTGTTCAATTGCCGAATGACTTTGTTGGCCTCTCCCAAAGAGACAAATTAAGCAAATTCGTATACTCTGTCATAGCGAGGTTGTCTTTATGGGATAAACGTATCAATAACAGATCCATGGTTGCTGCATATTGTTTTGCGCCATTGATTTGTGATCCGAAGAGGAAGATTAGCAATATGAACTGTCATGATGCCGTCAAGACAGCGCGGCTCCCTTGAACCCATCAGCGGCTCTCGGTGTAGATCGTTCGACTGGAGTCTTTTCCTATTGTTAAATTAGAGGATCAAAAGTCAAGCGTGAAGACCCACCCTTTTAGTTTTCACCAAACTAGCCCCCTAAGATGAACTTGTTATTTTCGCAAGAATATTTTATTAACACTATAAATCTTTTATACTTAAATATTTACCTTATTAATAAATATATCTATTATCTACTTAAATATTTATATTTTTTAAATATTTTTATAATTTATTCCCTCAACATTTTAATTTTATTCAATTTAGTTCATGTACTATATATCTTTGTTTAATTTAATCTCTATGACGTGGCACAAAAAACTTTTTTTGAAAAGTTTTTTATCTGCCACGTGGCACTGACATGTCAGCATTGTCACATCATCTTATTAGTACCACGTGACACTACCATGTCATCATATCGATGTCACGTGACATGCCATATCACCATGTTTGGTGCCAATGATGTCAGTGCTAATGTGATCTCCTTTAATGGCAAAATTGGATGCCGTTAAGAGAAAAGATTAAATTGAAGCAATTTCTAAAATCGAGGGACTAAATTGTTACGATTTGAGTAAAGAGACTAAATTGAATAAAATTTCTTAAAACATAGACTTCTTAGGTCTTGACCATTGAAAAATGTATGCATTTTTTAAATTACTTTTTCATTTCCTGCAGTTATGCATCTTTTCCTATTGCATGATCTCTTGCATAAATAAGACTAAGCTTATTGAAGAAAGGAAAACTCTTTCTTCTAAAAGGGGCAGCTTCCTTGTGACTCTAATAACAAATATATATATATATATTACTATTAGTTATATTATTTTTAAAAAATTAATATGAAAATATTTAAATAAGTTCAACCCCAAAACTTAATTGTATGTAAGATTCCCATACAAGATCATCAACAACAACCATGTTCCTTTGATCATCCCACCTAAATCCATTAGTATGTGCCCTTTACACCATATTATATATAATAACCTATTCTTTTTTCAAAGTTTTTATTCTAGACTCTATATGGGGCTTCACCTTTAAATTTGCATTTGGTAATTTTGTTGCAATCATATTTTCAAGTTCTACTAAATAACTCCCTCTCAAACCAGTTTCAGCATTATATTTTCTTGTATTGTGCAAAGCAATCAAAGCTTAAATAAGTGCAACATCTTCATGATAATTCCATTTTCTTTTGGTTCCTTTTGAACTTTGAGTAGCTAAGGCTGAAAATACAAACATTGTTTTTAACCATACACCAAATATTTTATCACAAAAAATTAATTATAATGCTAAAAAAATAAAAGATAAAGAGATATATCC
>NW_018397261.1:978428-979076 GCF_002168275.2 Theobroma umbraticum | reverse complement strand
TAAAACTTGTCAAACTTTATTCACATGATAAAAGTACAAAATAAACAACAATGAACAACAACAATTGACAAACCATTAAGACACTAATAACAAATTAAAAAAAAGTATAACTTGTACCGACAAAGGAAAGAAACACTAAAACAATCCTTCAATTAACAATATGCCAAACAAATGTCAATCATCATTTTGCCTAGATGCTTGCCATTCAATAAATATTTGATTTGCTAATGCCATTCTCAAATTAGTCCAAATATCAGTAGGATCAATAGTACTTATAAAATCCTCCTCAATTGCTGTGTTGGTTTCTATATATTCCCTTAAATCCACTTCAATAGGATCAAAACTTATTTCCCTTTTAATAAAATTATGAATAAACAACGAGCTATAATAATCTAATTATATATCCTAATCAGATAAAATGATGGACTCTTAAGGATACCCCATCTCATTTTCAACAACCTAAAACACCTCTCTATAACATTGCAAACAATGACATGTTTCATATTAAAAAATTCTTTAAGATTGCTTGGTTTATGGCTTTGATGCCATTCATTCAAATGATATCATTGACCCCTCAAAGGTGCAAGAAAGCCTTCACAATTTGTATAGCCTGCATCAACTAGATAGTAACAACCTATATAAAATAAA
>NW_018397261.1:978307-978418 GCF_002168275.2 Theobroma umbraticum | reverse complement strand
TATTTATTTATTTAATTAGAATAATCATGTAGTACATAATTTGAAATACCTTCCTATGATCATAGGAAATCTTACCATAAGGCACTTTAAGTCCATTTCTTCTCCTTAGTG
>NW_018397261.1:964751-978297 GCF_002168275.2 Theobroma umbraticum | reverse complement strand
AACTCTGCCATCAGCTACAGACCCTTCCCAACCAAGAAGAAGAAAGACAAATTGCATGTCAAGTGTACATACACCTAAAATATTTGTTGCAATATCCTCTTTACAAGTGCGATATGTAAGTTTGTTTGCACTTGGCACCTCAACCCTGATGTATGTCCTATCCAGAGCACCTAAACAATTTTACAAATCCAATGTAATGAATTACTTATAAGTAAACCTATTAATGTCTTGTATATATAGTTACAAAGGTAATAAGATCAATAATCTACCTTAAACCACTTCCACCAATTGTCTATTGAGTTTGTTGGAATGGGTTTAGGTTCTTTAAACAAATGTTCTTACAATTTCAGCATTGCATTTCAAACATTATGAAAATGTAGACTAATTGTCTCACCAGACCTTTTAAAATTTAAACTAATTACTCGATTCTTAACATGATGAGCAATAATATGTAAGAATATTGCTACTTGCTCATCTACAAGCATGTTCTTTATTGACTTCAACCCTTCAATACTTTTTAATATTTCACATAATTTAAAAAGGCTTCTCTATTCATCCTAATTTGTGAAATACATGAAATATCATTATCATACATAAGTCACCTCACATACTCTCGATTTGCAACAAAATCTAATGCATAAGATCTTACTCTTGGCCTATAAATATATAAAGTTGACGCTGCAAACAATAAAGCCAGGAAAGAACTAACAACGTGACAAATCTCCATATAAAATTTAAACATAGTTAGTAGCCTTTTTTGTCATTCAGCATCTCTTCTCAAACACAAATGAACCACGACTGCAAAAAATAAATTTTCTAATCTATTTTATTATGTACAAAAGATATTAAAGCCATATGACATACAAAAAGTAAGAAAATAAAACAAAATAAATGAATAAATATTATTAATTTATGACCATGTTGTATGTATCTTTGCATCAATACCTTAAAATAATGAATTTAATTTCAACTAACTTTCCCAAAAGCCCTTTACCTTCCTTAATTGAAATCTTATTTCAAAGCCCTTTGCCCTAAACTTGTTCCTTTTTCAGCTTCTTTTTTGAACTTGTGTTTGGATAAATAGAAAGTTATGGATAAGGATAATAAGTTTTAAGGTTTAATATATAGAGTTGGACACCTAAACTAGATAACAAAAATATAGTGGCATGGGGATTAATTATTACAGTGATGCAAGCAATACGTTTTGTTTCCAATCTAACAACATTGTCTTGTTTCTAAGTCTTTGTTTAAAAAAGAAATGTTTACCAAAAAAAAAGTTGTGGTTTATAATGAAGGAAGTTTTTTGATAACTCTATTTTATAGAATTTTCTTGCATACTTTGCCAAAAAAACAATGTTGTGGTTTATAATGAAGTACTACACCCTATATCCTAACATAAATGAAAATGTAAAATATCATATATAACCCTCATGCCCTAATACTTTAAAAATAAGTGAAACACAAATTATGTAAATCTAGAGGATCCTAAAACAATTACAACTAAAACTATAAAATATAACAATGTAATAAAAGTAGCTTTTTCCAACTTGCACTATTCTCCTCTTGTTGGTGAATTGAAATTTGTGTTTTCAAATGTTGGAACCAAACAATGTGTGAAAGTTGTTCTAGCAGAACCGTTAACTAGCACTTGTTAACAACGAATATCTTTTGTGAAACAAACATTGTCAACAAAGCTATGTTCCACTCATTCTTGAACAAACTTGAAATAATGATGTCAAATGGAAAATTTTTCACTGGATATCTTATTTGCTATGGGAGAATTATACTTGATTTCTAGATAGGGTAAGGTTAAGTCAATTGAAGAATTTTCACTAGGTAGCACTTCACTAAGGTCTGTAAGTGCTTGGGCCATCAAAAACTCAATCCTTAATTTCAAGTATAACTTGATAATCTCAACCTTTTCAATTTAAAAAACTTAGTTGTGCCTCTAAATCTTTTTATACCGTCTTTCTTGCTTTTTAACTTTTGATTCTTCAATGGCATTTTACTCTTCATCCTCCTTGCCTTGAACAAGTACGGCACATGTTACTTCTTTAAACTTCTTGAATCTCCTTTACAATAACCATAAACTTCTCACAATGTTATGATGTTAGCTTCAAATAAACTTTCACTCTACCAAATTTAAAGGAACTAGATTTAGACCATAGAACCCCAAAAAAAAAATAGACCTCCAACATATTTTGCCCAAGTTTGTTAAATGAAATTCATGTATCTATTTTTTTCCTTAATCAAAATTGTTTTTAATTGTAAAAGGTGGTGCAGCTGGGTTAGAGAGACGGGTAGAGAAAAGGAAAATATTTTCACAACAAACCCAAATCACAGCCACTAAGCATAATTAGAACATTGACAATCAAAGAAATAAAGGAGAACAAACATCGAAAAAAGCACAAGTCAAATAAAAGCAAATCACAGCATTTTTAAAATAATTCAACACTAGGTTATTTTCACATTCAACAGAAACAAAGAGCACAATAAGCAAGTACCTAGACTATGGAAAAGAGTAACATAGCTAGAAAGGTGGATGAGAAAGGTGGTGCTACTAACGAAACCCTAAACCGTGGAAGAGCGATTGAGAAAAAAAGGGAAAGGAGGAAAAGAGGAAAAAAAATGTTTTATATGTATAACATTGTAATTTTGTAAATCTAAGAAGGGTAATTTAGTAATTACAAGTTTCACAGCTACTCCATGAGACATGGAATAGATAATACCAGGGGGAGAATTCGATATAGCTGAAAAGAACTTTTTACCCATTTTAAAGAATAGATATTACTGAGAAATTCGTATTCCTTGTTTCACTACTAAACCAAATAAAGTTACAATAAATGGCAAGGAATAAAGAGGGAATAGCATAGCTATTCCTCATACCAAATGTGCAGTAAGTCTCTACGTTTTCCCCATTTTTGTTCCCTTCCTCGATCGGCACCCTTTCAATTTGAAAGGGATCTTACTTTCAAATCCTAAACAAAGCCTTTAAAATTAAAAACCCTCCCCCCATCTTCCCTTGCCTTTTGTTACTCTATTATCATTGCGTTGCTTCGGCCCTACCCACCAATCGCTTCGACCTTCCTCGTCGACTACCTCAGTCAGTCTTACCCATTTATTTACAAGGTTTTTGTTTGCACTTTGCTGTATGTTTGTACCCAATGTTTGAATCTTTCTCTCTTTCTTTGTTTTGTTTTAGATATAGTGTTTATATTTTTACTAAAAAATGGTGTTTAATATTTTTTACTAAAAAATAAATTATGTGATGCTTAATTGTTTACTTTTTTATTAAAAAATAAACTATATGGGGCTTAACTATCTTGTTTAACAAAATGAAATTGTCAAATTGATCCAATTAAGCCCAAATCCTCATATAAATGAAAGCATGGGCCAACTAGTTAGTTTTTAGCTTGGGCCATTTAAGCCCAAACCTTACAAAAATCTATAACTAATCGAAATCGATCAAACCATGGTTGGTTTCAATCTTATTGGTTTTCCATGATGATCGGTTGGTCATCTTAGAACATTGGTTTGGTCAATTGGTCTCTCCAAAATTGAAACTAATCGAAACCAACCAATGCTCACCGTTAGGTGAAAAGGTGGATTGCTTTCAGTGATGTTCTTTTTTGGATAACTGCAAATCAATTTCATTATAATATTCAAGTTGTTAGCTTATACCATGATAACGTAAAGTAAAATTTCATTTTAATATTGTTTTGGGTAAATGATGATATTTGTAAATACAAAAAGTATTTCATAATTATACATACATATCTTAGGACTTGTATTCAAATATTCATATAAAATAATATTTATAGACACTCCATTTTGTTTACGGTATTTTGATTAAATGAATACCATTTTTTTATAAATAACCAACATTTTAACAATACAAACACAATTGAAGTCAAATTTTAATAGAATTTCCTTGAGGATAAAGTCAAAATTTCATGCATATCTTATCACTTTTATTCAAATCTTGATATAAAATAATATTTGTAGACACTACATTTAGTCCAAGATCATTTTGTAAATTTAAAATTATATTTTATTAAGATCATTTTTTTATAGTTAACCTAATTTTAACATTACAAAACAAATTGACTTTTACCGACAAAATTCCAATGAAGAATTCGGTCACTAAAATATAATAAGTAATGTCAATGGTTGAAAAATTCAAAAATTTCATAGATAAATCTTTAAAATTTTCAATGAAAAATTCGATCGAAAAAGGTGGAAAAATGGATAAACAAGTAGGCTAATGCATCAATAATTATAGTACCAAATCTATCAAAAACTACTAAATTTACTTATGGAATTCTATTAATGATGAGATAATTACCTGCAAAATTCAATCAATTTTTCCATTGATAAATTAATAAAAATCGTCATAAATAATCTATTTTCTCATCTCATCTCACAATTCAAATCCACAATTCATAACAAAAGTAAATATTGAAATATGAAACTAAAATTAAAATTGAAATACATAATGCTAATTTGAGTCTACTGCCATAGATGATCCGATTGTAAACTCGATGTAACATTACAGTTACATGTGTAGATTAGATCCATAATCCAATTTTAATTAGGTTATTCTTTCTTTGTCTATTGCTCATTCTCCATGTATAACAATCTTCACTTTTTTTTTTAATTTAATGTGTTCATTAGAATTCCTAAGAAACATATATAATTAAAAGTTTATGCCCATTAAGATTTGATCAAGTAGAATACTTATAAATGTTGTTGGAGCTGAAATGTCTTTAAGATATTTATAAAGTCTTCCTTCCCTTTACCCTATAAATGAACATTTTCCTTGCAAATCAATTCTTGTAGTAGAACAAAAGTATTCTACCAACAATAAAAACAAGAGAAGTTAGTATTCCTTGAGTGTAATGGCAGGTTTCAATGTTTATATTGCTTTCGGTGTTTTGGTGATTATGATAAGTGGAACGGTCATGGCTCGTGCTGTTAATCCGATAAAAGCAAACAATTGTGAAACTAAGATGACAATGCATTGTGTTATCGAGGTTTTCACCAATATTTTCAAGACTGAAACCATTTTTGATAATTGTTGTGAAGAACTTATAGGACTCAGCCAACTATGTCATAATGCATTAGTGAAGAAAACTCTTCAAAATCTTTTATTTAAAAATAATAATACATCAGTGATCTTATCAAAAATTACTCAAGTATGGAATAAATGTACTCTAGTTAGTGAAGATGTTTCTCCCTTTCCTTCTACTTAAGAAGGTTTATAATTTATTTTACTAATGAAAATTCTAAAAAAATAATATTTTCAATGTTGTTCTTTTTTGAATAAATGCACATAAATTTCATTATAATCTTTATTTTGTTTATATCATGCTAATAAAAAGTAAAATTGAATATAATGAGTAAATGATGATGTTCGTAATTTAAAAGTATTTAGTAAATATACATATAGTGAAAGAGCCAAACCTAAATAATTGAATTGCTACCAAACCATTTTATCCTAATATGCCAAAACATTAAACATTGATGACTACCTAATTTTCCTTAGAAAATTCTTAAAACATAACAAAAATCAAGAAATTTGTTGAAGCTCTTTAATAATAAATTTAGCAAATAGGCAAGCGATTGCCAAGTTTGGAACAACCCTATGTTGCTTCCATTTTTAGATATAGAATTTTAAGAGAGTGATCTAGGTTGAGAATTTTTTATGAAGTCTTGTTGTTTTGCTTGAAATAGAAAATGGTAACTCAACACGATAACCTTTATTTATGCCTTAGATGATAGCAAACTCAAGTAAGAAGTAAAATTTCATTTCTTAATGTAAAAATCAAAGATAATGCTAGTCAATTTTTATTGAGAGGTCAAAACAAGAAGAATAAAGGCTAAAAATTTTTTACATGGCCATTAAGAGAAAAAATATATAATATATACAAAATTTAAAAAATTTTGAAGCCCCACATAACTACACAAGGCTTCACCTCTGTTGAAAATTGAAGAATTATGCAAGCTTATTCATTTAAACAAGCAAGTTGTCTTTAACTTTGTTTATGGAACACTTGACTTTAGCTAAGTAATTGTGCATTTTTTAATTTGACATTTTTAATTCAGTTAATTCAATTAACTAGAAAAATTTTTAAAGCCTTGACCAACTGTAAATTAATCGAATTAACCTATCTCATTAACTGAATTAATTGAATTACTTTTAACAAAATTTTTCTATTAATTTGATTAAAATTGAAAATTGCTCACCCTAAAAGGTCGTTACCAATTTTTTTCTTTCCAACCAATGTCAAGCAAAATTAAAGTTGATAAACTGAACATGATTTGCTTTACATATTTGCAATTTAATTGTACACTATATTCTAACCAGAAAAGTAGTAAATGTAAATCAATTTCATTATATATTTTTTCTTTATTGGATAGAAGCATGTTCTTTTGTATATGCAAGAATATTAGCTTATATACTCCTTTCTTATTATGGGTGGATACTTAACTCTTTAATGAAATTCAAAAAACTCCTTTTTTCAAGTCTTCATTATACTTTGACCAAAGATTTCCTTGAGTTAAGAAATGCCAATAGACAATGAGATATCTCCCTTAAAATTAAGGGGATATATCATTTATTGATCATTCATTTATCTTCATGTACTTCATGTTATACCCAATAGGAACCTCATCATTCATCCTTGGTAAGGACTACGTATGACAATATCAACATATGGTAAACTGCACATAAAATAATCTAATGATCTCAAATTTAAGGATCATTTACACAATTAACACATGAGAATATATTCCATAAACATTTGAATGAATTACAAAATGAAATTCTCTTAATTATATATAATTCATGAAAATCTCTCTTTTTCCTTCTCAAACCCTCAGAATAATTTTTTTCATGCAACTTTTAGCCATTGTCTCTATGCTAATAAGGGTTGAATTTGTAGAACTTGCATTTGAATAATATGTTTAAACACAAGAAGAATCAATGACTTAACAATTTTTCGATGGATCAACTCATAGCATATAAGCTCAATACGATTATCAAATCACAAATTTTAAATTGCTAGAAAATCACGTCTAGGGGAGAGACAACCAAGCAAGATTGAACATCTTAGCTAAGATTGTAGTTTTAGGGTATACCCTCTATTTTATTAAGTAGTGGCAAAGTTCTTTTGGTCTTCACTTTTAAGGATCTTTATATAATGATCAACTTATCGTGATGAGTATTTAATGGTGAACTTGATTCTTAACCTAAATGTTATATTTAGTCTTAAATGAGTAAATATTTAACTATTTCCTAATTCTCATTCATACATGTAACTTAAATTAAAGATTCAAGTGAATGTTTCGTAACTCGCTTCATACATGTGGTCCAACTGATTAACATCAAAACTGGGAACCATAACAACTAAAAGATTGCTAAGTGACACCACTAGACCAAGGCATGAAATAAACACATCATGAGTCATGTTCAATGAATTTGCTCTTCTAGTAAGCATCTACATGTTAGTTTTAAATATCGTTATACTTCAATTTATGAAATCAATTACTTTCTTCATAAGTAAAAAAAATAATACACGTTAATCTCTCAACTTCTATCAATGTCTGGTCTTGATAAAGCATGTATTAGGAACTATTTAAGAATAATCTTTTGGTGTACTAAGGATTTCATAATTATAACTCGTTATAATTCTTTTTGCAAAGGATATTAAAAGGACTTTATCTTATTTAGTTAACATCAATTATTCCATAAACTCATAGATAAAGTAAACCTTTATTAGGCTAAGTGCATAAATCAACATTATTATATCTTTACGACCAATTTAATTGACTTATGGGGCATACGTCTACATTATCAGTCTTTCACTTGCAATAAAACCTATCATCTATGTATCTAATATCCATTTCTTTCATGTAGCAATCATGTTTCTATTAGGACAGCTCGTTAGTAAAAAGATCTGCTAAGTCTTCTTTTGTGGGCACTTGCTCAATCTTTATGTCACCTCATTTAATAATCCTTTTAACCAAGTGGTTATGCCTCAATACGTGTTTAGATTGTTGGTGACACATTGGTTCTTTTGTTTCATAATATACGAGTATTACTTCGACAATGCTAAGAATCACACTTGGTTCTGTGATGAATTTCGATCCAAATGATATCTTTCATTTTATCAAATGCAAACATGTATTCGGCCTTGATTGTAGGGTCTATGCTTGTCTCTTGTTTGGAACTCTTACAACTAGGTGCACCAACATTTAGAGTGAACAATATCCTCCTTACGACTTGTTATCATCCTTATCAGATTGAAACACTACATCACCGAAACCCATTACATTGAGTTCGACTTCTCTATAAACCAAAATGATATCCTTAGTCTTTCTCAAGTATTTAAAGATATTTTTCACTGCTATCTAGTGATGTTAACCAAGATTAACTTGACATATTTTTGTAACACTTAGAATATATGATACATCCAGTCTAGTGCAAAGCTTTGTGTACATTATGAATCTAATTGCTAAGGCATATGGCATCCTATCCATACGATCTTTCTTTTTTTATTTTTTGGTGTATAGTGCAAATATATGCCATGTAAACCAGTGTATTGATTGTACAACAATGCATTTTATATTTAAGCATTTACTATTTATGAAAAACATTTTTTATTTTCAAAAGATCTATAAATATAGATTAGATGAAATAAAGTCCTTGGTACGTTGTATGCTTTGTATAAGGTGTTATGAAAAGTCATAATTATGAGAATCTTATTACATTACAACATTATTCTTAAATTGTTCCTTGTCAAACTTTTTTCAAGAAAAATACATACTAATAAAATATAGAGATTGACATATGGTTATGTTCGTAACTTCTAAAATGGATAATTAATATCATAGATTGAAATATAAGTATAATTAAACTAGCATGTGAGTTTTAATATATTATGTTATGTTTTACTTTGTGTGCTATAGACATGCCATATTTTCAAGGGTAAAATATCCTCATACTTGTAAGTTTTAATTGAAATTTTAAACAGTTCTATTAGTTTTTAAAATGAACACTCTGCTTTAAGAGTGTATACACCGTTAATAAAAATGATGAAAGGATTAAAATATTTTTTTTTTATTAATTTAAAAAATTATTATTATTTTTTTATAAAAAAAAGCACTGATTGATGCTTCTTAGCTCTCCAAGAAAGGGCAGCATCAATAGTGCTCCTCTTCTTTTTTTAATTAATAAAAATATATAATAGTAGTTTTTAAAATTAATAAAGGGTAATATTATAATTTCAATATTACCACATAATCAAACTAATGAAAATATTAATGGTTAACTAACGGCTGGATCTACGTATTCAGTGAAAGATTTTTTTTTTAAAGTGGAGTATTTATTTTGAAAACTAATAAACTTGTTTGGAATTTCGATTAAAACTTAAAAGGCTTTTCAAACTTGATTTGAGTCTTCTAGCATTTTAAAGATTGTTGGTAATATGTGATTATTTTGGTACTATGTTTTGTTGAAGTAGTAATGTTAAGTGACAAATATTCTCGTTCGTATATGGAATTCAATCATTTACATATGACTTTAAATCAAATTTTCATATTTTAGAAAAATATGACGATTGCGTGTAAATAGATGAAATGGGATAGAAAGAAGATAAGAAGAAAGTCAATTGACTACGGGAGTTTTGATTCATAGACAATATTATTTTGTTATAGTTTGTTTTGTTATTAATGGACACTTTAGCATGCTTGATGGTCATTGTTCTTTTGTTATAGTTGCGTTGTGATTATTAGTTTTAAATTTGAGTAATAGAGATTAGTATAATTTTATTTTAATGTTATGTTTAAACTAAATCAAATGGTAAATAAAAACTAATTTTATATTTAAATAAGTTAATTTTTTTAAAAAATAAGAGAAAGGGGAATTCAATCTTTGTTTTTTGAAAATTATACACTAATTAATAAGCTAAATGTTCACATGTAAATAAATTATTTCTTTAACAAAAGAGGTTTATTGTATTGATCATGTTTAATTAGGTTTATTGTATTAAATTTGATCTCTTTAATAAACATATTAACTAAGAGATTAACAAAATAAATGTATCCATCTGTATAAGTATTTAAAGTCACGTGTATTGTGTAGCGTTGATTTTTAATTATATGTAACCGATAGTACTCAACAAACAGGAATTAAACAAGAATGATTATAACACGCCAACCTGAATGAAGATTGGTCTTATCTAAGCCTTGCTTGCCTTCTCAATCCAACAGCTGATCAACATCAAATAAAGTTCCCAGCTTTATCCTTTACTGGTAGTATTTTTTCCTTTTGAAAACTCTAGTTGTCTTCTTCTCTGCAGAGAGAGGGTGAAGAACTAAGAATGGAGACACCAGGGGATTGGCTGGAGAAAGCTTTGGTGGAATTGGGTAAGAAGATGGAGACGGGTTTGGGTTTGGATTTGGATTTGGATAGGGAAATCATATCTGGTTTAGTCTCTTATTGCGAGATGGCTCAGCCCCTTGATGCCAAAGAATATCTTGATGTAATTCTTTCCTCTCTCTCTCTCTCTCTCTCTCTCTCCTGTTTTCCTTAATCGTTTTCTTCTGGTCAAATTACAAGTTCTGGGTTTATTGGTTCTTTTGTTCATTTATTATTTTAATTTGTCTTTGGCTTTTAATTAAACGAATGGATAGTGCTTGAGGTTTCTGTTGATCTGGGATTCAATCTTTTTGTTAATAGAGATGTTGTTAGATAATTTGAATGATCCACCGAAAAACTTGGTCATGATTAACCTTTTGGATTAACCATTGATGAATTATGACAAGTTTTGATTGATTATCCTTACATTACATTATGGAATCTTTAAAGTCAAAATTCTAACAAAGGATTAGCATGTCAAGTTTCTTAATTTAATTGAGAAAGACTGGTGCGTGACTTTGAGATAAGTACCCTTTGCAAACAATTTTAATGTTGTATCTTCCTGTATTTTACTTGTGGTCATACTATATCAATGTGATGCTAGTGCTAATGCTAATGCTCTCGTTTTAAAATTTTAATAGTTAGTGCTTTTCTTTCTCTTCCTTTTTTTCCTTCAGGGGGTTTTAGCTATGTTTAAGCATAAGGTTTTCTATGGAGCATTGTAGTTTTAATTCAAAAGGTTACCATTTTATCAATAGTTCTTATGTTGAGCTCTACTGTCTTAATTCTATACCTTCATTGACAGTTCTTTTTCTCAGCAGCCACAGCAAGTATTCCATGTGTTAAATTCCATTTGTTTTTTTCAGAATTTTATTGGCCAGGAAGCAGGAAAAAGAGTGACTGAAGAGTACTTGCGGCGGAGAGGTCACACAGATCTCTGCAGTGGCAGTTCAGCGATACCAACTTCAAAATTTCAAGCCTATGTCAAACCACCTTCTGGTGAAAGCTCTGTCAGTGGAACTACGAAACAATTTAAAACTCCAAAAGAGGCCACAGGCTCCAGTCATCAGGCTGAACCTAAAAAGAATGCCATTTCTGGTAATCAGGAAAACAGAGCCCTGAATGCTACTAGCGATTCAGGAAATAATCATAAAGGAAACCAAGGTAATTCTAAAAAGAAGAAAGCTGGTAAAGTTGTTTCACTTGCTGAGGCAGCCAAAGGGTCAATTGTCTTTCAGCAGGGGAAACCGTGCTTGTGCCAAGCTCGTCGGCACAGACTGATTGGAAACTGTCTTTCCTGTGGTAAGATAGTCTGTGAGCAGGAGGGAGAGGGGCCTTGCAATTTCTGTGGTGCTCCAGTGCTTAGAGAAGGAAGCACATATGCTGGTTTAGAGGGAAGCTTCACTCTCTTATCAGATGCTGAAGCAGCAGCTGAAGCTTATGCAAAAAGGCTTGTTGAATATGACAGAAACTCTACAGCACGAACAACAGTTATTGATGACCAAAGTGACTACTATGAGATTGACAGCAACAGCTGGCTGTCAAAAGAGGTGCCCATCTTGTTTTCAAACTCCAATTCTTTGAAATTGAGGGTAATTGCTGTGTGAATTTGCTTGAAATTTGCTTGGACTGCTTTTTTGTCACACAGGAGAAGGAACTTCTGAAGAAGAAACAAGAGGAGATTGAAGAAGCTGAGCGCTTGAAACGGAGTAAAGTGGTTGTGACTTTTGATTTGGTCGGGCGCAAGGTATTAGCTATTCCAATGGTCTATTTTACCTGTAAAGATTTTTTTTTTTGAATCCTTATAGGGTGCATTTGACCATGCAAGTTGCAATAGAACAGAGGCTTACTGACAAATTTCAAAGCTTTCCTTTTTGCTTAGCCATTTCAATTGCATTGATTCTTCCCGACCCCATACTCAATCTCCCTTTTTTCTTGTAGTCACTTTTGTCTGTAATGCTTGTGAAGTTCACTTTATGTACTTCTTTGCAAAAATTCTTCCTCAGTAGCTTTTAACTGCTTCGATTTTTTCTTTTGCCCATTAATTGTTGTTGGCCATATATAGATATTCACCATTTTCGAACGCACGGTACTTGTGTCTTCAGGTCCTATTGAATGAAGATGAAGTTTCAGAACTAGAATCAGAGAACAGGATACTTCTTCGGCCACCAGATGAAAGAGAAATGAACAGAATTAAACCTAATCCAAACCTTAGAGTGCAACCAGCCTTTCTAAATCCAGCCCCCAGCAAGAAACCTTTTAAGAGTAAACAGCCAAGTAAGAGCCCAGGCAATGGCTTGTGCTTGGAGATTACTGGAAGGGTGCAGCATGACAGCAATGAACTGAAATATTTTATGACGAAAAAACAGATAGAAGCAGCTTGAAATGGAAGCTGAGCAAGGACGCATTAGTAGATGACTAAAGGGTGGTCTGCATGCAGCAAATGATGGTGAATATTCTCTAGATTACCATTTAGATCATATCTTGCTTTACTGCTATGTTTATTTCAATCCTTTATATATCTCTCGGTGATGAATTGAAACCACATTTTGTTTTTCAAATAGTAAATCAATGCAATAGCCATGGGCTAAATGAAGCACAAGAGTTGAGAAGAGTTAGAGCCGATCAGCCAAGTGTACTGTTAAAACCCTAGCCATAATCTTAAGTGATGCCAAGCTTACTGGAGAGGGATACTCCAACTTGCGTACTAGATGACCACAATCAAAGTGGTAAGTCAAGTAAATAGCATATGCCTAATGCATCTAAAACAAAGCAGTGTGATATATGTTAAAAGATTGAGGCAAACAACAAGGGCAGTGCGTGAGATAGAACAAAGAGCGGTTAAGTAGTTTTCCTTTTACATTTAGATAAGCGTTTCGCTGTTGAAGCAACAAACTTTCTCAAGTCGCTTGAGATTAACAATCCTATAATCCAATGATTCTGCCTTTGAACAATTACTAGCTAAAATAATCGCTTATCTTCCTCTTGGGATTATTCCCTCTGCTTCTCCCGTCATTGGTCTCAGGACTTTCTATTCACATTGAGAAGCCAAAAATACTCATGGTGGTGATTGAACGACGCAAAAGTGATCTGTAGCCTTATAAATATATAAACGAAATCCGGCCA
>NW_018397261.1:954901-964651 GCF_002168275.2 Theobroma umbraticum | reverse complement strand
TTCTCTAATCTTAGCTGCACCGGGTCTTGTTCAGATGGGAAATCTGTTTATGTCAATCAAAATCTTGATCATGGAAGGGTTCATGGAAAAGAGAAAAGAGAAGAACCCATTCAAATCAATCACAGGTATATCAATATGGATAGAAGGAAGCTGCCTCAAGCAAAATTTCAGGTGAAAGATGAGTTTGACAGCCAGAGTTTTGATAAAATGAGCGTGGGATCAAACAGAGAAGTGTACTTTGGACCGCCAGTTCTGAAACCTGGGCTTCACAATGTGACAGTTAAAACACAATTGGATGATCCAAGGAAGTCCTTGGAAGTGTTTGGCTCCAGTGCAGTGAAGAAGGGAGACATAGCCAAGAACCTTGAGAGGAAACTGTCCATGTTAACTTGGGATGCCATTCCAAATGCCCCAACCATTTCATCTATTTCCAGAAGCAGCCAGGGATGCGATGATATTGAGAGCGATGCTAGCTCAGATCTCTTTGAGATAGATAACATATCCGGCAGTGGTCAGGCCTTGTTCACAAGGCAAGTATCTGATGGCATGTCTAGCTGCATGACCCCATACGCACCAAGCGAGTCCAGCATTGAATGGAGCGTTGTCACAGCCAGTGCGGCTGACTGCTCATTTGTTTCAGATTACGGTGAAAAGAAACCAGCAGAAAATAGTAGAGCTCCGGGATCAAAAACAGCCAGTAGAGTGGCCAACGCCAAAGTTTTACCAGAGAAAGAGGCACAAAAAAGCCGAACAGGTGGGATATTGGGGTGCAAGAGTCACAAAGCAGTTATGGTTGCTGAAACTGCATACAGAAGTGATGAGAAGTCAAAGCCTTCACACCTACACCATCTTCCAAAATCAGCCACCCCCATGTCAGCAAGACTCTTACAAGCTGACATTAAGGTGAAAGATCTTGATTTCCAATAAGAAAACTCACAATTGCTCTTCTGCACATGCATTAAAGCCTCTGCCTACGCGGCAGGGCATGGGGTAAACCAAGGTTGATTATGGAAGAAGCTAGCTAAAAGGTTCTCTGTTTAACATACATTTTCTTTTAATTGTGTAATTTCTCCTAAATATTGCATATAAATTTCAACCTGGCTATATTCTTTTTCTATATGCCTTGTAAGTAATGAATTTCTCTCCAGTAAATTTAGCACAGTGGTCCTTAATAGTTTGTGTCACTGAAATGCACAACATCCCGCAAACATAAAAGGAGAATTTGAATTTGTCTGGGCAATTGGACCCAAAAGAGGGGTAATAGACCACATATAACTGACCACCCTTGTCTAATCAATTACCTTTATTCATTAGTTCAAGTTTTATTCTTGTTCTCTTGATTTTCAGCTGGGGGGGCATTCATGTTTTGGAGCTTCTTTCCAACTTTTAAGTGAAGTTGCTTTTTAACAAGCCATCTTTGCCTCACTTCAGAGCCTACAAACATAGAGCTTTGCGTTGGCATTTATTCCTCTATTCCAAAACTGAAGATCCCAAAGCATGAAGACAAATGCCTCAGAAAAGTGGCATATGTTCTAGAATGCAACTCCCACATTTGCCATGTAGCCCTTATGGCAAGATTTTTCTATTTCTTTGCAACTTATAGTTATTAGAAAATAAAAAAGAAACAGTTAGTCCCATCCAGGATCTTAATTGTTTGAAAGATGGAGAACCCAGCTTTCAAGTACTGATGGCACAGATGCAAGTGCAAACAACAGGATGAAAAGGCGCCACAAGTTCAAAAACTGTGGCATCAAGTTTCAATGGTTTTATAACTTAACGATGGAAACTACCAGGAATGTTGTCCAAAATGACATGCTCAACTGATGACAGGCAGTGGCACAGGTATACACTGCAGCAAGTTGGGTTGCTACAATAAATTCCTTAACCATCTTAAATTAAAGGTGGATGTTGGGAGTGGATCCCATGCTCTCTTCTCTCCCTTTCGTCTCATGGAAACTAGGTTGGGAATCTAGTAAACACAATCCACTCTAGATTTTGGAAAATCCCATCAGAAAAGTAAAGAAAGTAATTAGGCCCATAACAGCAAAATCTCTGTACTTGTTGACTTGAGATCGAATGGTGAAAATCACCCTGTCAAACTGAGAAAGACAGATGAACTGCAGCCATATCCATGAGCAAGCTATTAGTTTTGCAACAAACTATATTGGACTGCTATTAAAGATATATTATGCAACAACTGCTGATGGTTACATATTAAAAAGTTATCTCGCCTGCTGCTGGAGATATTGCTACTCACCAATAACTTATGTGGTTTTCACAACTCCTGAAACTATAACGATGTTTTTCACAGACGAATATGTTATGTCTGTCTTTTACAATGCATAAAGCCTGCCTTAGGTAAATGTGCCTTGAAAAGCACTCATTGCATAGGTAACATAATTATAACAATTATACATATTATAGTTTAAATTAGTGTGAGATTGTCATATTAGGATGCTGAATACGATATCGTTAGCTAGATTCTCTCTTAAATCTTTGAAAATTTCCTATATATATTCTTCATTAGTTTCTTTGTAAAGGACACAATTCAAAATATAAAATTTTTCTTTTATTACTATGGTATCAAGAGCCATCCATTTACATTTTATTCTCTAACACCTTATCTCCATACCGTTTACTCTATGGATTGATATATTTGTTTGTTACTGTCATTTTTCAATCAACTGTTTGTTACTTGTTCTGTCAAGTCATTTATCTATCATGTGTTTTATCATGTTTTGTTACATATTCTATTACGTCATTTATAGCGTCTTTGGTCATGTCATCTACCTATCACTTGTTCGAGCACATCATATGCTATTCAAAATAACTATCGTATGTTCTGTCATATTATTTATCAATTAAATGTTTACCAAGTTACCTATCACGTTATCTACAAGTCAACTATCTACCACGTGTTCTGTTGCGTCATTTGTCTGTTATATATTATGTCATATCATCTACTAATCAATTGTTTGTCAAGTGACCTGTTATATCATTTGTAAGTCAACTGTCTGTCACGTGTTCTGTCACATTATCTATTTATCATGTGTTCTATCATGTTATCCTGTCACCTATTTTACCATGTTAACTTATCACATTAACTAAAACTCATCATCCCATCGTATTTGCACTCCTACAAAATCACTAATTCTACTAATTTTGACATTCTAATTACGATTTTGACCTCTGTTTTTGTTAAATCTAATTGTAAGATGGAGAACTTTAAAGTTTTTAAACTAATTACAACCATTTTGACAAGAAACAATTACAATATAAGGATTTAAGATATGAAAAGTATTATGATTGAACGCAAATTTTGATGTATTGTCATTGAAAATCGTCGTTCAGTCACTAGCTAGTTTCAAGATTTAGTTTCCAAATTCAAATTAGTATCTATCATACCACTTTGAGTTTGAGAGAATGTTACTATAATCAAATATAATTACATCAATTGTATAAATTATAAGTTAAATCAATGTAATTTTGTTAGATTACGATATGGTTACCATACTTATAATTGAAATTTTCTTTTATCATTGAGAATCGTTATTATATATATATATACCTCATTAAATTATTTATGAAATATATAATTTACAACACAATTTTTGTTTTACCATCATGGATGATGTGACGAAGCCATAAATGTAGGGGAAAGAGGGAAAGGGGAGGGGGAAGGGGAAGGAGAGGTTGTTCTTAAAAGATGAACATTAAGCAAAATTATTTGTAATAGCTGTTATGTAATAAATCAAGGCACAGGTTGGCTCAGGTATGTTGTGAAGGAACCAATAAGATTGAATGACATTTATTTGAATACAATAGTTGTCATGGACCACTTAGAATAGGCAAACATATATATATATATATATATATATATGTATGTATATAGATATTTCATGGTTCAAGGCTGCATATCTAAAAGCAGAATGCATATCCAGTGATTAATGATTATTGATCCTCAGAACCCTGCTGGAACCACAACATGATGGTGTTTAAAATCCCACTGCAACTGTTGTTATCTAATTCCAACATCAGCAAAAACCCAGAAAGCAAAACAGTGAGGAAGGGTATGTCGGCGAGGCATAACAAGATCAGATATTAAAGGCGGAGTACCTTGGACAAGATACAAACTCAAGGCCTCAAAAGTTCTATGTGAACCCATCAGCAAGATTGACCCACTTACTCCCACCTGAAAACGAAGCATAACTAATGGAATTAATTATTAGTGCAAGAGTTAAAACCAATAAAATTTCTACATGGTTTTGGGTTCATTATTAACCAATAAATCAAATATTCTACAACTTGCCACATCAATCAAATAACATGGCTATATATATATATATATATATATATATATATATATATATATATATATATATCAATCATCAATTTAACACCCCAGGTTTTCAATTTCATGGATTTTAATTCTACCCCACATCATTTAAACCATTTTGTTGATTTTTTATTTTTATTTTATATATCTCCAATAAATGACTCAATTGTTTATTACTGACAGTTGACGACCCCTTTTAAGCTAGAATAAATGTTTATAGAGATTACAACTATATAAAAGTGGCCTAGCTTCAGTATAAGAAATATGAAAATTTAAGAGAAAAAGAAAGGAAGATAAAGTTTAGACTAACTCTGAACTAAAGAGAGAGAGAAATAAAGAAATAAATATATGTATAGTAAAATATATTCACAATTGTTGCAAAAAGTATGATATATGGGGAATTGTTGTGTCGATCCACTGCGATTTGGACCATCAGCCAATGGGATTAAGAATTGGTATAGAAATTAGTATTCTTTCCGGTTTTTGTTTGTTCTGTTACGAGATTAATCGTGATCATAATCATTTTAATTGAGAATTAAATATCGAAATTGAACATCTAATGTTGATGCAATCGAATTATTAAATTGTTGACTTTGATAGTATATTTTTTATTTAGTCAAATTCACAATTTCAACTTATGAAATGATGATGTCTTTAATTATTGGTTTATTGGAAACAAAATGTTTTGTTTCGTACTTGATCCAGCCAGGGGTGGTTAGTAGCCTCCTCAACCATTAATGTTGACTCTTTTTATTAACATTTTGTAGGTTTTCAGATTCATTTGGGGACAAAATGAGTATTAGAAAGTTATATTGGAATTAGATCTCTAAAAGTTGTCAATTTCCTTAAAAATATTAATAACCCAATATCTTGGAGTTGTTACAGACTCATAAAATTTACTTTCAGCTGAAATAAATTTGAAGTTATTTATCATGAGTCTGATTAAATTCTAAATTGTGTAATTTAGCCTTGCATATATATATATATATATATCAAAATAATAATAATAATAATAATATGGAAACTTAATGTGCCAAAAAAAGGTGGAAATGGTTACATTTGGAAAAGTAAGAGTAAGAGGATCACCTACTTGAATTTGAACCCATCATGAGGTGTGAGTTTGGGCTCAAGATCCTTAAGTTCTTGTTTGAAGAAATACTCGTTTGGGCCTTAGCAGTTTAGCATCGAATGGGCCTCATTCGCTCATTTTCAATTTTATCTTTTGATTTGAGCAAGAGAATATTCTAATTTTATTTTTAAATAAAAACAATTACATACATTTATTATTGAATCATATATTTATGTGCAATTTTCAACCCTATCTGTTAAACATTACGTAATAATATTTCCAATTTTAATAAAAACTTGTTCCATTTACTCATTTTTAACTTACTTTTTATGTATTTGCAAACCGAAAAGTGTTAAGGACCAGATAAATTTAAATCCAATCCTTAAGTCAAAAAAATAAAGATAAATAAATATTTCAAAAAAGAATATGTAAGTATTTTTTGGGGTAAACAATCGGTTTAGTTACTTAAATTAGTTAAAAATTTCATTAATCGATTTTTTAAAGAGATTTAACCAAAGGGATCGATTTTGGCTCTTAACCAACTTGATTGCATTTATTTTATCCTCTAAATGCTTTTAACTCTTCAATTTACATAATAGTTTCTTTTGGAATATTAATGACATCATATCTTTTTTTTATGGCTAATTTAAACTTATTTTGGGAAAAAATTTTAAACATTTGCTAATTCAACAAGCATTATTTTTACACGATGTTGTAATTGCCTCAAAAAAAATGAAAAAGAAGTAGTAAATGAAATAGGAATTTTTTTAAAAGAGATTGTTATAGAAACTATTAAACTGTCTAATTATAAATATTATTTGGTCTATTAATATAAAATTCTAATTATGTGAATTAAAATTGTCCTAATATAGACTATGGTGAACTTAGTTTGAAAGATGAAGAAATAATAAGAATTGGATAAATAGTTCTTAAATAGTTAACTACTCACTTAGGTTTTATGTAAGTGTTTTATAATCTTTGTAAATGATTTGCTTAAATAAAAGAAAATGATTATTAAAAAAATCTTTCATAATTTTGAATAAATAAGTGAGATGATGATCACATATTTTGTAAACAAATAAATTTTGATAAAAAAAAGCTATGTCAATAATTTTATGAGGACTAGTTTTGCATTATATTTAATTTTTATAAGTGTTTTATATGATTATATCAATGCCATCTCTATTATAGAGAGTTATCATATGCATCTTTGAAGCATGAATGCTGCTAAGTCTTTTAGTTTTCTATGTAATCCTTAGGAAATTTCTATGCTTTTTAGTAGTAGTTTAACTTATATGGTATGAAGTTTCATTTATGCAATATTACCTTTATTTTTTGTCAAAATCTCTCAATTCAACCTTTGATTATTTAATCCCTTTATGTTGAAGGACATGCAAAGCCTTGGAGCATAAATGCAAAGGATGGTGGGCTTAAAAGGCAACTAAACATATTGAAATTTTTAGGGCATAAATTGAGATGTAGAAGTCCGATCAAGGTGAATATTGAACCAATGGAAAGCCGAGAGGATGAGTTATAACTTTCGTGTTCAACACTTCGCCCAGATCAGAAGAAATCATGGCCAACAATGAAGCTAAAAGTGAGGACCATAGTAGCTTTGCACTAGGCAGCTTGAAGGAGGAAAACGTTGGAAACAGCAAGCCTAGCGTTGCAGCTCAAGCTCCCAACGCTGCAGCACTGTCCCTCTTCACCAAATAAAACCTTCAATGCTGTAGCACCAAGCTTCCAGAGCTGCAGTGCTGTCCAGTGAAGCAAGGTAAAATGTCCAAGTTAGAGAGTTTCTCACTGTAGTGAGAATGCAAGTCGGCTGCAGCAAGAAACAAGGCATATAAAGTCAAAAAGGATTTACGTTGCAGCGAAAATCCATTCTCGTAGCAGTGAAAATGAGGGTGTTTGCAATGCTAAGTCAAAAGAAAATTCACTATAACAAAATTCCATTCTTGTTACAGTGAGAACACATCAATTAATGAATATTCTTGCAACAATTAATGAATATTCTTGCACGGGTTTCTAAGTTAAGCTGAAAAAAAAAAGGGTATAAATAGAAAGTTTTGTACTGAGAGAGAGGAGGATTCGGGGAGACTATTTTGGGCAAAAGGAGCCAAGAACCAAAAAGGAAAAAAAGGAGAGGAATTAAGAGCTAACGGATCTCAAAGCTGTAGTAAATCATTTTCTCATTCTAGATTTGATTCTCTCTGTCTCGCTCTTTGTGAAAAACAATGCTTTACTTTGCTAAAATGTGTATTTTCCTCTTGAATATGTTAAGTTAGAGTTTTTAATTTAGGATTATGGTGGATGTTATTGTGTAGTTGGAATATTTTGGATTCATTTTTTTTACTTGCTTTTATGAGAATATCAATGTTTATTCAAATATATGCTTATTGTTTCATTTGTTGCTTAATCACCAACAAGTTGAGTATAAGATTTTAAATGATGCCTAATAAAGATAATCTAAAAGGACCTAAATTTGAGTAATGTATGTTCATTTCATGTTAAGAAATTAAGTGGATGATTGTTTAAAAGGATAGGCCTATACCTATTAATCATACATAGTCAATATAAGTCCTAAACTTAGTGAACTTAGCTTTAGTTAATTTTTTATAGACATATAAATAGTTAATAAAGCTAGGCAATTGTGTGATGACTCAACAGAGTATTATGCATGCTTAGAAAACTTAGACTAACATTGATTTTTATAAAAAATAGGTAGTTAATTGATCTTGTATCCTTACAAAGCAATAGCTGAAACCATAGACCTATGATTTAATTACTTTGTTTCCTCATTACACCTTTAATTTGCAATTCTTAAGTTAATTTAGAATTTTAGAATAAACTTTATTTCATTTTAGCAATTTGTTCCTTTTGTTGTTTAGATAAAACTTAACTTGTTATAATTTTAATAATTAGTAATAAATAGTAAATCAACTACTTGAGGGATCGATAAGCTCTACTTATTATTATATCACTTGTTGCAACCGTGTGTACTTGCGCGTAGTATTTACTTGTATTTAATTTTGAACACAATCCATGTCACACAAGCAAAAAAAAAAATATTTTACACAACAATCAATGATATTAAGATTTAAATAAAGATTTATAAAAATTTAAATTGATTTTTTGTTACGCTTTGAAAGTTGAATATTTGTATGGATTTTATATTTATTTACATAAATATAAATATATAAAATTCCTAATCAACAAAAAAATAATAATGAAATTACGTGCTATTTGTTATTTGTTTGATGCAATTTGATCCTTTAATTTAAAGGTGAGTATGAAGAAGCTATGTAGTTGAATTAAAAGCAAAATTGACTTAACAAATAATAAATATGAAATTCGGGTAATTGACTCCACTTGACCCAAACCCTCTTAATCAAATTAATTGTTTTAGTCAATTTAACCAAATCAAATTAACTAACTTTTGTCAATTAAGTAGGATAAATTGGTTTTAATACAATTTTTGTTCGTCTCTAATTTTGTACATAATATATTTTGTACTTTTAAAAATAAGTTATTGTAATTAAAAACTAAAACTTTAATTTTTAAAAGCAAAATAATAACTAACAAATCAAATAGACGTAATAATAATTGTAATAAGAAGAATAAAAAATAATTTTCAAGAAACAGATAATAACAATGAAAAAAAATTGTTGAGATTTGTAGTTACTGAAATTTCAACGGAAGAGAAAAAAAAGAAGAAGAAGATAACAAGTTCAGAATTTTTTTTTTAATTTTTGCTCTCAAAATTCAATATTTGTAGTTGTAGTGTTTTTGCAAGTGCTTGTTAATGCTAAAGTTATCTAAAAAAAATATCTAAAGAATGCCTCAGCCCTTGGCCTGAAGTACTTCGAAGATTCTGTGTCCAAACATCAAAAGATGGAAGCCGTCCTTGACTTTCCCATGCTACCCCTACCAAAAAACGATCAAATGACTATAATACCATACATTGTCCAGTTGTCATGCTCGGATTGATCCATTTGTATATCCCCAAAATATCCCCAACAGAGCAGATATAAACTCCCAAAACCCTAGCATTTTGTCTTCTCACTCTCTCACTTTTCTCTCTAGTAGGTCTCAAAGGAGAGAAAATACTAGGGTTTTAGAGAGAAGAGAAAACAGAGAGAAAGAGAGCACAGGAGAGAGAAGAGGCAAGTTGTTAGGGTTAGGGTTTCCTTTTTTCTTTGTATAAGAAAGAAAAATGGTGGCAGACAAAGGAAAGAAGATGAAACTAGCGGAGAAGGGAGAAGAAGAGAACTCTGAACAAATCGATGGAGACCTCGTCCTTTCCATCGAGAAGCTACAAGAGATCCAAGACGAGCTTGAAAAG
>NW_018397261.1:941577-954801 GCF_002168275.2 Theobroma umbraticum | reverse complement strand
TATATATATATATATAGTAAACCAAATCTAAATCCACAGTTCCAAACATATATATCAGCAAAACTTGTTAAGAAAACAATTATGAATCACAATAACCTGGTGACTAGTGACAATCTGTCTACACTCTAAGAATGAGTTGTTTTATGAACCAATGAACAACAATCAGCAACCTCAAATATTTGCCTGTAAGCGAGGGGGATCTTTAAGAACTAATTCCTTCCCTAGCTATATGTATTTTTCATTGTTTTTCCAACTGGATTACATTTATTGTCTGTGTTTCGAAGTAGACAGCCCAACAAATTTAATTTAGGATAAATTAGCGGTTAGTATTAGTTAAATTCTTAACATCGTGGGCATAATTGCAACAATTAAAAGCTTATGGACTTTTTTTGTTTTTTTTGTTTTACTTTGTTGCATGTTAAAGAAAATATACTTTCTGGAAAGTTGAAATTAGGAGTAAATTACATCCGTGAACCCTAAAATTTAAGCCGCATATCATTTTGATCTTTACAGATTAAAAACTCACTTATTGATCTTAAAGGCTTGAAGGCTTGCTTGTAAGACTGGCACTCTCCTTACTACCAATCTTCTATTGCCCGTTGGAGTGAAACTTGGGTCTAGAGCCTCATGGGAACCTATTGTGGAAATTTTTGAACTGCGCCTTGCTAGGTGGGAAGCAAATCACGTTTCAATCATTGGTAGAGTTACTCTTATTAGGTCTGTTTTATACAATTTCTCGATTTATTTTATGTCCCTGTTTAAGATTCCTTCTAGAATCAAGGAAGAACTCGATTAAATCCAAGTTCAATTTTTATGGAATGGAGCCAACTTTGGTACGAAAATCCATTATGTTGATTGGGCTTCAATTTACACCTACAAGGAAAATGAAGGTTATGCCTTGTTGATCTTCATATTAAAAACACAATTTTATTAAATAAATGAATATGGTGTTTTAGGGAAGATCAGGAAAACCCTTGGAGGCAAATGATTATTGAGAAAAAAAAAATATGAATTTGAACTGTTTGCTGCCAATTTGTCTTGTCACTAGAAATACGTCCATGATTTGGAAGAATATTGTGAGCACCCTTTCTTCCACTAGTCACATTTTGCATCAAGTTAAGAGTTGGCATTAGTATGATTCCTGGGAAAGGTGATAGAATTAGTTTTTGGTACAATGAATAGGAGGAGAATCTGCCTCTCAATGTTGCCTTCGTTGTATTTTTGCCTTGGCTACTAATAATAACAGTACCTTAGTTGATTTGGATGATTGGTGATACTTGGTAGTGGAATTTTCTTTTAAGAAGAATGTTATTTGACTGGGAAAAAAGAACAGAGGCAGAATTTGATGATGGTTATTGGGAATTTCTAGCTCAATAAGGATTTACTAGACAAATTCATATGGAAAAGGAGCTCTTGTGGTCTTTACTCGACTAATTCTTTCTGCAGATTGATTGTTGGTATTTTTAGAGGTGAACAAAGTTTTTGGAATATGATTTGGTCTAATCTCACTCTTAAAGTTAAGGTCCTTTGCTGGCAAGTCTTGAAAGGAATGGCTCATCCTGCTGATCTTTTATAGGTTTACAACAACTGATTCTCTTCATTGCTATTCCTTGCACTTGATTCTTTGCTTTTTTGATTTGTTTTTTTCTTGTTTCTGTTTTGTCTTTTCTTCTCTCTTTTTAGTTGTCTGTTGTTGTCTCTGGATTGCTGGGATTTTGTTTATGCTGTCTAGATTTTGTTATCGCTTGGGAAGTTTCTGGCTTTGTTGTGCCTTTGTGTATGATCTGTTGTTGCCTTGCCTTGATTCTTTGTTTATTTGGTTTGCGATGTTGTTGCAAGCTTTTAACTCATGCCTCTATTGGTTATGTTTTGGAAGGATCTCATTGCTTTGTTGTGACTTTGTCTCTTTTATTCAATATATTTTACCATTCAAAAAAAAAAACAAAAGTAAAATATCTCTACTTTTTTAAGTTTTAATCATAATTTTTAAATAAAATAGTCAATTAACAAGTAACATGAAATGTCTAAAATACCCTTATTTTCTCTTATTTGTCATTATTTTTCTTTTTCTCAAGTTGACCGATAATGCTTCCTTACGTCAGCCGACCACACTTGGTTGTGGAAAGCTAGATCTCAGCGCGATTTGGCGAGCGCTAGATTCGCTTCTATCTGGCTAGATCCATGCTCCTCTAAAGGAGTGCGAGATCATGCTGGCGATCCTCAGATCTGGCTGGACTTGGTCGAGGAGTGCTAGATCCAGCTAAAGGTAGGGAGAGAATTTTTGTTTTTTTGGATGAGAGAGAAAACTTTTAGAAATGAAAAATTATAATTTTATTATGAAAATATAACTTAAAAGAATAAATAAAAATAATTTAAAAAAATAATTACAGAAAGAGAAGGAAGTAAGTATTTAGACGAAGAAAGAAGATTTTATTGATTGTGTCTTTGCAGATGAAGTAAAAAGTCGATTTATAATCAAATAACTCCTTATTTAGATAAAATTTACAAGATGAAAATAATACTAAAGAATTAAGTGAATTAAATTCTAATGTTGATTCAATCTAATTTACATTTAAATCTAGATATAGATAACATAAATGGATATTCATAAAAATATTCATAACACTCTCCCTTGAATATCCATTATTTTGTTAAAACCTTATAATGAAAGGACTTCATAAAAAAAATCTGAATAAAAAAAAATATATAATTCTTTCCAAGAATACACTTTTAAAATGCTACCTCATTAAAAAACATTATCAAGTAAAGCCTAATGGAACAAACTTTGATGAAGAAAAGGAGTACAGTGTGTATTTTACTTCCATTGATGACTACCTTATAGAGATCTTTAAAACAACGTATTTTAATCTTTTGTACCAATTTTTCAAATGTTACAATACAAAGGACTTAGGTGAATAAATCTGCTAAATTATCACTTGAACAAATTTATTGAATACTAATATCACCATTTTCTTAGAGATCATAAGTAAACAAGAATTTTTTGGTGAAATATGTTTGTTTCCATCGTCTTGAATGTATCTTTCCTTTAATTGGACTTTGCAAGCAGTATTATCTCCATATAATGTTGTTAGCATTTTCTTCTTAGTTGGCAAATCACACGTTGAGTTACATATCTTAACCAAACATATTCATGTATTGTTAAAATTTCTATATGGTTAAAAGAAGTAGCAAGTATAGTTTGTTTTACAAAACATTATGAAATAGTTATACCTTTATATATGAATAAGTAATATGTCTGAGATTGAGCCTTATATGAATAAGATAAATATTCTACATTTGTGTAACCAATTAAATTTGATTTTGATACATTTGAGTAATAAAAACTCACGTCCATTGTTCCTTAAAGATATTGACACATATGTTTAATTTCATTTTAATGTCTTTGAGTTAAAAAAAAAAACTATATCTTGCGAACAAATTTACAAAAATTGATATATTAGGTCATATATTACTAACAAGATACATTAGTGCTCCAATTACACTAAGATATGATATTTCAGGTACAAAAAGTTCATCATCCCTACGAGGTTGAAAAATATCTTTTTTCACATCTAGTGATCTTACAACAATTGGTGAACTCAATGGATATGCTTTGTCCATATAGAATTGTTTTAACAGTTTTGCTATATAATTTGATTAATGGACAAAAATTTTATTTATTAAGTGTTCAATTTGAAAACCTAAATAAGATTTTGCTTTTCTAAAGTTTTTAATCTCAAATTCTATCTTTAAGTAATTCATGGCTTTTGATAATGCTTCGAGAGTTTCAATAATATTCAAGTTATCAACATAAATAACAATTATGATAAATTCATATCTAAATCTTTTTTATAAAATACATTAGCATATAAAATTATTTTTATAGTCTTCTTTCAATAAATATTCACTAAAGCGATTATACCACATCCGTCTAAATTGCTTTAATCTATATCTAGATTTATTTAATTTAATTGAATAAATTTTTCAAGAATTCAAATCTCATACTCCAAGCAACTTAAATCTTTCAAAGATTTTCATATAAATATCGTTATCAAGTGAGCCATATAAATAGACTATAGCTATATTTATTAGATGTATTTTAATCTTCTCATTTATTGCTAAACTAGTTAATATAGAATTGTAATTGCATCCACCACAAGAGAATACGTCTCTTCATAATCAATACTAGGTCTTTAGGTAAAACGTGATGCAACAAGCTATGCTTTATATATTATAATCTTATTTTTCTCATTTTGTTTTCACAAAAGTACTTATTTATATCCCTTGGTTTTATACTATTTGGTGTACAAACTACAAGTCCACATACTTCATGTTTTGTAAGTGAATTCCATATTGATTACGTCTTTCCACATTAGCTAATCATTTCTATGTTTACATTCTTCAATAAATATACGTTCAAGATTCTCACTTTGTTTCATAATATTGAGCGTATATTATGTTCAAAAATATCATCAACGTTTATTTCATTCCAATTCCATCTTTTCGCTGTTTTGATATAATTTATTAAGATCTCTTCATTTTCACTAATTTCTAGTAGTTAAATTTTTTCTAAAATTATGTCAATTATGTCAGGGATTTCTTATAGAGTTTTTGTTTATTCTTTCTAACCATCTTGAATATTTGCTCCTTACCCTTTCTGAGGATTTTTATCTTTAGAACCAATTGGTTTCCTATGCCTTTGGCATGCCTTGTCCTACATGGACATCAATTCAAATAGAAGCATTTGTAGTTGGCATATGATATTTAGTTATTCTTTTAAAATCCATAAATGCGTCTAGTAACTTATTTATTATATTTTTTAAACTTCAAGTTCACATTGATTTGTACAATAATCAAAACTAGATAATGATAATGCATTCCAAGATGTTTCCTTTTTAGCTACTTATTTTCTCCTCTTAATGTTGAAAAAATTATTTTATCAAAATGACAATCGACAAATCTTGTCATAAATGAATCTCATGTTAACGATTCTAAATATTTAATTACAAATAAAGATTTGTATATAACATATATTCTTAACCTCTTTTGAGGACTCATTATTGTGCATTGTGGTTGAGCAATTAGAACATATATCGTACATTCAAAATTTTTGAGATAGAAAATATTTGGTTTCTAACCGTAAACTAATTGTATAAAGGAGAATTTATAATAATTCGTTGGCTTGATGCATACAAGTTCTACTGCATGCAAAATAGCATAACTCCAAGCGAAAAACAAAAAGTTTAGATTTCATAAGTAATGGCCTTGCAATCAGTTGGAAGTGTTTAATAAACAATTCTACTAGACTATTTTGTGTATGAACATAAGCAACAGGTTATTCAATAGTTGTTCCAACTAATATGTAATATTAAATGCTTGAGATGTAAATTCACTATTATTGTCAAAACAAATTATCTTGGTTGGATAATTAGAAAACTGTACTTCCAAACAATTGATTTAGGCGATTAATCTTGCAAATACCAAATTACAAGTTGATAATAAGTACACATTGATCGTTTAGTCAATGCATCGATTAAAACCATAAAGTATCTAAATGATCCGAGTGGGTGTATAAATCCACATATATAACCTTGAATATATTTCGAAAATGTAGAAGATTCAGTCCCAACATTAACTGGTGATGGCTTTATAATTTATTTGCCTTGCGAGTAAGTAACACATAAGTATTTCATTAGATTTAACAGTCTTTTGATTTTTCAATGGATGATTATATTAAATTCAATAATTTTTTCGCATTATTATTGATCAAGGATGGTCCAACCGGTCATACCAATATTAAAATTATTAGTAAACTTCTAGTTTATAATCAGTCTACTATTTGTATAATACAATCCATAGAACAAAATAGTTATTTTTTTATTATTATACATTTCTTACCTGAGATAATAAATACAATATAGAGTTATTAATTATCTTTTTTATTAGTTGTCTCAATATGATATCAATTTAAATAAATATTTTTAAAACTTAATAAATTCTTTTGAGATGTTGAAAATAATATATTTTATATTATAAACTTTAATCCTCAAGGTCATAAAATATTAACTCTTTCGAAGTCTTCAATTAATGTTGCACTACCAAATATTGTATTAACATTGATTTCTTCCATTATCAAGTGAAAAAAATATTTCTTATCTTTAAATATAATGTGTATTGCAGCAATGTCTGTAAACATATATTTACATCATAGATAATGGATCCAACAAATGAATATCCATATTTTTCTTCAATAAAATAAGATATACATATAATAAGAAATTTACAAATTAACATTAGAGAACATTAAGTATATAATTAAAACACATAATAATAACATATCATTTAAATATAATAAGAACATATTAAAATATCTTCATAATATAGTTATACTAAAATATACCAGTTACTATTAAGTTCATTCTCGGGTATTTCCATTACCAATCATATGATTAATTCCTTTTTCAATATAGGCAAACATCTTGATGTGCTATATGAACTGGGCCATGATTAAAATCATCACAAGATATTTTAGTTTTCAATGATACTTGATAAAATACCAATGATACTTGATAAAATACAAAATGGATAATAGGTACATAACCAATGATCTTTCATGCCATATAATGTCAATATGTTTTCTATATTCTTTTTATACTTTTTATTTTTATCTTTTTATTATTTATCAACTTCTGGTGAGTTAAAAGTATTCATCTACTTTTGGTGGGTTACAAGTATTGGTAGGTTACAAGTATTGGTAGGTGATCCACGTGTGATGGGTTGGATTGATGAGTTAAGAGATCCATCCACTTCTGATGGTAAAATTATCCATCTACTTCTAATAGTAAAATTATTTTTAGATTCTGCTGGTAAAATTATCCATCCACTTCTAGTGGTATTTTTTTTTTGAATTAAAATAGTGATAGTGAAAATTATTATGATGATCATAATTATTAAATGATATTGTATTCATTTTAAGGAATGGATGGATTCATGACTATGACCATAATTGTTAAATGGCGTTGCATTCACTTTTTAGAAAAGATGGATTCATGATTTTTTATTAGTAGCTCATTTGTCACATTCAATTTAGAAAATAGGCATTCATGATTTTTAAGGGAATGAAAACACCAAAAAGATATCAAGTTACTTACCTAATTTACAAATTTGCTAAAATCAGAAATCAAAACCCAATCATTGAAATCCTTTTGAAGCTTGAAGTGTTGATAACGTGTTATGAAAATATAACTTAAAATAAAAAATAAAAATAACTTGAAAAAACAACTAAAGAAAGAGAAGGAAGAAAGTATTTAGAGGAAGAAAAAAAATGTTAATGATATGTGTCTTTACAAATGAAGTGAGGGGTCTATTTATAGGCATATAACCCTTTATTTAGATAGAATTTATTAAATGATAATAATACTCAAAGATCAGATAGATTAAATCCTAATGTTGATCCAATCTAATTTACATCTACATCTAAATATAGATAACATAAATGGATATTTATAAAAATATTCATAATAAATTTATGTAGTATGTTATTGAAGTGTGTCCTTACAAATGAAGTGAAAGACCTATTTATAGTATATAACCCCTTATTTAGATAGAATTTATAAGATGAAGATAATACTTAACGATTAGATGGATTAAATCCTAATGTTGATCCAATCTAATTTACATCCAAATTTAAATATAGATAATATAAATAGACATTCACAAAAATATTCATAATAATTTTATATAGTATGATAATTTTTAAAATTAATAGAGGGTAAAATTGTTCGAGCAATATTGTTAGGTCATCTAATTAATGGAAACATTAACAGTTGACTAACGATTGGAGTTATGTGTCAAGTAAAAAATATTCTTTTGAGGTAGATTATTTTTTTTTGAATACTAATAGATTTATATAGAATTATGATCAAGTTAAGAAGATCAGAATATTTAGAAAAAAAAAAACCTTTGAAAATTTTCTTTAATATGTAACTTATCAAATTCTATGTATTTATGAGTGAGCACTTTACATCTAGAAATCGATTTTTATTCAAAAAAGTATTATAGTACACATTTGAGAGACAAAATCAATCAAATTCATATTTTATAATGCAACTTAAGCAAGTAATCTATGGAGGTAAACAATTTTTGTTCCTGTCATTCCTTTTTTTTGTTAAAATTCCTCCTTTTTCTGTAAATATAAAAATAATTAAAACTAAAAAAAATAAAATAATCGCTACACCCTTTCATCATAGTACCCCTTTTTCATCTACATCTAAACCTCCTTTCACCTTTCACCAATTAAAACATCTAGAAAACCTCCAAAATCCTTTAAAATTGAAACTCTCCTTCTTTTTTTGTGATTATTATTATTATTATTATTATTATTATTATTAAGCTGTGGTTGTTTTGTTACTGAAAAAATTTTTAAAAAAATTGTGGTTTTTGGTTGTTGTGTTAGCTGTGTTGTGTTTACAAATCTCTCTCTGATCTTTGATTTTTGGTTTGAATATTTTACAATTAGATGGAAAAGGTTTGGAATTTTTTAATATTGATTTTGGTGAATGAGGATTTTGGAGGGTTACTGTAGATGATAGCACTGATTTTTTGATTGGAAGAGAAAGATGTTGAGCATTCTATATTTTGGACTTGTGGAACCTGCTGAGAAGTTTTGATCTTTGGGTTTTGCTTATTTTGTGATGAAGGTAAAATTGGCAAAATTTTGAGGAAAAAAATAAAGCTGAAAATGAGGTGACAATTTGGGTATTGTATTTTTCAACATATATATTTTTATTATTTCCTTGTTTTTGGTGTGTGTGTGTGTCTTTTTTCTTTATATTCCATGAGCTTGAATTAGTCTTGGGCTACAAAAGCCCAAAATGATAATAATTTTAATTGGATTAAGATTTCAGTTCATGTAAAGCTAGGCCAAACAAAAGGAATCTAAATAAACCAAAAAATAGATTTAATTCAAAGTTAAAAAAATTAAAATCGAATTAAATCTTATGATCATTTCATCATAGTCTTATATTATCCCAGACAAAATATGGTGTCCACACTCACATAGATGAACACTCTCACTCAATCACCACAAACCCCAGCCGAACATCAAATATTCACATTTATGAGTACTCTCTTAGCCACATGAAGTGTCTATGATGTAGGCAAAGACCAGGGAGATGCAGGCAGGGGATCTTAAGGGCTATAAATGAGAATAACAAGCCTTTTCCATCTGAAAAACAAGATATGGAAATTACATAGGATGTAGAGAAACTAGGCTTCAAGCATATGCTGCAAAATGCTATTATTATTATTTTTAATTAAACTCAATTAGTTGTCCACAAAGGTAATTAAAAAAAGCTTTTAGGATAAGCACTAGCGTGTCAACTGTCACATGTAGGTGATTGTTGACTAACTGTTTAACTAAATACAATAAAAAATATAATTTTTTAAAAATAATTTAGAAGTTTTTAACAATATTATACCCAAATAATTACTACATACAAAATTTGAGCACTATTTATTAAATGGTGAAAACTCTATTATGGTTTGCAATAAAAATACATATTTGACAAAAAAAATTAATATTTTTTAAAATTATATACATTTGAGTTATATAACAAGATTTTCCATTTGTTAGATAGGATTTTCGATTTTAGTTTTTACATAATCATTTTTAAGGCAAAAAAAAGAAGAAGAAAACTTCTGTTTGACCTTAAAGACCTTACATAATTCTTGCCCAAATCACTCAAAATTGAAGAACTAATTGGCTGATTAGCAAATTTGATGTTGTTGCTTTTCATATACCCTAAAGCAAAAATGTTAAGGTTTTTCAGTTAAAACTGTCAACTGCTCCGAAGCCTTGGTGATGGTGTGGTACCTAGTTATTTCCCTTCATCCATGTTAACTCACAAAATAAGCTAAAGCAAATGAGAAGAGAAGAGAAGTCATTACTTGGTCGTTTGTTGATAGTATTGGGCAATCATTATAGGGGAGCTTTTCAGTGTCCGAAAGCAAAAGCAAGGAGAAATCTTTGGTAAAAGATAATCCACTGATTTGACTAGCAGTTGAATGGCTTTCTGCAAACAAAATAAGATGCCCTTACTTTAAACCTAAGCCAGCCACATTTCCAACTTTTATTTATGTATGGACTATACTCTAATAGTGAGTGTGTGTGTGGAGGGGAGGAGGAGAGAGAATTACAGCAATAAAATAATCATAAGTTTTGGATAAGAAGAAGGGAATATATATGGCTTTCTTGCTTAGTTGGTGTCTTTTGATTGGATTCAATTGTTTTTTTTGGGATAAGAGTTTGCACCTGATTTTGTCGCACCACGCAATGAATTAAGCCAACATGGGAATGTGACTTCGTCACATAACTTTTCTCTTTTTCTTTTTTTTTTTTTCTAATAAAAACCATACATTTTTGTCACCTTTTAGTTACGCTTACGTGTTAGGCCTATCCAACCCAACAAATAAAAATATATAAATGAAAATTAAAATAAGTTTTCTTCCTTCCTTTTTTTCATCCTTTTTCTTTTTAAACTAAATTAAATCAGAATTTTTAAAAAATAAATATAAATATTTAATTTATTAATTAATATATAAAAATTTCAATTAAAAAATAACATAGAACAATATTAAGAGCATCACGATTTACGTGATTGGTTACGAAATGACAAAATAAAAAAAATTTTAAAAAATCAATACTGTGTTTTGTACGAGCCAAAAGGCGCGTGGGGAAAAATCTTTTGGGCTCTAATCTAAACGTCCAATTGGAAAAAAACAAATACAATAATTCCCCCATATTTAGTTAAAAACGAATTTAGCTTCTTTAAATTGAAAAATATCATTTTACCTCTCTATAATTTGATAGAAAATAAACTCACTCTCTTAAGAAAATAATGATATTATTTGTTAAATTAATTTTAAATGAAATGATAACATACTCTCTATTAATTTTTTATTTTCCTTTTCTTTTACACAAAATTTTTTAATTATAAAATTGTGAGATTTTATTAGTTTTAATTTATCTTTAATTACTATGGTACTAAATTTTAATTAATTTATATTCAAATTTAATTACAGACAAAAAATTTTAAATTTATATTTAATTCAATTACATTTTACTTTTGAGAGTGAATGTATTAACTGGTCTTTAGTTAAAATAAATTAATTACCATTAGTATTACTTTGACTAATAGTATCCTAGCATATGCTACTTTTTCAAGAGAAATAAAGAATGTTTTTAGTTTAATTGGGGTAAATTTAATTTCAATAAAAACTCAAGGGTGATAATTATTTTTTAAATTGAATTACATATAATTTATATAATAGTTTAAGTCAAATCACTATTAGTAATTTGAATTTAAATTTTTTAAAGTCACTTGATTTTGGTTTTAAAAGTTATTGTGTTAATGATGCTTAGACTTAAATCGTTAAAATAATTATTGATTAAATTTAATTTGATGGCAATTAAAGAAAAATTTAAAATTAAATTAAATCTTGAACATAGAAGATAAAAAGTACAAAAAATATAAAATGAAGAAATAAATAACAAAGGGCTTACTTGTCTTTCAATTTAAAATTAATTTGATCATTAACATCATTACTTTTATTTTTTTTAAAAAAAGTGTAATTTCAACTAAATCTAAAAAAAGAGTATTTTTGTTAAACTAATAAAAATAAATATATTTTCAATCAAATGACATCTTAAAATTCCTATATTTTACCATAAAAATAAAGAAATGGATTGGATAAGAGCAGGGGTAACCAAATAAGGGGTGAGGGAAATGATGTGACCCATCTGGTTTGTTCCTTGACAGAAGTTTCTGGGAATGGCGTGAGCTAAGCTAAGAGCCTTGTCCTTTTGTCCCCATGAATAGAAAGATTCCAACTGTCTTGCTCTGCTCACACTTTTGTTTGCAATTTGCTCTCACTCTCGGCCTCGGGGTTGGGTTTTGATGGGGATTTTCTCACTTCCTTTTTTTCTACTTTATTAAATATCATCTCCAAGCCACAACAATAAAATAAAATAAATTCGTAATATTACTGAAAAAAATACAAAAATAACAAAAAAAAAACATGTTTTTGAATTATATTTTTTTATTTAAGTTTTCATTGTTTTATCATATCCCATTAAGCTTTTTTTTAATCCATTTAAATCTTTATTCTTTTACTCTATTTAATTCACCATTTATCTCATAATAAAAATATAACAGATATTATTTTTAATTACAACAGTCACTTAATGTATACAAGAAATATGATATAATGTATTAAGTGAACATAACAATGACTAATGATATGAAATTTCTTATAATGCAGCATATCATCTCAACAACTCTTATTATATCCAATCAATATCTTCGATTTCAAGTATACAGAAGTGTCAACTTTACTCAAAGCCTATTAAGTTCCACTAAGTTTTTCTTTCTCTTTTGACCGAATTGGTAATATCAATCATAAAAGAATTATATTTCTTTGTTTCAATCTTATTTACCTTCAATTGGATCCGTTTTTCCAAAAGAAAAAGTTTAGATTTCTTTAAATTTAAGTAAAATTAAAACTCATCCAAAAATCTCAAAAACCCAAAATATCCATTTTTTTCTATTAATTTTTCTTTTCTTTTTTTGTGTTTTCTTCTTGTTGATTGCTTGATCAATTTGGTTGTTGATGAATGGGTTTTTTCATACCCATTGTTGTTTTTTTTTTAAAAAGCTGATCATCCTTCATTTCATTAGAATTGTAAAAATACAATTAGATAAGAGAACATTCAAGCCTCCATCCACCAAGAAACAAGACTATAGAAACAAAAAATACATCTATAGAAATTAAACCACCTTGCTTACCCTAGAAAGTCATCATTCACAACCCCTTAATAAGCACAAAAGATTAACGTAAACTCACTCAGAGCATCTAGCCATACAAAAATAAAAAAATTGAGACCCTTGTACAAAATACACAACTCATTCACAAACATTCATCAATATTCCCACAAGTCAAAGCCTTGAATACTCCCTTCTACATTTCAACCATCCATTCATCTGATGGTTTTTGGTGCATCATTCAAACACAACGTCCCATTTGCAGCATTGCATCACATTGCACCCATAGTAAACTTGCATATAAAAAAACAAAGCAACAACTACCACAAATCTAGATAATCACACAACAAAATAACCATGAATCAAATGGACTCCAACCCCTGCATTCCTTCATCATCGTCGT